>NC_092190.1:3517380-3836547 GCF_043641665.1 Enoplosus armatus | reverse complement strand
CCTGCACACATTAAAATGCACCGCTGTGTCTGAGCAGCTGTGAGGGTGAAGCTGTCTGTCTCTTTGGCTTCAGTACAGATGGTTCAGTTCCACCTCTCCATTTCTAAAAAAAAAACTATTTCTCATTATTGACTATCTGCCAACACTGATTCCAATCTGATACTATACGAAGGTGCTGCTAAGCCGATCATACATTAGCTTGCATGTTCCAGACGTCGCCTCATAGCGTTTAATCCACCTCACTCTTTTTGATTTGCCATTCACGTAGCGGCTCCTCCTTTTCTGCCGTAATGGATTCCTCCTCGTGGAGCGCTGCTTTATTGCAAAGCTGAGCTCAGTCCAGTGCTGTCAGACTTAGTAATGACATAGGAAGCACATGTGAGCCTCATGCTGATTTTTCTTCCCAGTGCTTCTCGCTTTTACGGCATCACTTTGTCATATCATTTTTTCACGATGCCTCTGCAAGTGTTGAATTGCATTTGTGACATTAACACTTCCAGTCATCAAAGAAACTCTCTCTGATTGCACACGTCCCTCATTCTGCTGTTTAACTCTTTACTTCTTTTGTGACTCAGTGTAACATAATGTATTAACTAGCGCGCCGTGATATGACAAAGGGCAGTTTAGTGTAACAATAACCTCCTATTAGGAAACAAAGAAAGCTCATCAGGCCGTAGACTTGAAATACAAGCTGTTTCAGCTAGCTCTCAGGTAAGGTTTCCATGTTGACTAAATGTGGGAACCTGCAGAGACTGGACACAACATTTACACTAATGTCCACACAGTCAGAAAAAGAGAGCACACTGAGTGAGTAAATACAGAGGACAATGGATGAGGGAATCTACCATTAGTGCATGCATGTATTAGAGGCAAAGCAAACATCCCTCAAAAAAAACACTTAACCTTGCTGGTTTATGCTGCAATTTTGAAGCAATGGAGGGAAAACACGAGATGTGGATGAAATGGGGGACGGAGAGACAGACAGGACTGTAAACGACAAGGAGAGAGGACTTCATAAGAGCGAAGTCAGCCACAGCTGAGCTGCTGACTCTGAAACCTGATCAACTTGATCATTAAATCATTCTTGTGAGGACGCAGCACGCCATTTCCCCCTTTTCATTATTATCACACAAGGCTTATCAACAGTGCCACTTCCTGTCTTAGAAATCAAACTTGTTTATCCTTCAACACCTCAAACTGTATGATTTTATCTCGTGACTGTCAGCGCCGGCTAAACACTCAACCGATTTGGCTTTATCAGTCGTGACACCCAAAACAGGACTACGGTCTTAACTGATGATAAAACTGTAAACTGTCATTTCCACAATTTATATATAAGCTTGAAAAGCTGAAATCAATTTAATTGTACTTGTGTTTAGGTTTCCTTTTGCCTGCATACGTCTGAGGCACTTTTGAAAAAGAGATATTTATCTACTTGAGTTTTGTATGTATAGGAAACGCTCGTAGCTCTGAGAGAAGATAAGAACGTTCAATGGAAATTAGACACTCAGAATTATCCCATTTTTCAGAAAGCAACAGCAGAGAATTTAAAAGAGAGATCAGACTATATACAAGTATGCATCATCCGCCAGTCTTAAAACACACACACACACACACACACACAAATAGACGCAGACTCACAGGAAAGTGCGGGCGGCTGCTCAATGTTATGCTAATCAGCGGTTTATAAATAGGATCCTAAATTATCAGACGGAAACAGGAAGTGACACGCATTCATACCTACACACACGCAATCAGAGCGCAGTGTTTATCAGACAAGTGACGCCAGCTGTCTGTCAATAGCTGCCGCTGTTGCTACGCTACCAGAATAACTGTGAATCACTATTTTTCTCCTTTTATTAGAACAGCAGCCTTAACGAGCAGAAGTTAGTGATGTCATTCTGGCCTTTGTCGCGTTAGAAACAGGTGAAGCGCAGCAGCTCCTCACACAGGCATGCTGGGAGATTAAGACTACCTTCACACCGAGTGGCATCGTGGCTGAAAGCTGAGGACAGGGTCCAAGTGCTAAAAACAGCACCAGACTCCTGCTAAATGATCTATCTGTCTATCTTTTATGCTACAGTTCGGCATTAATAGCTGCCTATATTCTTGTGAGGTTGAGTCCCAGTGTGTGTTAGCAATCACTGTGTGCATGAGCAGGAAACTGTTCATTTTCTCAGCTAATCTGTTGAAAGCCACGAGTAATGTCTGTAGCCATGGAGATGTTTAGTGAAGACAAAAGATGGCGGGTTTCAAAGTGAAGCGTGCCCTCCTAGAAGATGACAAACATCAATTTCCCTTGAGGAGCGACCGTCCAAAAGTGTTTGCAGTTGGTACGATTTATGACACCAAGACTACAAAGAAACACAGTGGAGAAGCAGTGGGATGCACAGAGGGTGGTGGGGGGGGGGGGGGGGGGGCTATGGTGGCAGGCCGAGCATGTGGCCTTTCAGACGCGTATGATCCCCTTTGCCTTTAGACATAGTCTGATGACAAAATGTAGGGGTCCACGATCCAACTTTTTCTTTTCCGACACCGATTCCAGTACCTCAACTCAGGGTTTTCTGCCGATGCCGATTACCAATCCGACCTCCTCAGACATTTTCCCTTCTCCATGTACCTTGGAAGTAGGTGGAGTTATGCCAGAAATCCCTACTGTCCTCCCTGAGTACTGATCCGATACCAGTGCTCTCTTTTCCCCAAACTTAACAAGAACCTTCACTGCGTGGACATTATTGGAATCATCTTTATACATGACGCCAGTGATTCCTGTGGCATTAAACACCGAGTCAGTGGCTCTCTGCGACTGAATGTAACTGATACAGGAAGCAATTCATTTTATAATGAGGATGAAGAAGCTGTGTTGGATCGTGTGGATCGGTTTCGTCTGGCCGATTCCTGATCTGACAAATGAGGTCGGTATTGATGCCGGTACTGATCCGCTGGATCAGATTGTTGCATCCCTACTTAGACCTATTTTGTTTGAGGCATACTAAGTCCTTAAAGTGAGACCTTATTTCACCTCAGGGATAGCTCTTGTTTCACTCTGACAAGACCCCATGTCACCCTGAAAACAAACACGACTTGACACTGAGGATAAAACTCTCATTTCACTCTGAGAAGAAACTGACAGACCTCATTTCTACTATCGCAGGAAATTCATATTTTCTATAAGAGTTCATGCTTATGGCTGATATTACAGATCTAAAAATGACTTTGTTGGTGTGTGGCTGGAAGTGGATAAGTGTATGTGTATGTGTGTGTGTGTGTGTGTGTGTGTGTGTGTGTCTGAGTGCTTTTACATGGATGAATGACCAGTAATCCATTCATTCACTCTGATTCAGACACGCACACACACACACACACACACACACACACACACACACTGCTTCCTCCAGGCTTAGAGCCAGATTAACCTGCAGTACAAGCACTCAGAGAGAGAGAGAGAGTGTGATGTGTGATTTTGTTTAGTAGGGTTTAGTCTTTCTTATCAGAATCCCGCTCTCACCAAGCTGCAGTTTGGACGGCCTCACGTCTCATCAGAGGTGTCATTAAAATCAATTGCCGAGTTTATGCAGAGGGATTAGAGCTAATGATAAAGACTGTTGTCTAAATATAGCTTAATGAGATCGCACTGTCAGTAACGCTACTCAGACTAATACTAATCCGCTAGTATTTACACTCATTCCTCTGATCGTGTGCTGCCATGAATACATGTCAACAGACCAACTTCACTGCAGTCAGTTCACTGAGCATCTTCGGCTCCCACTGTGCTTGTGTCGGAAAAAAAATACGAGATACGGGTACGAGGCAAGAGTTTGAGTTGTTGTAAAAATGAATCGGCACAGTAACAAGAGAACTCCTGGCACTTTTCCGTTGACAGTGCACATAAAAACAGGAAACATGGGAAGCTAGAGATGTATGACATTCACACACAAAGGTCCTCATCTGGAATCGAACTGCATAAATTGCCGTTACGTGGTATGCATCTTAACCACATGACTGTGGCCATTCACAATCACAGCTGTTGCAGAGATTTGTGAAATGCTGACTCCAGGAAAACAATGTATATTTTCCTGAATCCAAGCAGAACTATTTATTCATGTATTTATTTATTTATTTATTTTTACTTGGACAAATGCACATTAATCAGCATCACTGTAAACGTGCCAGTGTTAGCCAAAAGACACATTTTTGACTGCCCCCTGGATTAGCTGTTGTAAGCTAAATCTTTCTAGATTCTGGGGCAACTTGCTGTCTAAATCAAACCAGCTGCGTGCTGGTTTGTTCATGCGTGTGGGGTTGGGGTGCTGTGGATTTAATGTGAACGCTTAGAAGCAAATAGGAGACGTTTTTGAATGTTATTCAGAGACAAGAATTTGAAATGATTTTTTTTTTTTTTTTTTTATTCCACGCAATCCTCTTCTTTGTTATCATAACCAGGCGCCTACATTACCCACAGTGCAACTCGAGTGTAGCCTGGAGCTGCTAGCCTCACTTCTTGACAACACCCTCCTGATTTTATTTCATTTTGAAACTTTTTTTTTGTCGTCTTCAGCCCCAACAGGCGCTCACTCAAGTGACGTCATTTCAGGTAATTTTCTCTCTGGAGACACAAAAGGCTTTTCCACAACCCTTTTCCCCTCACAGTATATACAGTCATGGAAAAAATTATTAGACCACCCTTGTTTTCTTCAATTACTTGTTCATTTTAATGCCTGGTACCACTAAAGGTATATTACCTGAAGAATACAATGAACACAACAAAAAATGCAGCTGATTACATAATACTTTATGTCCTATTTGACATGCTTAAGCTTAATTGTATTCCCAGGGTATATAAGAGGCCATTTCATGTCATAAGCAGCACTGCACATGCAAAGGCCTGGAGTGGTTTCCTGCTAACATTCAAGCCGTAGCACAACTCAGAAGTTGTCAGCTCTCACATAATGCCTAAAACAAAAGAATTATGTGAAGCCACAAAGGCAGCCATCTTGGCACTGCTGGAAATTGGCATGAGTGAGAGACAGGTAGCCAAAAAACTGAAGATCTCCAAGACAGCCGTTCATTACACCAAGAAAAAACAAGCCGAACATGGTACCACCAAATTGCTAGCTGGTTGAGGCAGGAAACGTCTTTCTACCCCACGAGATGACAGTGCACTCATCCGTTCCTGTGTCAGGAATCGTCGTCAGACCTCCAGGGACCTTAAAAATGAGTGGGCACTGTCGAAAATTGTGACTTGTTCGGCAAGGACAGTTCGAAACCGACTTCTTGAAGCTGGTCTGAAGTCACACAGGGCACGGAAGAAGCCCTTCATCAACGAAAGGCAGAGGAAGGCCCGGTTACTCTTTGCTAGGGATCACAAGGATTGGACTGATGATGATTGGGCTAAGGTTCTCTTCAGTGATGAATCCAATTTTGAGTTGATGCCCACTCCAGCCAACTTACTGGTTAGGAGGAAGCCTGGAGAAGCCTACAAACCAGACTGTCTTGCCCCTACAGTAAAACATGGGGGTGGATCAGTGATGATCTGGGGTTGTTTCCGTATGGGTGGAACAGGGCAAATGCAATTGTGTGAAGGGCGAATGAACCAGGTCATGTACAGGGCTACTCTTGAAAACAGTCTTCTTCCATCAGCTGGAAAACTCTTTCCTGCCTCGAATGACTGGATTTTCCAACAAGACAATGACCCTTGCCACACGGCAAGGTCAGTTAAAGCCTGGATGGAGAACCAGAACATTCGAACCATGCCTTGGCCTGCTCAATCACCAGATCTAAATCCAATGGAAAACCTGTGGAAAATCATCAAACTCAAAATGGAGAACCACAAGCCCAAAAACAAAGCAAATTTGTTTGAATTTGTGCAACAGGAATGGGCTGCTGTGACAGCAGAACAATGTCAGAAGCCGGTGGAGAGCATGCCAAGACGCATGGCTGCAGTCATCAAAAACAATGGTTATGCAATCAAGTACTAACTCCTGTGTGTATCATGTGACTAAAACAGACAGAAAAGAAAACATGGAATGCCTAAAAGCACTGTTTTTGGCAGTACAATGCCATAGCTATTGATGTAAGAACTTAAGTGATTTTGGTTATTATCAAGAAAACCATGGAAAATGGCTAGATATCAGCTCTTAAATTAAACTCTTATGAGCTATTTTTGTTGTTATCATTATATTTGTCCAAACAAATGTACCTTTAGTGGTACCAGGCATTAAAATGAACAAGAAATTGAAGAAAACAAGGGTGGTCTAATAAATTTTTCCATGACTGTATATATGCAGTTGTACTCTCCACGACCTGTAAACAGACTTTGATGTGTAAAATCAGTGCACGCCTGGCACCTTAGCAGAAAGTAACTGACAAAAGTAAAACTGCATTATAACAATATTCTTCAGTCCTGTCCCAACTCCCATCTATACATAATGAGCAAAGATCCAGAATCATCACAAGAGATCAGTTGTAACTGTAGTCATCTGAAGTTTCAACATACATACTGCATTATTCTCATTACACTTTTGGGAGCGCCGGTGAATTGTGAGCGTAATGTCGAAATGTTTCCAGGGAACACTTGTCAGAGAATTTACTTTTCTTTTTATGGCGGCCCAGTTCACTTTTCGTCAAATCGTCATGTCATGCGTGCAGTTCACAGCAAGGACAGACCAGTAGCATCTGGGAATATCATGTTATTAAAATGTAATTTCTTAAAGCAGCTTTAAAGTGGAGCTAATCCCTCCTCTTGTAACAGTTAATGCAGCTGGTGCATGCACAGAATCCTCACAGGCTTTGCGGGTCTGTCGTTATAGTTTTGAGGCTTGAAGAAAGTCTTATTGGTAGTAGCGCTATGTAGCTTCTAATACACTATCTGTCATCATTGCAGGGGTGTAAAACTACGTGTACTGGTCGGTACCGGATGATGGGCTCGGTATGTGTCCTTCTTTGGTTTGGCACACCATATGAAGGAAATCATTTCTGTTGAATTCGCTTAATACGGTGTAGTTAGGTCTAGCATACCTGGGAGATAAATTCTGAAGTGTGAGAGCTCCACCTGGTCAGCAAGCTCATACGTAGTCACAAATACGTACTTTCATTTTTACTTTCCTAAACTGTGTCGTTTTTTAGCAAATGTTACTTAAACAGGAGCAAATAGCGCATTGATTTGGTGGGCTAGTGAGTATTTATGGTAGATGGGATGGACTCACAATAGTCCACAGCGTGTGTGATAAAGAAGGAACGTGTTACCCAGTGTAGAGGTGACAGTAGAATACATGTTAAATGGACTTTTGTTTTGTTCATTTACTTGACTTGTTGTTTTTGCCTTACTGGTTATGTGCTATGCAAACAGGATGAACTGTAGCCAATGAGTGGAGTGTCCTGTTCCTTTAAATGAGGCCTCAGTCCTGAGTCATGGTGAGGAAACTTGGAGGGAGGAGCTACACATCTATTATTGAGGAGTGTGTGTGTGTGTGTGAGAGAGAGAGAGAGAGAGAGAGAGAGAGAGAGAGAGAGAGAGAAAGCGAGGGGGTCTCTCACCCCTGCTGTCATCAGGAACAATAAGATGCTGCTGCTGAGGAGAGAGGCAGGGATTCCCTCCCTCCATCCCTCTCTTTGTCTCCCACTCTCACACCCAGTGTCAAGAACGGTGGCAGATGGGTGTGAAGAATGAATTGTGTGTGTGTGTGTGTGTGTGTGTGTGTGTGTGTGTGTGTGTGTGGGATGTTGGGGTGACGGACAGGAACAGAGAGAGAGAGGGAGAGAGAGGCAGCTTAAGTGGATTAGCCCTTATTACCCACCAGGGGACAAACGAGAGAGAGAGAGAGAGAGAGAGAGAGAGCTACAGGGACAGAGAGAGAGAGAGAGAGTGTTAAATAGATAAATACAAAGAAAGGATTTCCTCTCCTCCTCCTTTTGTCCCCTCCCTCCTTAAAAGCTTTCTAGTCTTTGGACAGCTGCAGCCATATGGTGTGTGCGTGCATCTGTGTGTGTATGTGTAATGAGCATCCGTTTTGACTATCATCGATCACCGAGACATTTTACAGACATGTATGTGAGTGTGTGTGTGTGTTACTAGCTGATTAGTGGTGCTAGCTAATAGACCTTGATGGTATTAACTGCTGTGGGCAGGTCTTTGTCTTTGTGTGTGTGTGTGTGAGGCAGAGACAGGAAGCTTTTATCCTGATTGACAGAGCTGTTAAAAGCCACAGATAGTCAGACTGGAAATCAAGAATCTAGCCCTGCTATGATTTACAATGTACGTTCAATTCCCAAATTATTTTCAATTTTACAAATGAAGTCTGCTATTTTATTTTTAAATCCCCAAATCCCCAAATTGCCTCATCACATGACACCCTCCAACCTCAGACCCTCAATTCAGATAAGAACAATGAACAAGAAATGTCTTTTTCAAAACAGTGTTCAGATGGCGAACAAGAAATAACCCTGACAGACATTACGGACCAAATTAACTGCACTGCTGGCTTCAGGAAAAGAGCTATCCAACACATTTGCTGAGTTCACTAATAAAACCAAAGAATCATTGGAATCAGTGGAAGCCGTCCTGTCCTAACAGGGGCAACCAAACAATCCTGATAAGAGGCCGGTCTGGCTCCATACTCTTTTCTCAAATCAGCAATTTTCTAACTGTCGCAACTGAAAAAGATGAGAGGGAGTAATGCATCCGAACACCAGGCTTTAAAACAAGCCCTCAGAAACCTACAGCATCTTCAACTGCTGCCTATGTAGAAACCAGATCGTTTTTGTTGTTGTGGGCAAGTCTCCAAACCCCCTAAAGGATTTTCAGCTGCAGCGAAGTCACAACTTTTACTAGTTTTATGTTTTTGTTGGACCGGCTTGCTGTACTCCAGCAGTCCATCATTAATACCGATTCAAATACATGGCAAGCTGCGTGTGTTTGTAGCCGCAGCACCTGTTCATGTGAACACTGCAGGTGTCAAATATTTGTCAGCAATTCTGAGGAAGTGAGTGTGTGTGCCAACAAGACGGGTAAAAAGGGCTTATTTCTTAATGGACCCTGGTTGGGTTGTGGGTTTGCTCCGGTCTAAATCAGTTGATGAGTTGGCGAACTTGTTGCATTTTCCCATTGCTTCAGTTTCTTGTGGGAGCGAGAAAGTAAACGGGGATAATGTCCTGAAGAAGGTCCTATCTGCCCAAATATCAAGAAGGCAACATCCTTTGCTGCCAGTCCAGGTCAGATCTGGATTCTTGCTGCTAGCAACTGTTGATTTCACACACCTGCATCCCAGTATGCAAATGGCACCTGTCTACCCGGAACAGGATCTTGTTCTCGACCAGACTGAGACCACCTCCTCTAAAAGGTCTCGGTGCAGTTGTTTTGGTCTGCACCAAAGCTGTGTTCAGATCTGCCCAAATAAATTGTACCGGGGGGGGGGGGGGGGGCAAACCAGAGTCTGATTCAACCAGACTGAACAACGCCGGTTTGAAAACTCCCTCATATTATTGGGTCGGATCCATAATTGTTGCTGGTATTTGAGGGTACTGCGTCAGTGCGGGTTTGCTTTAGCACAGTTGGCTGTTGTTTATATGGTTTTATCTTTATAAATTGAACATATAGCACACGAACCCCCTGCAGTCGTACCCTCACGTGAGATTGAGAAGCTGCATGTTTCACCTTGAGTCCCTTGAGATGCTCTGCTCTTGACAACAGTCCAGTCAGAATAGATTTCTCCCTGTTACCCAGCCTGAGTAGGGCTGTCACAACACACACACACACACACACACACACACACTTAATAGGGCTTCCTTGGAGATCACCAGTATGCTTGACCCTGAGTAATTACTCACCACCCTTCGTTTAAGTGTGTGTGTGTGTGTGTGTGTGTGTGTGTGTGTGTGTTTGAAGCAGAGAAAGATGGCTCCCCTGTGGCTGGCTGCACTGTCAGAAAGCAGATAAGGATCCTGAGTGAGAGACAGTCAGACCTGGACACCATGTTATTGATTCCTTTGTCTCGCTCTCCTTAAAGCAGGACAATATCACATTGACTTGATTATATGTTTGCTATGTTTTACTGCTGAAGCAGTTTTCCGTTAATTGATTAGCTGATGAAAAGAAAATTACAGATTGGGTCATCGATTCATCATTTCAATCATTTACCGGTTGCAGCTTCTAAAATGTGCTGCTTTTCTCAGGTTCTGGTCTTTATGGTACATTGGATTGGATTCTTGTAGTGTGACATCATCTCGGGCTCTGTGAAGGTGTGATGGTCCGTACACACCAATCAATGGATCTAGTTGGAATAAACAGGCTGTGCATGAATTGATAATGACAAAAATAGCTTGCTGCCATATTTTCCTTTTCCCCCTTCTTTGTGAACGAGTGTCTGTGAAATAAGAAGTGATGAGTTTATTTTTGTTTCAGTCCGAGTGTATCATCATCATCTGTTAACATCTCAGAGTGATGTTGTGTCCAAAGGTCAATTACAAAAGGCCTATTCGCATCCAGATTGTGATTACAAACTCCTCAAAAAGGAATGTTTAACCAATCAGAGCTGAAACGTCGTCGTCTTTGCCTAATTGTTAAAGTCGTAAAATTGTTTTTCTTCTAAATTGAATTCAAAAACAACCGAAACATTCGTGATTCTCCGAGCGAACGTAATTTGTAACACTGGCCTCCTGTTTGTACTGTGTCTTCTAAACTGACTCCACTCCACCTGCGGTCCTTGTGGTGCTTTTTACTCGGGCTGCAACCGAAGATTATTTTCAAGAAGGACGTCCAAAGTCCAAAACACAAAACGTATCATATATATATATACGCAAAAGCAGCAAATCAGCTTTAACTCGCTTTAAATGATCAGATATCTGTGGACCTTTTGCTTTTGGAATGATTTGACTGATAACTTCTATGCTGTAAAACCACCAGAGTGCTAATGAGACCTGCTTTACTTTAAAATGAACCTGAATACGTGTTTACATAACGACCATATTCAGAGTATCTATCTGCAATTTGCATGAAATCCTGATCATCCTGGTCACCAACAACACTTGGCACATAATCTACTGTACCATCTATACTATATATATATATATATATATATATATATATATATGGCCTGGGTTTGATAATGGGACATTGAGAGAGCAGTAAATCAGACCAAACTCAACTAAGGGCACAACATCAGCGCTGCTCATTGGTTCACTGCAGTCAGTAATTAGCCTGTTATCCTGTACTACACAGCAGTAAAACACTTTATTGGCCGCTCTTTAGTAAAAAAGGAAACTACTGTGTGTTTACGTGTGTGTGTGTGTGTGTCGGGGGTGAGCAAATCAGATCTGGGGAAAGCATGTGTTCTTGGTAAAATGTGGTAAAAATGGGTAAAGTAAAAAGGGGTTTCTTGTCTGACTAGTTTTTTGTATTTGTATGTATATATATATTTTTTTTTTTTACAAAACTAGAAACTGTACCACAAGCATGTGTGAGACAGATGGAGAGTCTAGCTCTATTTGGGGCCCCTCTTTAACAATCACTCTGCATTATATTTGATTGATTATATAAACACAATTATGGACAGTAAGCAAAATCTGGCTGCCAACCCCATGGAAACAGCTGCGTGTGTCCACAGTGAAGACATTGCTTCAGGTACAGGTGTTGTACAGGAACGCCCCCACGGATCAAATCGGTCGTGGTGGTCTCATTTAAGTCTCGATTAGACAGCAAACATGCAAATGTCCTTAAATGTCAAGAGTAGTCCCTCAAGGGCCAGCCCGCCAAGTTTATGATTTACAGTGAAATTTCCACTTGCATGTCAAACAAATCCAGGGGATTTGGTGGGGGGGGATCCTGGTATGTCTGTTTCCAGTTCATCAGTAATGCTAGTTTTATTAAGCACGGCATCAGTTCCCCAGCCGACAGCTTCAGAAAATCTGTCTTGTTCCCCCGAGATGATGAGGAGGCAGCAGAGACAATTGACGGAGCAAAAGGTTATTCAAATCATTTAAGCTTTTTTCAAGCCCAACGATTGCTGGCTTAATAATGATTGTGCGGCTTACTTGATATAATACTGAGGTTGTTTTAAAGAGGGGAGAGATAATCCAGTAAAATACAGTATATCGTGCTGAAAGTAAGGAGTTCTCGTCGTGGCCTTGGTGTGTGTGTGTGTGTGTGTGTGTGTGTGTGTGTGGGTCCTGTGTTGACTGCCCATGCTACCCCCTACCAGGACAAGGCAACTTTACGCTCCATCATATTCTATGTTAACCAAAATCCCAGATGGAATAACGCCTCTGGTTGTGTCTTGCAGCTCAAGCCGTGAAGATTAGCTCTTTGAACTCTCTTAACTCTTGAGGGCTGTTTTCGAGTTGCCAAAAGTTGTCTTCCAATACTCAAACTCGGCAGTAGTCAAATACAACAAAGCGTCCCCAATTAAAGGACAGACAGGAGAATTAAGCAGCTGGATAATCCAGGTTTTGTACTGTTTTGTCGAGGGTTATTTTTATCTTTTGGCTGTAAATGTTTTTGTTATGTCGCTGTCTGGTGTGACTCATTTGGTTTTGACCGGTCTCCCAGTCACAGAGCTCCACCACCCAAAGGAGTGACATCCATGCATTGGTATCAATGCTGGTGAAGGTAAGTCTTATGGAGTTCCAGAAGGATCTTTAAGTGAAGAGATGGTGGGCTCCAGAAGACACGTGGACTGACTGATGAACTGACTGGTATGTTTTGCTGTGAGGCCTATTAACCAGCTGGTTTACTGACGGATGCTCGTCCTCAGTTTAACTTCAGCTCAGCCTAAAACTTCTTAGGCATATGAAGATTTAGTGTGCTGCGGTTTGGCCTGAGTCATCGAGTTTGTGTGTGTGTGTGTGTGTGTGTATCACAGACGGTTGGAAAACACTCTAGTACAACCACAAGTAGCTCTTTGCAGGAGAGTCACACTGTGCAGTTGTGTGTTCGTTTAAATCCTGAATTTCATTCATTTTCAAAGTTCTGTTCATAGTTTCCATGCAGACAGAATGAATGAAGCAGCTGGGACTGATTCACGACACTCTTTGCTTTTTCTTTTTATTCTTTCTTTCTTTGTGTTTCTTTTTCTAAGTGGTTTCTTTGTGTGGTCATTTATTTTATTCATTTTGTAAATGTTTGTCCTTCCTCCACTGCTTGGTAGTGTTTCTACCTTCTCCTGGCAGTCTTTTTTTTTTTTTTTTTTATCTTTCTTTCTTTGAACCAAGCACTAATTAAGGCTGATTCGTCCTTAGAGGAGGCTGCGCACACACACACACACACACACACACACACAGGAACATTTGTGTCAGCCTGTAATTGAGCAAACAGAACCTGGCTTACTGAAAAGTATAAATAGAACAGAAGAGAACAAGAGTGGAAACATTAATCCTTAATATTCCTCAGTTCAGGGTACAATTATCATCTGATCTTTTGGGCTTTACATCCATGATCTGAGAATTTAGTCTCACTGTTTCCTCTTCCCATGACGCTCATCCAAAACTCATTGGAGAATAATGACACTCTCATTACTGAGACAAGATTTGGACAGAAATGTGTGTGTTCATGCTGCCAGCTGACAGGTAGGGTTGGGTAAGATGCCATCATCTCTCTAACTGGCTATTGCTGATGTACTGGGAGAGGGTCTGTCCAGCCTGAAGGCACGGCTTAATATGTGTGGTTTTAGTCCCGGCTGCTGCTGCACAACATCCCTACAAACACCAAGTATCATGTTGACATGCATGAAATCCAGTTTCAGGAGTTCACTGCGGATTGAAGAACTGAGATGTCAAGGCATCACTTTAACAGAGCTCCACCAGACCACCACTGTCACTGTAGGCCAAAAAAAAAAACCCATTCATTTTAAACACATTATAGCGTATTGATTGCCAGCTTTAGGAGCCAAGTGTAGCTTGGACTGGATCACACTGCAAAGTCCAACACTAACGCAAAATCCCAATAATACTGTTGAATATTCTAACATGGACATACACATCACAGTGTCTATTTGATTGCCCATTTGTAGTGGTTTAAATGTGTTCTTGCATGTCTCGTATCATCGCAGTGCTTTGAGAAATTGTGTCAATTTCTGTCGGTCTGGTGTGGTGAGTGGCTCTGATTACTCTGGTTCCCATGAGCCTCAGTGGCCATTAGGAAAAAAAAAAACACCACCCAGAGCTGTGAAATCAGAGTTTGAGCACAAGGAACAAAACACAGCACTTGATCCATGAATGATCCAATATTTAAAAATCGGTTGACTCAAATTGCTGAATTGATCCATCGAGATCTAATAAAGCTCAACCTCTGACTTCAGCCTGCCATGTTTGTCGTGCTCACGTCATGTGGGCTTGATGATTGACTTGCAGAGTTGGTCATGTGAGGGTTACAAATACTGTTCATTGACAATATAACATATAACACTATGTCTGTTGAATGTAGGTACCTTGAACGTCAGTCTCTGGCTGACGCGAGACATCCGTGTCTGTTTTTGTTGTCCTGGTCGTAATCATTTACAAGTTGAAGATTAGTAATTGAACGCAGGATTAGAAGTATAGACGCAGAATTTGAGCCTCTCTGCGTTTGGGTGTTTCTTGCCACAATCCTGTCTGTGACTTGTAGTCCACACAGTTTTGTATCTTTGATTTTCTATAATGTGGCAGGTTCTCTTCCACAACACGTCTTATTGTTCCATTGATGATTCAACCAGAAGAGTTGCATGTCCATCTAAGTGTTGGGAATGCACCTAATATTGTATATACAGAAGATGAATAGGACTTTTACTTGCAGAACTCTAGTTGCCTGATGTAACCCTCCTGTTTCGCTACATGGACAATTCCCACTATAGGGCTGCCCCATCCTGTTTTCATCATAACAAATTATGTATATAATGTATATGTATATAATCAAAGATGCTAATAATGGAAGTGGAAGAAGTATTCTGATTCTTTACTTAACCAAAAGTATTGTGTTCATTTTTTGGACTTTGAAACATGACCTCAAATAGTCACTGCTTTTCTTAAGGGGTCACGAGCCAAAAAGAGAAATAAGCACAGGTTTAATCTTTAACAATGTATCAATGTAAAAAAAAAAAAAATGAATGGTGTGAAATAAAAAGTACAATATTTCCTTCTGAAAGTAGCAGAAAATAGAAAGTAAAGTACAAGTACCTCAAAATTATACTCACGTACAGTACTTGAGTACTTCGTTACGTTCCACCACTAGTAGTAATTAATGTAATACTGTTATAATACTAGAAATGTATTACAGGGTTACAGTGAGTGTGGCGCCTCTAAGTACCGAACTGTCACCAGGCTCTTCACACATACACACACAGTCACACACACACACACACACACACACATTCCATGTCTGACCACTCAGTCTAAGTTTTTCCTCTCTACAGACAGCTGCTGTCTGGAGACTGAAAGCTGATCCAGAGAGAGAGAGAGAGCGGCAGAGAGAGGGAGAGAGAGGGAGAGTTTCATCTGATAGCTGAAACACGTGTTCCATGTTTTAACATTTGGTTCCTCTCTGTCTCTACCTCTGTCTTTCCTTGAGGAAGGCACCCCTGGCTTCCTCTTGACCTCTGACCTCGCTGGCTAATCATGTTCATGTGTGTGTAAGTGTCTCAGCAGGTCTAAACGAGTGTGTGTGTGTGTGTGTGTGTGTGTGTGCGTGCCTGATGGATATTTCAAGATAGTGTGCAATGGATGGATGGTTCTCTGTAGCAGCCAAAAGGCTGCACGGTCCAGCAGGTTATTTTCTACGAGTAAAACAAGACATGTGCGCTTTCTTTCAAAAAACATCATCATCAGCATTGACTGCATGAAATCCAATGCCTTCAGTATACCTGAGCGATGGAACTATATCATGTCATGCTAAGTCCTCTCCAAAATATCTGATGTCATGCTGGGTGATTGTGACGGTCTTGCCTGTAATGAAGTGCTGATTTCAGTTAATGTGATGCAAGAATGCAGTCGAAGTCTGACAAGGAAGAGCAGTTTCCAAACAGATCATTGAGGCCGAAAATATATGTTGTCTGCTGTCTACTCCCAAAAAAAAAAACACTGACAAGAGTCAGTTAACCTGATCAGCACTGTTAGCTAGATCACTTGCAGCAGTCTGCTAGCTTCTACTGCAGTGTGCTAATCGGATGTGTAAAGTCAGGAGGACTTTCCTCTTGTACTGCATTGTGAGTGTGGTCTATTTTTTTGTCATGGTGGGGTTCAATGGTTGCAACCTGATAGTCTCTACAGGATTAGTTCACCCAAATTACAAAAATCATCATTTAGCCATGCAGATAGTTTTGGTTTTATGTGTTTGGTTAGGTTTCTGCCTTCCGCCCAATACAGAGGAGACAATGTTCCTGTTATTTGTCTGGATAATCCACAGATTTCACCATGAAAACTGCTCACAGGTTGCTTACGATGCTGTAAGCAATTAAGTGTCATTCACCTCCAGTGTGTAAGGGTGGAACCAGAAATCTCTATCTGGCTATCTCAAAAAAAGATGCTAGAGGTAAGTGAGAAAATCTTTCCATTCCATAATTTGGGTGAACTGACTCTCCAAACCAGTGAATCAGAGTCACTGTACTGGTTTTGTTCCCCTCCAGTCTGAGACCGGTTCTGTTTGATCTCAGGCTACAATACTAAGAGATTCTGCAGTACTTGTGTGTGTATGTGTGTGTTGTGCTGAGTCAGCACCCTCCAGATGGCATCTCTGTATGTGGTTGGAAGGCAGCACAAATGATGTCATCACCCCCAAACCGAAGCTTTGATTTGATTGGTTCCTGCTGAATGAGTCAGATGGTGGCGATGGACAAGAGAGAGAAAGAGAGGGAGAGAGGGACGTACACACACACACACACACACATACATGTGTACATGCAAGCACACACACACACACACACACACACACACACACACACACACACACACACACACACACACAAGGTCTTCAGGAGTTAGTGAGTTAGTGAGTTCCTTAGTAGGTGAGAACATTTTGTATTATATTAATGGCCTTCAGCCAACTGTGTGTGTGTGTGTGTGTGTGTGTGTGTGTGTGTGTGTGTGTGTGTGTGTGTGTGTGTGTGTGTGTGTGTGTGTGCAGCAGCCTTGAGCCCTTAATAGGAGGAAAAGCTCATTGTTTTCACTGTGGAGGTTTTCACAGCAGGGAGAGCCTCATAGTCAGTCAATTAGGAAATGAGGAGTAAGTAGTTAGACTGAATGTGTAGAGAGAGAGAGAGAGAGAGAGAGAGAGAGAGAAACAGTTGTCTCTCTAATAGCTGCACTGTATATTCTTCTCCAGCAACTGTCCCTTTATGAGAAGAAGCTTCCCTATGGAGAATACATCATCTGCTGTGTCTGTGACCTGAGTGTGATGCCTGGCAAGCACTTAACTATTACAAGCTCTCTCTCTTTCTGTGTGTGTGTGTGTGTGTGTGTGTGTGTGTGTGTGTGTGTGCACGTTTGGGAGTGTGGTTGTGAAAGACAGCGAGTGAGGGAGCAGTGTGTGGTTTGTGTTGGAAGAGTGATGGATGTGGTTTTCCTCTGCAGGGGAAACTGGAGCCGAGGCCATTAAAGTGTGTGTATGTGCGCGTGAGAGTGAATGTGTGTGTGTGTGTGTGTGTGTGTGTGTGTGTGTGTGTGTGTGTGTGAGAGATTCAGATAGGAAACATATTCACCCTGCAGTGTTAAAGAATATATGCAGGTAATATGTTCAAGTAATGAGACAGGAATTAATTATTCATATTCAGTATGATACAGCTGATATACTTGACGCTACTCCTGCTGACTGCTGCTACGAGCTGGACTGAGGGTGCTCCGGTCTGGCTCAGATGCTGTTGACAGTCAGGGGATCAAATCCTCGAATTCAGGCTGTGTGACGCTGAAAGACTCTAACGCCGATGTCAGTTCTTCTCATAAAGAATAGTTAAATCTAGTTTGACGATGGAACGGTACGTTACTGCAGTGACGTGACGTGAAAAGATGGAGTTAATTAAAAGTAATGAGCTGCGGGTTGTCTCTCCACCAGCCATATCAGCTACTGATATGATGAACCTTATCACAGTTTAACAACTTCATGTGTGACATGACGTTAGCTTTAAGAGAAGCACATCAGATTCACTGTATGTGCAGCTTATGGACAGAAGTCGTACAAAATAACAACTTGGCTAAACACGACAATTGAGCCAATGTGGCTGTTATACATCTGTGTCATGAAGCTAGCGGGAGATGTTATTGGCAGGTCTGCATAAAAACAGGTACTGACTGACTGATAATTGGAAGCCGTTTGAACCAGCACCGCTGAGAGATTTTGCATGACAAGAGTGGACACACGTCTGCACACGGTATCAACTATTTGTTGAGACTGAATGATATCAGTGTTTTCCTCTTCAATGCCCCCTCAGTCATTAATATACACGTTGCTCACAATAGCTATAAAAAAAAGATGTGCATAATAGTACAACACAGCACGCACTGCGAAAACTCCATGTGTCACTTGTAAAAGTCGAAAAGGAAGAAGTTCAGTGACGTGTCAGAGATTAAACGTGCCCTTGGTGCTTGTACAGCTGTGACATTGCTTTGCATGATGCCGTAACAAGTGTTTAAGGGGCTCGTGGGGTTGGAACACTCTTTTTTGGATGCTTTGCATACTGCAGCTGCTCATCTTCTGCTATACTGAAAGTTCTACTGTTATTATTACATGACTTGTAATGGAGAAACAGTGCAGCGTGCTGTGACTGAGTGTCATCATTTAGCTCTCACAGGTTTAATGGAGCCCTGTGGAGTGTTTGACCCCCTCGTAGCACTTTGGGGCTACGTTTTTTTATGACGGCGTTTTGCTTGTATCACTTGCGATGCACCCCCTCTGCCAAAAGTTTCAAACTATTCTGCCGATCAACAGTTGTGGTGGTAATAAACGAATAAACACAGCAGTGTGCAAACAAAAGCGTTGAAGAAGGAGACCGCTGGCTAGTAAACGTGAATGTAAACAATGCAGGTTTCAAAATATTCAAATAATAGGCTTCATGTAACATGTAAACATGTATTCAACATGTTAGTCAGAGCTCAAGAATACACAGTGCATTTCAGTGAGAAATACTGAAGGTAAACAACTGTGTTTGTTTCCGAGAAAACTCCACAGGGTTCCCTCTTAAATGCAGAGCCACGGCTCAGCTGAAGCTCACAGAGTTTACCGTCTGTCCACCGCTTCATCCCATTTTCATTATTTACCTCCATTTCTTTGACTTTTCTGTGCAATATGAAGCATGAATAAGCAAAGCTAATGTATAATTGATGGATATCCATTTCTGTTTTGGTCGAGGGAAGAGCTGTTCTTGTGAGATTTGAAGGCTTGCCTAGCGACAGAAGTCAACGGGTTGTCCACGTGTGCTGTCCACTGCCTCTGCTTAGTTGTTCAGTGTGCACCCCCCCCCTCCGCCCGCGTCCGTTTCCCAGCTTAAAGTCTCAAAGTGTAGAATTTAAAAATGTTTGTGTTTGTGTTTTTCCCCTACATGTTTCTGATGTCTGCGGAGTTTGTTGAGACTGAAGACAACAACAGGGAAAGACACTGCAGACCCTCTGCTCACAGCTACCGCCGCTCTGAATGAAAGAACGGGAACAAAGCCATTGCGCTGCAGCAGTCTCCCATCCAGCAAAATAACATCAGAAGTTACCTGGATGTAACTCCAGTTCTATAAATCTGCGTGTGCAGCTCACCGTCGCTCTGTATCACAAAGTAAATCAAAGAATGTAAACAGAGTCATAGGTTCAGTGAAATCCAACACTCTGTACCAAACTGTACAGATTGATCATCGATCGCTTTCTGATTGGACACCTCTACAGGTGTCTCTCGGTAACCGCTTCACACATCACTGAGGGCTTTGCTAGCTCAGCAATTCCTGCTGTTTTGAAACTCAATGCGAGGGAGTGTAAGAGCTTAATGAGGACTCGAACACAAATGTAGTAATAGATACAACACATGCTGACGTGATCGGAGGACAAGTGTGGCTTTGATCAATCGGTTGTAACCCGCGGCAACGTCATAATAACTGGCATAGCTGCTCAGCTGAGGCTTCGTGGATTTAAGCTTCCACAGCCAAGAATACTGTCGAGTCACTTAGAATTCTTTTACCGTGTAAGCTAAGCAGCGCTAGACATGATAGACCCCAGCCCCTGTCGCCGTGGCAACACATGAGGACCGGCAGCCGGTTGTCGGGGCAGCTGTTGCTAGGGTGCAGACGGCCTCACCTGTTGCCTTCTTAAGACATTTAGGCACACACACACACATACACACGAGGCCTAGGCGTGTGTGTGTGTGTGTGTGTGTGTGTGTGTGTGTGTGTGTGTGTGTGTGTGGATGAATGTGACACATGTTATGGCCTCTCACAGACACGCTCACGACAGTTTGGTTTTGCATAAAGCTCTTTAACTGTGTTTGATCGTTATTCAAAACTACTAGATACAGCAAACACACACACACACACACACACACACACACACACAGGCTCTCATTCCCAGATACATTAGGCTCCTGTGACCTGTTTGGATTTTGGCTACAGTTGAGCAGATCTGGGAAATGAGCCTCTCTGCTTAGATAAATCACCATAGTGTACATCATATTTATGGTGATTTATACCGCCTTAATAACTGAAACGTCTGTTGGCCGTCCGAGCATCCTCAGTGTCACCTTCACTGTCTGGTTGAAAAGCTTGTATCTCTCACTGTGTGAGTAGAAGTTAAAAACAGGACGCGTCAGACCGCTTATCTCACTCCCACTGCATTATGGGTGCATTTCTGCGACGGTAGCAGTCCTTCCTGAAAGGTTGGGTCATCATGTGGTTCCTGTGTACTGCTTCTAAGAGCGTATGTGTGTATTGGGAAGGGAGAGGGGGTAGCAGTGTTAATGGTTCCAGCAGGACTGCATGTTGACCTTTAACATCTACACGTCTGGAAACGTTGAACACCAGCTATGTCTCTCTGCATGTGTGTGTGTGTGTGTGTGTGTGTGCAGCCGAGCATATTGTGACCTTACCCCTGTAGTTAGTCATAAGAATAGACATAGATAAAATGGATCACACACACAAACACACGCACACACCCACCACTACGTGTGACATCACTTCCTGACTGTGTGACCTTGCTATGACAAAGGAGGCACACTGTACACACCAGAGTACATTCATGGTTGAACGTTTATTTAATTTTTTTCCTTTGGTGGTGTGGGAATAACCGTTTGTATGTTCGTGACCGTTACCATTACCAGGTTGCCAGGGGTAACCATAGCAACCGGTCAGATACATCAATAGAACACATGGGATACATTGTTAATCTAAGACACACACGCAAACTTGACAGGAATAAAACATTAGACATTAACATTTATTCCCACTACCAAATGAAGAAAACATGAACGCTCTCTGAAAGACTTCTGAGGACTTCTGTGTGTGTGTGTGTGTGTGTGTGTGTGTGTGGTTGGTTTGGTCACAGTGGTTTTTGTGTAGCTTTACTTCTTTGAAATACTGTAAGGCACTAAATCAGCGATATATCACAGAGACTGTATTTCTCCGTCTGTGTGATCACTTGCAGGAAATACTGCGGTGCTTCTCTTTACAGCACATTAACTTTCTGATGTTGTGTTGTTTTTTTGTTTTTTTTAAAGCAGTTTTTGGAGCCCATGTCCCTGGGTAAAAAAATGTGTGAAACATTATGTTGCTTTATATCTTTAGCTATTTGTTTATCTGCGAAAAGCTGCGGAAGCAGCTGACTTCGCTCTCTGAAAAGAGCTTCGGAAAAGTCTGTGGATACATGAGAATAAGACCGGGTTGAAAAATAAAACTTAACAGCTGTGAGTTGCGCAGTCACCCTTAACATGTCCAGCCTAACCAAGTCTGTGTTGACACAACAGGCCAGAGGAGCTTAATCTGCTGCTGACGTGATCCACAGTGAGCGATCAGACTGTAGAGTTTGACTTGGGGTCCACACAGAACATTATGATCTCCAGAAGCAATATAATACAGAATATAGTACAACAGATAGGGGATCTCTTTCCCCATCGAGGAGGATTTAGTCTGATCTATAATCATACTTTGAAATAGTGCTGATGGAAAACATTTGAATGTGTTGACCACAACCCCCCCTGACATTGGAGAGTAAAAGCTTTGTCTGTCATCGAAGTCGTCAAAGTTTGTCTTTTGTAAGGTAATAATGTCGTATCACGTTCAGTGTGTAAACGCTCATAACATAACATTTACTTAAGCTGAAGAGAGAGCCAATGAATTATTTAGTTATAGACTTATAATTTAGCGCTTTTAGTGTTATAGTATAAAGTAATCTGATTACATTTTACTTCCCAACACTCAGTGGCAGTGTAATAAAGCAGAGTTCCCAGACTGTGACCTGCCCCGGCTCCAGAGCTCCTGGCTGTTTGTGTCGACTGAAGCAGGTTTTATTTGAATGTATTACTTTCATCCTTGCTAGCATGTAAATGAGGCCGGAGACACAGTCAGTCATTCATGGTTATTAGAAGTTTATTCACTGAGTGTTTTTATGCTAACAAGCTGCTGCAGAGTGAGCAGCGGAGCCGGCTGTGTCGCTGCCGGTTGCCTAGCAACACTTGAGTGAGTGAGAATGAAACAAAATGCTAATTAAATCTGATTATCAGGCTACCTCTGCCTTTATCTGCCCTTCACATCAAATCAAACAACCTCTAGCTTCACAGCTGATACTATTCTGCCTCCAGCAGTTGGGTTTATTTCGACATTTCCCTGTTGGACCTTTATCTGTTGGCACCCCAGTTATTATAGCTGCCGAGAGTCCAGGTTACTGATCCAGGACTCTTTTTTTTTATCATATTGCAACTTTTTAGATTTTTAACCACTATTTAGGTTTTATCTATTACCGCTTTTACAGTTGTACAGTGGATATCTTCACAGACTGTTTTGAGCCCTTATTGGAAGTGTGTCTAGCTCGCAAGCTGTGCACCTACACGCAAAGAAGGCCGATGAAATACGGTATCCCATCGGTTCAGAAGTGAGCATGATCCCTCATTGTCTTAAGTCCTGCCTCAAAACCATATTCAGTTATTCTGACAATTAAAAAAACATACTTACTTATATATTTACTGACATACTTAAAGAATCATTGAAATGGTTTATTAAGTATACGTCCCAAAGGTTTATTGTTCCTGTTTTTCTCTGTCGCAAATTGAATTTTGAGCTTTTTAGTCAGACAAAATCAGTTTAAACATTGGCTGGCTTATTTTAAAACTTCATCCTGCTACAATCACTGATTTTATTACTGCTGCTAGCGATGCTACCGGTACCACCGGTACTCCTGGCTCTAGTGCTACAGCTGGAACTACTACCTCAGCTACCAGACTCATTCAGTCTGATATTTGCTGCTGGAATTAAATCTCACTCTCGTACGGATGATAGAGAGTTCACTGAACACACACAAGCACAAACACACACAGTCTTCTTCCATCAGTGTACCAATGGCTAGCAGATGTTCCTGTTGGTTTCTGGATGATGTCAGCCTCAGTGTAAGGGCACCCACACACACACACACACACACACACACAAACACAAACACAGAAGGTGCTCTGCCTTGTTCCAGGGCAGCGTGGCAGCAGAGGTGAACACAGTCAAACCATTCAGATTGTCCTCTGTCTGAGGATTTGACTTTTGTTGGCTGTGAGATCAGCTACCTGCCGCGTGTGTGTGTGTGTGTGAATGTGTATGTGTGTCAAGTCAAATGGCCGCAAGTTATTCAGTCTAGTGTGTTTAACAGCCATATGCTGCTGTAATCACTGCTGTATCGCTACTGTACAAACATACGGTGAATATGTGTGTATGTGGTGAACATCTCTGATGTCTCTGATGGAGAAAACACATGCTGGATCAAAGGTGTGTGTGTGTGTGTGTGTGTGAGAGAGAGAGCGAGGAGAAAGACAAGTCGAGATAGGAACAAAAACATGCTTGACAGTTATTTTGATTGTGGATTTAGTTTGAAAGATTTAAAATGTATTTTGTACTTTGACCACAGTGTTGTTTGACATAGTTAACGAATTAAATGCATGTGTGTGTGTGTGTGTTTGTGTGTGTGTATGTGTGTGTGTGTGTGTGTGTGTGTGACAGAGAGAAACGTGTTCTTTCTTCTTGTCCTTGCGCTCTGTTTCCCTGTGGGAGCCCACAGAGGCGTATTTTTGCTTTTAATCTTGATGCAACAACTTGTGCTCCTCTGCTGATCACAACAGCAAGAAATGAAACAAATCATGTCGTGTCCACGGGGATACTGATTTATTTTTATCAATAGGGACAAGGCGTGGGCATCCGTTCTGTACTGCAAATCTGAGCATAGTGGGAAGAAGACAGAGCCACCTGTAAACACCTGCTACTTCAGCTCTGGTTACATTTTCACCTCACCTCTGAATTGCTGCATTCATATCAGATCTTTCGGCAGTTGAAATATCTCTGGTGTCGGGCTCATTAGAGGCTGTTTGTCTGGTTGGAAAAACACCCGAGGGATCCATTCAGAGCCTTATAGGCAGGATTAGGAATGGGAATGTCTTCGTTACGTGCCGTAAGACAGAAAAGGTGTGTGTTGTGACAACTCTTAAATCGTCATATTTCTTCCATCAACCTTGAAATCCTTAAATTAACTGCTATCAGCAACAAGCTCCTGTGTTGACTGAGAATGGCGTTGGCGGGACAGACACGTCCCTCGCTACTGGTTGGTTCTGGCAAAGTGACACAATGAACACATGAACACAATAATGTCGGTCTGAATAATACGGTGAATCAAAATTCAGTCTAATTATCAGGCTTGCATTGACTATTTTGATGAACAGATGCAAGACCGTACAGCAGCAGCCGCCCCACAGCTCCAGAAGTCCTCACTCTTCTTTATCACTTATTCAAAGTTTGCATTTCGCCCAAACTGTTTTGCACTTCCTGATTTGACCACCTGTGTGTGTGTGTGTGTGTGTGTGTGTGTGTGTGTGTGTCTCAATCTTCTTTTTTCTTCCAGCAAACCAAAACCAAACTGTTAAACCTCCTGTGAAGTGATTTGCATGGTTTTTGTAAGTTGCAGTCAGCCCCTGTGCTTTCCTCAATAATAAAACACATTCTCTCCTTGCGGTGTTTCAAACTGACATTAACTGGCCTTGTTAGTATTGAAAACACTTGCTGAGGTGGTTTCACTGCAGCCTTTACCCTGAAACATGTTTATTATGAAGCGTATTTGGGAAGTGATGAGTTCATATCAACAGCAGCTGCATGCATTAGCATTATTTTATAGCGTCTAATGAACAGAGCAGAACACCATGAGGCTCCTGCTGTTACAATGCTGTATGAGTTAACAGAATGACTGCTGGCAGAGGGCGATAAGTAAGACAATATCATGCACAGCTGTGGTGCCGAAAGTTCAGGCTGAATAATTGTAGCGAAAACATTGCCGTTATTACTTTTATTGTACGATTTACAACTAACAATTAAAAATGACTTGAGGACAGTGTTTCTCAAAGTATATAGTGTAGCCGTTATTGCAATGGGGGTACTGAATCTTTATTTACAGACTGTCGGATTTGTCTTAAAGTTGGGAACGCTCAACTATAAGCAGTAAAATAAAGGCCAATCATGAGCACAATTATGACCATAATAAAGAATAAGAAGTGCTTAAGTGATGAATGTACGTCAATGCAATGTCCTCCTAAAAACAAGTGTGTGTGTGTGTGTGTGTATTTTGTGTCTTTGTTCAGGTGTGTCCAACAGTTGAAACTATTTGCATAAGCCTCTCTATCACTCTCTCCTTTTTCCTGGTAACAACAGTTACACAGAAAGATATAAAGAATCTAAAATGACACTGTAGCATCTATAAAGGCTTCATACATCTGCCCTTAATATAAAGAGGGGGGGGGGGGGGGCAACATATTTGAGACACCTCTCACTGTAACACAGTAGTAAAAAGCACCACAATCTAGAAACTAAACTGAACATTACCACCTTCACAATCAGGTCTATCAAACACAAGATGAACATCTCTGTACAAAAGAAAACTGAAATGTGTGTTTGTCCAGAGTCAGGACTGACAGCTTCCTGTGTGTTTTGAACTGACAAAAGCTGTTTCCTCTCAACAGTAATGGACAAATGAGTCTCACTCACTCACTCACCGACCCATCCACACACACACACACACACACACACACACACACACACACACTCACACTCACTCACTTCCTCTGCTGTGTGTGTTATGCTGTTGGAGCAAAAGAGTTTGGTGTTGGCAGCACACTCCCTTCTCTGTTATTTCCTTCATTTCCTTCAACGCGAAATCCAAACTATCATTTAGATTTCAATATAAAGACAGACAAATACGGACTCGTCTGTTCAGAGCTGGCTTCAACCGCCCAGCTGTGTCTCCATCACCGAGGAACTTTGTTAATCGGTATTAACAGCTTGTCATTAACATTATCAGTCAGTCAGTGAACAGTCAGATGACACTGCCGTGTTTTTCAATCGAGCTTACTGTGAGTTTAGCTAACAGCTAACAGTTTAGCTGAAATGGGAGGGTACTGTCGGTGCAGTGCATGTGTGTGCGGGTTTTGCGATAGTGATATACAATAGCTTAGTACCTGATGCTGTCAATTGGGTCAATATCCAGTTGTCACTTGGCATCAGAACGGGTTTTCATTGCATCCCAAGGAACCAGTTGTGATGTTGATTTGAACTGAATGGTCTTTTTGGTCATTTTTGTAGAGACCTCTGTCCACAGTGAAACACCCGAGCAACATAAACACGGCTGAGTCTCTTCTTCTTTGCTCTCTTTTCAGTTGGCAAACAACAAAAATGCATTGCAGGTGACAGCTGGTAAGACAGTGGGACAGGTTAAATACAGGTTAATGACAACGGCTGTGTATGCTTCTATGTTGACATGTAAAACGACTGATCACAGAGAAACTTTGAGATGGCAGGAAGTTGTCTTCTTAACTTTTTAGTTACACCTCCGTTCAGTGTCGACAGCAAACACCGACACGCCCCTCCAGCTGGCTGTTGGACTTTAAACTTAAAACGACGCAGCGTGCAATTGAACAACAAAAACAACGAAAGGAGCATAAACATTGGTATGGTCCTTTAAATAGGATGGCGCCACCTGCAGCTGGATACAGTCCATCTCTGTACTGTAGGTTAAACCGCTCCATCAAGTTTAAATCAATACTATTTCTGTAAACCCTGAGCCAACATCAAGTGGATCGATGAGATCATTAACCTTGAACGACATCGGTGGCCGTGACTAATTGCTCAGCTGCTGAATTGTGGACAGCTCTGATTGGTCGCAATCGACAACGACCTCTGAATGTGGCTGAGCGATCTGATCCCGGTGCATCATTCGCCCTTTGGTTAAAAAGCTGTTCACGTGAGATCAAATCACCGGGGGGGGGGGGGGTCAATATAAATACAGAGTAGAACATTTGTCCCAGTATTGACAAATTCTTGTTTCCAAACAGAAAATAACAGATTTGAATATTAAAATGGCCTCTTCCGCCCCGCTTTTTGTGGCCTTTATATCCCATGAATATAAAACAGGTCTGTGTTGACGTCAGCGCTTTAAAACATGGAACTGACTTTTAAAATGGAGACACCAGTCAGATCTGGGGTCTCGCTCCCTTTCTCTCTCTCTCTTTCTGTGTCCTGACATAGATTTTGCCGACTTAGCGTTCTCTCTGTGAAATGTTCTTGGAATGTGTGTGTGTGTGTGTGTCCGTGTGTGTGTTTTGCAGCCAGAACAGTGTATCACATGCACATACACACAGCAGGACACGGACATTTGGGCTTGTTTTCTACTGAGAGAGAGAGAGAGAGAGAGAGAGAGAGGCGAGGGGGTAGAGAGAGCATCAGTAAAAATGAAAGGGAGAGAGAGAGAGCTTTCATAACATGACAGACGGATGACCAGATGAACTGAGAGGGGAAGAGCGAGAACAAGACCAGGGGAATGAAATCATAAAGATATGAAGAGATTACGAAGGATGGAAAATAAAGATGAAGTGAATTTGTTCTCATGTCACTGCACACACAATGCTGTAGAGTGGACAAATACTTCTACTGCTAATACCATTTACAAAGGTGTAAAATGCTTACAATGCCATTGACAATGTTAAAGTATGCTAAAGACAAAAGCCTTCGCAAAAGCGAGATCTGTGTGTGTGTGTGTGTGTGTGTGTGTGTGTGTGGGTGTGGATGTGTGTTCTTTCTCGCAGGAATGTTGATCTGATAATGGGATTAATACTAAAAGCTCCACCGACTGACTGTCTCTCTGTCTCTCTGTCTCTCTGTCTCTCCTCAGGGTCGTTCAGGACTGAAGGCATCAAGGCGTCTGATGTTCTTCCCGTCTTAAAGGAGAAAGTTGCCTTTGTGTCAGGTGAGTTTCAGTCGGTGTTAGATGACCAAACTCCTACATGGTGGTACAGGTTCCTGACCGAGCTTTTCACAAAACTGCTGAGAGCAACTTTTAGTAAAAAAACGGACAACGTTACATCACAGAGACACATTACAGATATTCATCAGCGCTGCAGAGTTATGCAAACCATCATCTCTGCTGTTACTGGATTGTTTTTACTTGTTTTTGCTTTCTCCTACCTTTACTACCTTTACTTAGCTACCTTTAGGATGTTTTGTGAATACGGCCCCAGATCTCTATACCTGTCAGTGCTGTCCCCGCTGGTCCTGGGACCCCTCTGTCAAACTCCTCGAGGTCCAGGCCTCGTCCGAGACAGCGTCAAGTCTGCTCAGCCCACTCAACATACTCTCAATAGCTCTGTGTCAGCCACGGAAACCTTCAGGACTGCAGGGACTGCAGGACTGCAAAGATCATTGGGGTGGACCAGCACTTGCACACCTTCTGAGACAGGAAACGGGCAGGAAAAATCATCACAGGCCCTTCACACCCTGAACATGACTTATGTGAACTTCTCCCCACTGGCAGGCGCTGCAGATCTGTGTGTGCCAAAACAAGCAGAGAAAGCAGACACATGAACAGTTTCACTCCGCAGGCCGTCACACTCACAAACACTCAGCCATTTGATGTGTTTTGAATCTGAACAAACAAGAGGTAACATCACATGACCTCCCAAAGACATTTTCCCCCCCAGAATATTGACAATCTAAATTTTCTCCCACTACAACAGCTGCTATAAATTGAGAAGAACCCAGAATTGCTGTTGAAATTTGTGTCAGTGTACTATTCTCAGCTCTGTGGTCGAGGCCTGCGTGACTCCAAGATTTTGGACTAGATCTGAAACAGACCCAGGGAAACCTCACCTGAATCTGATTCAATTATTGTCCAAAAAAAAGAGACCCGATCACAAAGGGACACAAGGAGAATCAGAACGGCCCAAAGTAGACCTGACAAAATCCTGAACGCGGTCTATCTGAACTGCGCCCCATGTCGATGATTATGAGGCGTCATGTGATCAAAGCTGATAACACGTCAGCGTAGATCAACTCAAGTATTACGCATATTGACGCACAGATCCAAGGCCCCCAGGCAATACCACAGGACCCTACCCAGACCCGGATCCAGATTGATTTTAGATTTACAATTTAAATTGGACCCCAGCCCCGCTCAGGTTCAGGTTCTGGTCTCACCTGGTCATTAGGAACCAAGTAAACCCATAAAGGTCTGTACTATGTGGTAATAAAGCTCCACTGTAGTCAACATTTTGTAAAAATGTAACATGCGCGCTTTCTTTCCTTATTGTAGTAATGTATACCAGTGAAAAAGAGGGAGAGAGACCTAGAGAGAGAGAGAGAGAGAGAGAGAGAGAGAGAGAGAGCGCCAACAACAATCTGTCATCAAGATTTCTCCTTAGATTACAGCAGCGTACTCCCTCCCCAATCACACACTCAAACACACTCACACTCGCACACAAACCCATTTTCCACGTCTGAGTAGCAGTTTCATAAACAGTGCGGTTTGTGTTTCTTACATTAATCTAACCAAAACATCTCTACACACATAATTTATCACAGAGAGGGAGAGAGAGGGAGAGAGAGAGAGAGGGAGAGAGAGAGAGAGAGAGTTTGTATTTTGGATGGGTTTGGGAGCCCTTGGAAAGTGTGTTTACTGGCTGATGTAGCTGTGATGGGAGTTATGTTACAGATACAGAGATATTAAAGCTATTAGTGTAAAGTAATGTGCAGATTAACACTGATGTCGTCTACTTGGTGATAATGGAGTGATGGTTATAGTGTAGAGTAACGTCTGCTCCGTAATTTCAGTTCTTCAGTGGTCAGTTCATTGATTTTGTGATCTGTATTTAGTTTTTTATTAGAATGTATCTTTTTTTGTTGAGGCTAATGTTTGAATTGTATCAGTAACATTTAAGAAAGTATTCTTTATTCTGGTATTGTGACACTGCTGTACCAACAATTCTACAACTAACTATAAACTACTGCTGCTAACAGTACTGCCATAGCTGCTACAAGCACTACAACTACTCCTGCTACTGCTACTACTACTGTTATATTATTACCACTACAGTACTGCTACTAGTACTACCACCACTTTTAGTTCTACTACCACTACTACTACTACTGGTACTACTACCTCTGCTACTACAACTACTGTTATCATCCCCTGCAGCTACTACTATTGCTGCTATTACTATTACTGCTACGACTACCATAACTACTGCTACTACTACTACTGTTAAAACTGCTTGGCAACTACTTCTTCTGCTACCACTGCTAATACTACTGATGCTACTACTGCTACTACTACAACTGCTACTACTACTACTACTGCCTCTACTACAGCAACCACTGCTGCTACTATTACAACCACTAGTACTGCTACTACTGTACTGCTGCAGCAACTGCTACTACTATATTCATTGTAATGAAGGAATATATTCACCAAATGTTTCTGTCACCAATTCTTCAGGCCATATGAATACCTTTTAAACATTGCAGGTGTGGCAACATCAAGCTTATTATTTATATGTGTGCATGCACAGGTGGGCGAGATAAAAGAGGAGGACCGATCCTGACATTTCCTGCCAGGAGTAACCACGACCGAATAAAACAGGAGGACCTGAGGAGGCTGGTAACCTACCTGTCTACTGTTCCCAGGTACACACATTCCCATCACACACACATGCAAGTAGAATGTGTATTCTTTATTTTAGATGAGATTTAATCACAGTTATTAACTTTGTTACCTTTTAATTACACTTCTTATTCAGAACTGTGCTTCAGGACAATGACGTTTAGTGAACTAGTCTCAATTGTGACAGATACTAGGAGGAAATCTGGGAGGTGAAGTGCACATGGAGTGCTTCAGTGCTGTCCGCACTGTGGAATCAAATGCTCCTTTCTTCTGCATCGCAGCAGCAGACTGAGAGCAGCGTTTGATTTGCATCAGCATGAAAGCTGCAGTGTTTGCAGCAGACAGCTGCAAGTCTGTCACACTTAATGTCAAGTCCATTTATTCCTGCTGCCCCTCATCACAGCCTGCAGGGAATGAGCTGGTCTGGAGAAAACTGATCAATAATCAGTCACAGACCAGTCCATGTGATTCTCCAAATATGTCCCTTTGTAAAAAAGATTTGGGTCATGTCCGTTTTTAATACAGATTTTAAACCTATTTTAGTGACTTAATGAGCAGTGGCACCAAAGATCCTTTACTGATGATTATATGATGATGATACTCAGATGATCTGTAGCACCGACTTTGTGACATCCAAGCCAGCTGAAATACCTGCTGCAGTAAAAACAGCAACATTTTCTAAAGCAAGTTTCGATTTTCCTTGTCCTGTGTTGCTTTCATTTATTTTCTATCAATGAAAATCCACTTACAGGGACTTGAAACAAGTTCAGCATAGATAACACAGCTAGTAATCTAATCGCGGAGCACATTTAGTCGCTTTAAAGTTTTTGGGGGTCAAAAACAGATTATCATCATGGTACTATGCAGCTGCAAGCAGGAACCATTTTTGAAACCCCTCGGTGGTGCATTCAAGGACGCTCTGACATCAAGAATTGAAAGTCATTTGCTAGAAAGGATTGCAGTGATGAGCTGTGTTATAAGAAAATGAAAACAAAAAGCCAAATAAATCATTCAGTATGAAATGTAAATAAAAGGCTGACTAAATTATTAGACGCCAGAGTGTCCTTGAATGCAACAACAGAGTTTTTAATCTAGTCTGTGCTTGCATCTGCATACAGAGACTGTTGTGCATGTTAATACATTTACCTGGCTGACTAGAACACAGTGTTATTGAACCGAAGTAGCCCAAAATCTATACTATCATTTGATCTCTATCGGCCCCGCTCTGATTCCTCCTGCTAATCGAGCTGCTGTTTCCGTGGTGACAAGTGGAGCTTGTGCTTCCCTGAGGCAGATTATAATGGATATGCTTTTGTTGAATTTATATTAATAGAGGCTGTGTGTGAGTGTGTGTGTGTGTGTGTGTGGAGTTGAGGTCATTTCAGTATACTTTTGCTCTTTAATTTAAGGCCCATTAGACTCCGACATGCACAGCTGGCTCTGTGCTGGTTTCCGAGCAGCTTCTGATCACCAGGAAACATCTGTTTACAATGTCCAGTGAATGTCATTTTGATTAAACTTCCTTATGCTCTTAACTTAACACTGCACTAATTGACTCCTAGTAAAATTGTTCAAGTAGCTCTGATTGAATCATCTTCGTCTTTTACTTCATCAAACACAGCATTACTTACCAACGTGTGACATGCAAAATATCAGACACCACTCGTGTTTTGATTCAAAAATGGGGAAATGGTACATCTCCCCTGCCACACTCCTGTGTTCAGAGACTCTGTGATTCGCTGGTAAGGAAGCAGCTGAGACTGGGGAGGCAGAAATGTTCCTGATTGCTAACTGTTGATTTTGCTGTGCATCTAATGTATGCTGCAAGACAGTTTGCTCGCCAAAAGGCACATTTTGAAAAATAAATAATAGTTTTACAGTAAACATATATCAGTGACTGCCTGCAAGCTCACCACCTCTGCTGCAGACTGCTGCTTATACTGGTTCACTGTCGGTTCCTTTTTAGTAATTAGTCTGATTAGGGACAGCTAGATTAATTCATTTAAACGTTTTTCTGTTCATTTCCATGCTATTCTACCATTTCTTCTACATTGTCTGACTGTGTGGTCCCTCTCTTCCCCTTCTATTTGTCATCTTCAACATCTCTGCTGTTGATTGTGTCTCCTATCAGTGAGGATGTATGTAAACGTGGTTTTACTGTCATCATCGACATGCGTGGTTCCAAGTGGGAACTGATCAAGCCTCTGCTGAAGACACTGCAGGAGTTTTTCCCCGCTGAGATCTGTGTGGCGCTCATCATCAAACCGGACAACTTCTGGCAGAAGCAGAAGACGAACTTCGGCAGTGCAAAGTTCTCCTTTGAGGTCAGTGGGCTTCCTTGTTTTTGTCTCAGTTCTGTTTGGACAGCAATAATGTTCACATTAGATCTTTACCGTGAAAGGATTGTGTGGCAAAGCTGAAAGGGAACACAATAATTTCACCTGTTGGTCCCTCAAAGTCTAGCAGCTAGCAAGTGTTATAGCTGTTTGGTTCAAGTTAGCCCCAGTTATCATTACATCTTTTTTCATGAAAGACAAGTCCCTGAAAGTCTTAAATAGAATAATGTATTAATTAATTATAAATTAATTTATCTTCTGTGTGAATGTCTTCATATTTTTCTTGTCTTGTAGAAAACAAGCAAGTTAACATTATTTCTGGATACCTTGATTAACGGTAAACGTTTCCATTAGTTTAAGTAGCTAACCGTCGGGGCTAAAACAGTTTGGTTCGGGTTAACGCTAGCCAAGGTTCACCTTAGCTAACACTTACGTTTAGCAGATAAAAAGGTTTGTTTTAGGTGGTTCAGGCTGGCACATAAAACTGGTTGGTTCAAGCTAGCTAATGGTTCAGTTTAGGAGATAAAACTAATTGGTTCAGGTTAGCTAATGGTTCACTTTAGCAGGTGGAACGGTTTGGTGTATGTTAGCTAGCGTTAGATAAGGCTTGGGTTGTTAGTTAACTACTAGCTAATACGGTTTGGTTCGAGTTAACGCTAACGTTAGCTAATGGTTCACCTTTGCTAACACTCAAGTTTAACAGGCTAAAAAGTTTGTTTTTGGTGGTTCAGACCTATAGTTCATGTTAGCTAACGGTTCAGTTAAGCAGGTGAAACGGTTTGGCTTATGTTAGATAAGGCTTGGGTTTAGTAGCTAAAGCGGTTTGGTTCGGTTTAACGATAGCTAACGGTTCACCTTACTTAACGTTAAGTTCAGGAGATAAAACTAATTGGTTCAGGTTAGCTAACGTTTCACTTTAGCAGGTGTTTGCTTATGTTTGCTAAGGCTTGGGTATAGCTAAAACAGTCTGGTTCAGGTTAGCTAACAGTTTAGTTTAGAAACTGAAACAATTTGTTTCATAGGTAGATTTTGAATGATTGAAGACTGTTCTCTCTCTTCTGAAAAACACATTTCAGCCCAAATTTAAGTGTTCACAATGTTAGGAGTCAGGAGTTCACTCTCATTTGCTAATGTACCAAGCTGCTAAACATAAGGGAAACAAAAATCTTTTATTAACTTATTTCCTGAACATAGTCACACTCTGTTTTGTAATAGACTATTTTATTTGATCTTAATATGGAATACCAGTAGTTCACTTTTTGTAAATGTGTCATTACTGGGTCAGTCTTAAGTCAGGTAAGTCAAGATTCATAAGTGACAAATCCAAGTTTATTCACAAGTCTGAATTTTGTGATTTTTGGCTCATTTCTGAAGGTCTGGTAATCATGAAGATAAAAAGTATGCTCTAGCCAATAGAATCAAGTATTCTGGTTTAGTTACTGAAACGTTAAAGAGTCCCAAGCCAGTTTCTAGATTTTACCAGGTACATACTAGATAAATACCATCTGTATATGTATTTTCTTACTATGTATATCAGACCTGAGTGGGGTCACTGGAACATATAGCACAAACCTGGATGATCCATCACTGCTAAAAACATGCATTTTGATATTTCTCTTAATATATTTTGATAATTTCTGTTTGTGTGTACCAGACCAGCATGGTGTCAGTTGAAGGTCTGGCCAAACTGGTGGATCCCTCCCAGCTTACAGACGACTTTGAAGGCTCTCTGGACTACAACCATGAGGAGTGGATGGAGCTGAGAGTCTCTCTTGAGGAGTTCATGTCAAACGCTGTTCACCTGCTGTCCAGACTGGAGGACCTGCAGGTAGGGGATGGACAGATAAATGGGCAGATGAATGAATGGGGGATCAAGGGAAAGAACGAATGAATGAACGGATGTTCATCCCAATATGAAAAAGTTGTACTGTGTGTTGCAGGAGCTTCTGTCCAAGAAGGAGTTTCCTGCGGATGTGGAGGGATCCCGTCGGTTGATAGAGGAGCACACACAGCTGAAGAAAAAGGTGGGAGAGATACTGTCAGGACAGTCTGATTCAAACTGTAGAAACATCTAAAGTGGTAAACATCATACTTCTCTCATCATTACAGACAACTTTGAATCATGTTAAACCACTTAAGTATTTTATTTATACTCTCCTCTCCTCCTCTCCTTTAGGTGCTGAAGGCTCCAGTGGAGGAGTTGGACCGAGAAGGGCAAAGGTTGCTGCAGTGTATCCGATCTAGTGATGGTTTTTCAGGGAGGAACTGCATCTCAGGCTCTGCTGACTTCCAGAGCTTGGTGCCCAAGGTAAGTCGTCCATTCCAGGGAAGTTCATTCAAGCTGGGAATATATGAAAAATTATATTTTATCCACGATACAGTAAGGAAAAGGGCATTTAAATAGGACCAGGGAGAAACAACAATTGGAAAAAAAGATTTATTATTGCACACATAACAAATTACAGACATCAGAGTTGCTGTACCAAAGCAGGCAGATATGTATGCAGCATGCTTCAAGCTCAGCGCTCTCCCTCAAGCAACATTGAAGGGCAATGAAAAAAGGGCAAAAGATGATGTGGCGTGAGCTCATCTGAGTCAGTCTACATGACATAAACAAGCACTAGGAAAACGCTGGTTAAATAAAGTATTATCCTTCTGCGTAGAGGAATGTGGAATTTAGAATAAAGCGTTAAAACACGATAAACTATTGTAGCCATACATCGTTTCCACTAAACTGTGTAATCTGTTGATGCTTTTAGGCCTATTGTCAGATATACAGAGGGAGCTGACTGTTTACATTCACACGTACATTTTCATACACTCAGAGCTCATTTGACTGCTGGAATATTGACAACAAAAACTGAGATTTACTCTCACTAGGAAATCTGGCAGTAAATACCAAACACAGTAAGAACAGAGCCAACACGATACAGAATAGAACAGTCATTTTTATTTACCAACTATGAAGATGAACCTTGATGATTTCACTAAGTGATGCTCCTAACCAAATTTGACACATTCCATCATTACAACCTGTGAACACTAAAAGCACCCCATACCATAATGCATGATTAAGTGCATGGTCTCATTTCTGTCCTCGCCTAGCCAAGGCCCACAACTCGTTAGCGTCGCCCATTAGGGCTAATGAGATGTACTCACCACATGTCAGCTCATCAGCTGAAGGACTCCACAGGAAAAGTTAAAGAACACAATGAGTTTAATTTCACAGGTTGTTTGCACAAACACATACACAGTACATAACAAAAACATGCATTTATATTAATATTTGATATGAGGCGTGAACTATATATCTTACATACTTGCATTGTTTTTATTGAAATCTTGTTTATCAGTCTGTTTATTGCTTTGCAATTGAAATAAAGATAAACAAATAAATTAAACAATAAGATGAACATAAATTAGCAAGAGCTAAAGCAATTTAAGTAATTTAGAAGAAAGAAAATGCATGTATTTTTCATTAAAAGTTAAGGTAAAACTGTGGATTTTAAGTAACTTTATAAAAATGACCAGAGGCCCCGCCACTCACATGACTACAGGTGAAGGATTGACAATTTCAAATATCAAACTGGAGGATAAAACATGCAGTTGATGTCGTATTATTCTGTCCAACCATGATATTTGTTTTGAAAAACAATCAAATCTCAAATCTATGTAATCAGTTGAACTCCAAATGGATAAGACATTATAAGATACGTCATGGAACAGTTCTTAAATCTTGTTTTTTGCCAGGTGGCCAGTCTGCTGGATAAACTCCACTCCACTAGACAGCACCTCCATCAGATGTGGCACGTCAGGAAGCTGAAGCTGGACCAATGCTTCCAGCTCCGCCTCTTCGAACAGGACGCAGAGAAGGTCAGTCATACCTGAGCCTGATGTCGCTAAATGAGCAGAAATTATCAGTAGGGCTGTGTGATACAGAGAAAAGGCAACAAGTGTAATAATCTTGTTGCATATTGTGATGGCTGCATGAGGTGTGATGAAACAAGAACTTGATCAAAGTAATGGATTGCGTTTGATACAAACTAGTTTAAACACAAGTGCCAAAAAAAGTAAAAATATAGATTTAAACGCAAAAGGTAGTCTAACTCAACACCAACATGTTGCGTTCCTGCAGCTTTACTGTGAAGCAGCCTCAGAGATGTGATGCACAGAGAAAGAGTTAAGTTAAGCCATCATGAGCAAATGTGTTGATCATTAAAACTGTTAAATATTTGGTGCTTTGTTGTTGACATATCAGCCATTCTGTTGACTGAGTCATCACATCATCCTGACGAGGTGGAACCTAAAAATAGGTTCAGAGGCTAAAAGATTTTGTCAACAAAAGTAACATCACATCCTCAGCTGGGATTCAATATAATAATAGGATATTTAGTTTGAAATTACAGGGCAGGGGTATGTTCATTTTTACCTCCATGTAGGATTTGAACTTTTTTTCTTCCTCCAGGTCAGTTCCATTTCACTCTATATCCTTTTCACATCTGTGTCACCATACATGTTTCCGGAAAATCCTTGGTGGTATAAATAAATTAGCCTGTACTGTTAATGTAAACAGAGGAACACTGTTAAGAGTTAATACAGTGGAAAATCCGCCAGCATTGCTTCACTTACCCCAGCTAAGTGATTAGCTGCGGTTGTGAGTGAATGTTTGGATTCCATTCATCATTATCATACCATCATGTCTAAGACAACATGCTGAACTATTTCAGTTTCATTGCAACATGCTATATATAGAAAGATCACACTCTCTGATGTGAGGGGGGCAGTATTTAAGGAATACAAGTAATTGCAACCTCTGAAATGCTTTTATTTTGTAAAATCACTAGATTGCTAAAAGAAATACTGCAAAAATCTAGCATTTAAACACAACAGAAAATACCTACATACATCGCTGATTACTGCAAACTGATGTCTGGGATTGCTGACATCTGCACCCAATAAATACAAATATATCCTGGTGACAAAGTTTACAGTTTTAAAGATGAGTGGATGCAAAAACACCAGTTATTATGGCAACGGTACTGTATAATGACTAAGGTCACATACATGGATCCGGATGGCTGAACCATGAGGCTACCTATAGCCTCGCCTCTTGCTCTCTGAAGTGTTGTTGATGGGAGTTCAGCTTGTACTCTCACACATACACAAACACACACTCACATACCGACAGACGGCGTCAGCTGACCTGGTGTGTTGTTCCACACAGAAATCCACATGAAGGAGCAGTAAATATTTACTGTAAAGCAAACAGAGAGAAAAAAAGAAAACATTTTGTCCACATCAGTGTTGTCATGCTGAGGAACTGTGGGGGTGTGTGGATGAGTTTACACTGTGGGTAACACTCAGCACTCGCAGTCGAGCCAAGGAAACAGTCAGACCTGACGAGGTGTTCTCTCTGTGGAAATCACTGCTAGAGAAATGACTGTGTACGGTAGATGATGTGGTAACCGTGGTAACCACACGTTGCTACGACCGGCCTCCATCTGTCTGCAAAGATTGATTCAGATGGAGAAGCAACCTTGAAGGTTGTCCTGGCTTCTGAGGCTTTACACTGATCAGCTGGTAAAAATGAAGCCAACATGAGAAAATGACGTTCATGTTTTTAAAGGAATATTCCTTTGTTTTTTTACAGCCTGGATCATGTTTATGTCATTTTAATCAACGTTTCTCCCAGTTATGGTAACGTTTTACTCACCAACTTCAAGACTAGTCTGGGCCGCTACTTGAAAAAGCTTCACATGTTTCATTACATGTGTGAATTATGTTATGAACTTCAATCAAAAAAATAAAAAAATACATCCTGCGAAGGCATTTTATATCAAAGAACAAAATATAGTCAGTAATTGTCCAGGTAATGACATAGTGCTGATCAATGAGAGAATTATTTTCTTCTGTGCCTGCTGAGAAAATTCTTAAGTGCTCATTTGAGTGTGAAAGTTCATTCTTGATCTTGGAAAAAGTAGTCTGACAAAGAAATCTGATCCACTTACTAGATTTTCCAGAGCTTTCAACTGCAAAAAGCTATAAGTAAACCTTGAGTTAAGATTTGTCAAACATCATTTTTTGAATTTAAGAAATCCTTAATCATTGATCAATTGATTTTCACGCGCTCTCATGGCAGATGGTTTCTATTTGTTCGTGATGAGTTCCAGTGCGAGGTTTTCTGCGCTCGTGGAAAATGAATGTGTGAAATAGTGTGCACTGTTATTAATGTTGTTTGGTGTGGTGTGTGTGCAGATGTTTGACTGGATCAGCCACAATAAGGAAGTGTTCCTGCAGAGTCACACTGAGATTGGCCGAGGTTACCAACACGCTGTGGAGCTGCAGACTCAACACAACCACTTCGCCATGAACTCCATGGTAGTTAATGTCATCGCCACCATAACTCTCATATTTGATCACTGTGCATGACAGCAGAGATAAGAAGAGGTTACCAGCATGATCAACACACAGTCAGGCTCCGTGCTAACTAACCTGTTTATCTGCCTAAAGTTTTAACTACACACAGAATATAGTATTGCAGTTAGGTTAAATTAGCTTAGGCTACCTTAGCTCATCTTAACATCAAAAAATTAGCAGCGAAAACCCACAAGCCATGACATAAAATGAAAAAGACATTTCTACATCTCTTGAAGTAGAATTCAATTAATTCTCCGTTGTCTTAAGTTTAGTACAGAACAGTAAGACAACATTGATCTATTTTTACATATTTAAATAATTGTTAAGAGTTTTAGAGAAACAACAGAATTATTTATACAGATTTGAGTGTCTTGACACAGTATTGTATGCAAAATATTAAAAATTATTAAATCCAGTTGTACTGATGTCCGTAAGACCAACCAAAACAGCATTTCGTTTCTTTTTTCTTCCCAGAATGCCTATGTAAATATCAACAGAATCATGTCAGTGGCGAGCCGCCTGGCGGAGGCAAGTCACTACGCCTCCACACAGATAAAACAGATCTCAGGTCAGCTGGATCAGGACTGGAAGAGTTTTGCTGCTGCACTTGATGAGCGCTCCACCATCCTCGCCATGTCGTCTGTCTTTCACCAGAAGGCTGAGCAGGTAGGATCATAAGAAACAAATCACCTAGACATACTGTATGTGAGCAGAGCATGGCCTCTGAACCGCAGCAGTGTCTGTGTACCCAGCTTGCATTAGGTGGAAGCTCATCGGCTATGTTTGTGGAATAGAAGTCAATACCCCCCCACCCCACCCCCTCCTAACCTGATGTAAGGACTTCCCCTTCACTTCTCTTGTCATTAGAGGAAAAGCCGTTAATCAATTAGTCTCTCTGCAGCCGACACACGTCCAGAATGTAAAATGTAAATGGGACATTTTTAGTGTCTGATTATATTTAATAGATCAAACCGCTCTACTGCTGATTCTTGGAAGGTTGACATGGCAACAGATGGGACTTGTTTGATTCTTGCTGGGCCCTTGACATTAGCTACAAGTGTACATTTGAGAGAGCTGGAGATGAAAGACTAAAAGAGGGAGAGACAGAGTGGTGGGGGCAGAGAAGGGGTTGGCTGACATTGAGAAAGAGCCTAATGAAAAACAGAGAAACAAAAAAGTGTCAGGATAAAATATGAAACACAAGATGGGGAAAGAGAGACAAGTGAAAGAAAATTGGCAAGACTACAGCCAGAAGAGTTTGAAAATGAGAGCGATTTAGAGAGAGAAAAGTAAAAGCTGTCTTCATTTTTGCAGCCACTATCCCCGTAAATTATCTCAAAACTACAGCAACAACACTGACATCCTCTAGAGTTTGCAGCGTTCATTAAGTGTAACTCAACATTACATTGTACATTACTTTTCTTGTCTTGTTAGATTCATTCTCATGCGAACACACAAATTGTATGACTTACTATGCGTGTCTGTGTTGCTTCCTCAGTTCCTGTCGGAGGTGGAGGCCTGGTGTAAAGTCTGCAGTGAGGGAGGGTTACCGTCCGAGATGCAGGAGCTGGAAATCGCAATCCACCGCCATCAGAGCCTGTACGAGCAGGTCACCCAGGCTTACACTGAGGTAAACCAGCAGCACATCTAACCCCATAACCTAGTAACTGACTAGGTTACAGTGTCATCTTTATGGTGAGCTCACAAAATCTTAAGCCAGCATTATACTCCAACCAAAATTCTATTTGACATGTTCGCACTGTACTGTAGGCTGTAGCATCTGTGTTATCACCTTTTGGTTTCTGTTATGAAGCCTGGAGTTCCAGTTTACTGCTCACAGCCACCAGTTTCTTCTGCTGTGTCATTTTCTGTCTTACAAAACATTGTACTACTCTACTTTTCTCGATTACAAATGTGTATTTCCCAGCATGCTTTGGTGTCTACTTCCCTGTGCGTGGTATAGGAGAGCTCAATCTTGGGTCTGTTGTTTGTTATTGTGACAGTGATGCTTAAGAAAGACAGTTATATCAATTATAATACCATTTCTGTTTGTAACACTGAGCATGCCCTAGAACACTTAAAGATTTGAACTGCAAAACAAATCATCTTTAAGGACAATTGGAAAAGTCCTGAAGACATTCTGGACTTTAAACCCTGAAAATACATAAATTATGTAATGTAGACTTTTAGTTGTTAGGGAATGGTAATAGTAAAAATGGTATGTTGGAAATCGTTCAAAAATAGTACTAGTAAACCCCTCAGGGAGGGATGTGGACTCCAGTCTCTCCTTTGGGTGCTGTTTGTGCTGCTATGTGGCAGCTCAGTGATGCTGGCTGTGATGACAGGGTGGCGTCAGTCAGCTGCCGCTCCACCACTGTCCAGAGCTACAGTCTGAAAACCCTCCGCGTTCCACTAAATTTAGTCTGGGAACACTTGCGCTCTTCTCTGCTCTTTGCTGCAGTCCGGCGTTTTATCTTTAGACGGGCTGTTGCAGTGCTAGCTCAATTTATGCTTATCTGTGAAATGATAAGTCCATATATACACACACACATAAAGCTCTGGGCAGAGGCTCAGACTGAGGCGGTTAGGCTTGGCAAGCTATGACAGCATTGTTTCCTAAGAGAGCGCTGCAAAAAGTGACGCTCTCAGAGACTGGCGAGGGTTTTTAACTTGTGGTCTTGACATGATGCATTTATTTAATGAGGTGGAAATATGTTACAGTGCTGACAGAGTTCCTTTGAGGTTTCCTGAAACGATATGACAAAAAAATAAAAATCTGTAAGCAGAAGCTTCTTGTTTGATGGAAATGGGTGAAGATGACTTACAACATCATGTTCTCTGTTCTGTTAAATAATGTGACTACGAACATCTTTGAATGATTAAAGGCAGAGAAGATGAAGATGCAGGTGCCTGGTGCGTGCGTGCGTGCGTGCGTGCGTGCGTGCGTGCGTGCGTGTGTGTGCATGCATGTGTGTGTGTGTAGAGGCATGTACTAAAGCGATTCTTTGCTTGGTTGCTTTAAGTGAGTCAAAAACAGTGTCTGTAATCTCTGTAGAGCGTTTGTTTCATCGCTGGTTCAAAGGAACAAACTCCCTCATGCAGTTTGGGGTTCTACCTCCTGATCAAGGCAATAGCATTGACCTTGCTTTTGAATCGTCTTCACAGCTAACCGTGTAAAGATGACTTGCTTGTTTCCCTTGTGCATCTCATTATGTAAATCTTCTTAATATTTTTTCATGTTAGTGCCAGTCCTGCAGTGTTCCTGCTCAGGAGCCAGTAAAATTTCTGGAAAGGTTTCTTGTCACATAAAAGCAGTAATGCTGAAACAATTAGTTGATTAGTCACAAGACATTTATTTAATTAAATGCACATACTCATGGATCAGCAGGATGTTTGAACCAGCCATTCTAACGGTATCTTGAAAGTTCATTATCGTTTTGTTTTAAGTGATAAACACTTACCACAGGCAAGGTACGGCAAATTTATTCATATAGCACCTTTCAGCAACAAGGAAATTCAAAGCACTTTACATAAGACATAAAAGTCATTGAGACAAGATATAAAAGAAACACAAGGGAATATAAAAAGACACAAGGGGCTCCTTTCTTGCAGAAAAGAAACAGGAGTCACTGCTTGTGTGTGAGGCAGAGGTTTCAGTGGTTTGTTTCCATGTATAATTTAGCAATTAGCAGTAAGAAGTGAAATGCTGATTTAGAAAGTATGTGTTTGTTATGGAGAGGAGAGAGAACAAAGGGAAACTGAGCAGAGAAGAAGCAGAAAATGCTTAAAAAATTAATTTCTTTCTCATTTTAATTTCTTTGTAAAAAGCTGCTTTACTCTTCATCTGTTTGCCTGATTTCCTGTCTTCCCTTCAGTCTGTCTTCATCTACCTGTTCTGTACATCTGTGTAGCGTTTCTGATTTCTCTGTGTCCGTGTTTCCAGGTGAGTCAGGATGGTAAAGCCCTATTGGACGTCCTCCAGAGGCCTCTGAGTCCCGGCAACTCTGAGTCGCTGACAGCCACTGCCAATTACTCCAAAGCGGTCAGTGCCCTTGTGTACCTTTGTGGGGTCAGGGCTTCTTCTACTAGCCAATAACAAAAGAGAGACAGCTTTAAGTATTTTACATTTAATAACAATCTAATAAAATTCATTAAAAATGTGACGGTCTAGTTAACATATGTGTGATTTCGCAGGTTCACTGTATCCTGGATGTGGTTCACGAGGTTCTCCACCATCAGCGGCGTCTGGAGAATATTTGGCAGCATCGAAAGGTCCGACTGCACCAGAGACTGCAGCTGTGTGTGTTCCAGCAAGATGTCCAGCAGGTACACACGCAAACACACAAGCGAAACCTTTTGGAGTGTGTTAGGAAGTCCAAAACACAGAGTGGAAGAATATATTGTAGCTATTGGATGTAAATGCCAGATGTTTAGGAACTGAGAAAAATAACATTCTAACTTTTTATTGCAGTTTTGAGTTTAGTGAAAGAGTTTTACTCACCCACGAGGTCCAAGAATTTTGTCAAACCACAGTGGAGCATGTAATCTTGTATGTAAGCATGTAATCAAGTAAGTGAACAGACAGCAGTGATGTGTGTGTGTGTGTGTGTGTGTGTGTGTGATGAACTTCACTTGGCAGAACAGATGAGAATCACCGCATGTTCATTCATCTCTGCTATCTTCTTGTCTCAGCTAAACAGTGTGTAATGTGAAAATTCCTGAGATAAAACGCTCTGAGCTGATCTCTGCTCCGCTGGTACCACTACTCATATTTCACAGACGAGCAGATCATGTGGTTTTGGAAAGGTGTCAGCCCAGATTCCTGGAGGTTTTAGAGATATCCCGGAGCTCAAAATTTAATATCACAGCTATATTTTATGAAGGGTATTTTTAACCAGCAGAGCAAAAGTCATCAGTGAGTGAGGGGGAGGTCCTGTGTATTATTTTACTCCTTTCTTTAATGTGATTGTGGGTCTGACAGTAATGCAGTAGGAATGAGGTACAACCAAATACCACGAGCATTACTGAAACCTCTGGAATCTCAGTAGAGTCCACATGTGCACTCTCTGAAGAGTTGTTTTTTTTTAACATAAAATACAGTAACAAGGACACAGTGTCACTGAGGCAATATCATCCAACTGTATACATGCAGCTCCTGCAGTTTAACACCTGCAGTTCCAGTCCACTCTATGCCACCTATAGGCAAAGACAGGAACAGCAGCTTGGTGATTAGATGTTTCTTGATGAAATTTACCTTGGGGGGGGGTAGTTAATTTCTCCCCAAACTTTTTATATGCGCAGGCTTGTACCTTCAACTTTTTATCAAAGAACCAGATATTTTCTAACGCACAACAGAGAGTTTATATATTTTTTATTTTATTTATATAGCACGTAACAACACAACACAGTTTAGTCAAAGTGTGCTCCTCCCTCTTCACAAATCTATCAAGGCCAGCTTTTTCTGGAGGACAAACACACACACACACACACACACACACAGGTCCATTGTAACTGAAGTCATCATGTATGTACTGTATGTATAAATGAATGGCCCTAGGGAGACAGAATTACGGCATCCGGCAGACTGCAAATTCAAAGATGAATGCTCTGAGTATGGGTGCCACGCAAACATTTATATATGACTCAAGAGACAGTGTGAGGGAGTGCTGAAGAGAGGTAAAAAGACAAAGAGAGAGAAAGAAAAATAGTGAGTGAAGAAGAGATTATATTAGTAGGTTATAATTCATTGAAAACATAGCTTTGCCAACTGTACTCGTCATGCATCAGTTTCTATGAGACCCCAGAGAGAGAGACACGTAGACACACAGACACACAGAGGGCGAGAGACATGCATAGAAAGTGAGACAAGGAGCAAGTGAGAGAGTAAGCTCATACCAATAGTCTATAAATCACAGAAAACAGGGCTATTCCAACCAGAGTTGTAATGCTGCAGGATATATGTGACCCCAGAGAGGAAGAGAGAGGGATGCAGAAGTAAAGGCTGAAAGAGAACATATTAGGTGTGTAGTTTTATTTGGCAGTTTTAGCTGCACATTGAAACAAAGATAGTCCAGCTGCAGTCAGCGTGCTTCAGTTTGTCTATGTTGTGACCCTTTGCTGACCCCTTTGTGGCTCCAGCTGGATTGACTACACCACACTGATGTCATGAATTACAACACTGTTCATCCATACACACTGTTTCAAGGCCCAAATGACGGCTTTGAAATACAGTGATGTGTTAAAGGGAAATGGTAACTGTTTCAAATTTAGACACCAAAATTTGTAATAGTTACCAAAACGTTGGGAATTGGTCCAGTAGATGGCCTCAGCCGGCAGCCATGAATGGGATGCAGTGTAATCCTTGCGGGAAACTGAGCCCGTCAAAAATATGTCCACTGAAAGTGCTTGTTTTTGCCAGTGACAGGCTCAAATTGCTACTATAAGGGTCTGACATTGTGGAAAGGATCCCTAGATAGAACTTTTTGTTTAACCAGAAACAAAAGTCTCGCTCAAGAAGAGTCTCGCTTTGAAATTGCTAGATGTGAGTTGACAACAGACAACAGTGTTTCTGGTTAAACAAAAAGGATCATACTCTTTAACAGAAAGGGTTAGGGTTAGCTATTTATAGCTACATTTATAGCTATGTTTGTCATCATGCTGTAGAATCATAGGACTTCTTCCCCAAAGAGTCGGTTAGTATTTAGCATCCTTTCATATTTCCCTACATAGTCCAACTGCACAACACACAATTAGTTGAAAAATTGGCCTACAGTAAAATTTGTTAATAATAGTTCTGTATTGTGACAGTATAACCCTCCAACATAGGTGTCCTTTTCTCAGACTGTTTAATTTGAACATAGGCATAAAAACATTACAACACAAACAATTGTCATCCACAGTCACAGAACTAAGAGCAGATAATACAACTGGATGAAGATAATAAATATGATGATCAAAAAAAGAACAAAGCTAGGGAGGTTGCCTGGCAGTCCTCTGCCAAGCACATCAATGAGGAAGTTTGGCCTACAGTAGTCTAATGGCACAGAATATTCAACACCCTGTTCTTCTCAGCTGCAGTGACCTAAATTTCCCACGCAGATCATGAAGGTTTCATCTGTTCTATTCTTAATTCATGAGGTTTGAGACCTTTTTGTACAGCTGATCTGAAAGGTGCAGCACTGTGTATTAGATGTTGTGAAGGTGATAATTGTGTTCACTCTCATCCAGGTGATGGACTGGATAGAAAACCATGGCGAGGCTTTCCTCAGCAAACACACTGGTGTTGGGAAATCCCTTCACAGAGCCCGAGCCCTGCAGAAAAGACACGACGACTTTGAAGACGTAGCTCAGGTGAGTTTCCATCCAAGTATTGCAATGAAAAGTGCCACTTCCTTAATGAACAGACACAATTATCAATACTTTTCTATAGAAATCCACACTGTGTGCATTTCTTTATGTCTTCACACTTCAAGGACGATGGTTACCATTAGATGTAAGCTGACACTAAAGAGCAACACTTTTAACTGTTGTTCTTCAACTTCTTCTTTAACAGTAAAACACCTGTATATTCTTAGGGCTTGTGTCCACCAAACCGTTTTAACCCAGCTGGGTAAAAAGTGACAGTGATGAGCGCAGTGTTTTACCCAAAGTTGAACATTTTTCAACTCTGGGCGACCACTGGAACCATTGGAAACAATTTTAAAAATACGCTGGATCTCAGAAAAAAACGCTTTGGTGGACACAGGCCCTTATACGTTCAGAACTGAAGTTGAATTTCTGAATACATACTTGTCTGGAGGGAGCAGTTTGTCCCAAAATTAAAATTGTGTCACTGTCTAAACTTCTTGAGTTCAGGAGTTGGTTGCAAGTCCGTGTCTTGGCTCTCATTTGCAGCATCAACATAACATAGAAAAGGTCCGCTCCTACCATGAACATTTTTAAGTTAGTAGTTTGTTTTTATCAAATGTTTATTCGCTCTCCGTGCAAACATCTGTAAGTAATCTACCTTGATTAATCCCAAATTTTCAAAACCACCATGCCTGGTGGTGGCAGGAAGCATGGAGACATGCCTCTACATAACCATTTATGGTCACAAGCCTTTCCTGAAAGATCTGCAGAAGATGTTATCCATTCCTGAATTTCAGTGCTACAGTCTTAATATATAAGAAACAGTGGAGCTTTGGTCATAAAGATGTAAACAAAACAAAGAAACATGTTGAAGCTCTCAGTAGAGGTTCAAACATGGTTTGAACATTTGCCGTAGTAAAATAGAATTAAATAATATACAACATTTAAACTATGTGTACTTAAAGAAGCACACAGATTTTACAGAAATATTGGTTCATATGCAATTGAAGCTTTCAAGGGCTTTGAAGTGGATGGGACGTAGTAAAAGAGTTTGATGTTCTTCTCTATGAGGTTGTCAGCTATCTGATTTGATTGGTTTTGACATCAAGTAAGTACTCAGATAGCAGATGTGTGTTTTAGAGCATTGGAATAGGAAAAGGTGAAACAATATCTTATGTGATCAGGATCATCAAATCCTTACTGTCTCTGCTGCTGCACACTGCCAATCTGCATTGTGTCGAGACATAATTGGTTCCACCGTATAACCCTTCTTTTCCTATTTATACTCTTATTATTCTCCTTTCCTTCCTCATCTCGTCATTCTCCCTCCCGTCTTTCTGTCATTTTTCTCTCCTGTTATATGGAGCTGATGTCCCACAACCTTTCCAAGCCCGCCTCAGCCGATCAATTTATTTTCTTACAGGGGCTTTCTCAACAATTTGCATCTAAGTGCTTTCTAGTTCTTGAAAAGAAAAGCTTAATGTGGTCTATGACATCCACTGCGGTCTCGAATCAAATTACAGTAAGACAGGTGTCTAATCAGAATCCATGGCAATTGATAATTTACTACTTTGGTGAGTGGAGTTTCAGTAAAAGAGTGAGTATTGATCCTATAAAAAGTGTGTAGTTGTGTAATCTGATGTTTACACTCTGGATTAGGATTAACCTTCATGACCTGTTGTGGATCAGCATTATTTGGGTCAGATGCTCTCCTTTTTTCCTCATTAGGATTTCTATGCAGTTTGTGGTGTTTTGCTGGTAAAACTCTCCTCTTAGCAATATATATAACATGAATACATTTAGTACACATTTAAAGTACATGCCAAGAGATGTAGAAGTATGTTCACCCACATTACACTTTGACAGACTGTCTCATATACAAACACAAAGATATGCTCAAAATGATTTCATAAAGTCCCTTTCTTTAAGTGTCTCTTGCGTTGTGTGTATGTTGGGTATATGTAAGTTAGTATCTGAGTGTCCAATTTAATTCAGGTGTATGTATGTAGTGGGATATATGCTTAACTGGGGGAGTTTATGTGTCATTTTAATGTCCTTTTACCATCATTAGTGCTAGTTTATTTTTTGCTCTCTTCATCTGCTGACTAGTTCTCCATTAGAACCAACCAAACATCAAACGCAAAGACTTCTTCAAAAACTCATTTACTCTCATTAAAACCTTCCCTTTTCAGCTTGTTCTCACTGCTTTAAATCGTAATTTCTCTATGGAGGTTTGACACTGCTTCAGCTGTTCCACTACTAACATTGGTTGCTAAATTGTTGATTGCTGGGTTGCAAAGACAATTACAATGTGGTGCCAAGGTTTTTGGGATGGTTGCTATAGTGTTACTAGGCAGTTGCTGGGTCGTTCTGCGTAGTTACTAGCTGTTTGTTGTTATGGCATCACTAGGTGGTTGCTATGGTGTTCTAGATGGTTTCAAGGATGTCGGTATGGGATGATAGGGTGTTTTGGATGTTTGCCATGGTGCTGATGGGTGGCGAGGGAGTAGGGCTGAAACAAACGATTATTTTCATTATCTGCTGATTATTTAGTGTATAAAATGCCAAAAATTGTGAAAAATGCATGTCACAATTTCTCAGAGCCTAAAGTGACGTCTTCAAATTGCCTTGTTTGTCCAACCAACAGTCCAAAACCAAAGACTCTTCATTTACAATCATAAATGACAAAGAAAAGCAGCAAATCCTCACATTTAAGAAGCTGGAACCAGCTTATCGATTAATCGATAGTTGGCAATTAATTTCCTTTTTCTTTTTTCGACTAATCGATTAATTGAGTAATCGTTGCAGCTCTACTAGGGAGTACAGTAAGTTTGGTAAAATGTACTGTGTGTTTATTGTATTCGCAGAGGTAATACTAGTTGTGTGAGTACTAGTATTAGTGGCATTAGTAGTGGGATTTCAGTTTGTTGTGTGTGAGTATTCACAATTGCTGAGTCTGATTGGGGAAAAAAACATTTACAGGTAAGAACCACTTTGTAGAATGCAGGAATAGTTTATACCCTTAAAATGGCCATAATTTAAAAAGTATAGCTGGTATAAATTGTCATATAAGCCATACTTTGTCTTTATTCATTATCATTCATTCATTTATGTCCTAAAATGTCAGGTTTGGTCTTCTATATTCAGGTGACAGGGAATCTCCTGGCCATACTCCTCACCTTGAACCAAATCAGTCAGGCGGCGAAAATTAATAATCTCATGTAAATTATAATCTTCATCTTCTGACTAAACCTCCAACATGTAAAATATCCAGCCTGTAAGCTTTCGCCCAAATACTATAACTCATATTCTTGAATATGAGATCATTCATCACTCTACTACCCCACCCCCAACCTCTAGTCACCCCAAAATATCTCTTATTTAATTCATAGTGAAATATTCCAGTTATAATCTCTTATACTTACCAGAACAGACCGACACTAATCCGTTTTGTCCTTCTGATGAATGCTGAGAGCTTTAACTCTCAGACAGGATTTAGTCCCTTTTTTTGGGGGGGGGGGGGCGTAGAGGTCGAAACAGGAAACCTTATGCTGTTGATTTACAGAAACTGGAATTAACATTTTAATATAACATGATCCCATGATCTGTGTGTGTATGTGTGTGTGTGCCTGATCTAGTGATACCCCTGTCCAGCAGTGGTGTTTAGGTGTAAATCTGATTAGGTCTGAAACACGATCAGGGAGGTTGAGATGCCAAAAATAGCCATAATTGGAAAAGTATTCATATTATTGATAATGTAAAAGCTAATATGATGGCGGTGAAAACATTGAGAAAGGTAACCTAAAAAAGAAGACATTTGTAATACATGATGAAAACAAATGATAATGATGATAGTAATGATGATAATGGTAAAAGCGAGTATGACGGTGATGATGGTGAAGTTCATAGTGATGATGATGATGATGATGATGATGAAAAATGTGACAGTGATGAGGGAAGTTGTGGCCAAAGTGACGCAGAAGTCCTGAAAAAATAACTGAGGAGGCAGAGTTGAAAACAGCATGATTCTGGTCATTACCGCACCAAAGTCAAATATTTTATCACACTTATAGCACCACACTTCAGCATCAAGTTTGTTTGTTGACACAGTTTGATGTGTTTCACTTGTGAGAGATGACTGGTAATGTGGCATGAAACAGAAGAACTGTTGCTATATGCCGATCACAAGCATGACTAGGCACAAATCTAAGCTAATGCAGACATTGATAATGTTGATGGTGTTGCTGTGGATGATGATGAAGGTCCCTCCTCTCTCTTTCAGAACACATACACTAATGCAGACAAGCTGCTGGAGGCAGCTGAGCAGTTGGCTCAGACCGGAGAGTGCGACCCAGAGGAAATCTACAAAGCAGCCAGACACCTGGAAGTCCGAATCCAGGACTTTGTCCGCCGAGTCGAACACAGGAAGCTGCTGCTCGACATGTCCGTCTCCTTCCACACACACACCAAGGAGGTGGGACACCCACGCAACACAACACAAAAAGGAACACATTCTCAGACATCCTCAGTTTTACCCAAATTCATTTTTACTTTCAATTCCATTTCAAATTTCTGATATGTGACAAGTTTGTAATTGCACGTTTGAGTCCCAATAAGACAAACATTCTCACTGCCACAATTAGTGGCACTGCAGGCTGTCGTGTAGTTGTTAGTGTTATTGTCAGCCAGTATTTTAAGATATAGCAATGTTGAGATGATTCAGTAGAAGGAAAATTCTGTGCTAATGGATTGATCACACATCTACTAACCTGCCCGGTCTCTTTGCTTCTGTCTGTGTGTCCAGCTGTGGTCGTGGATGGAGGAGCTGCAGAAGCAGCTGTTGGACGAAGTGTGCTGTGATTCGGTGGATTCAGTTCAGACTCTGATCCAGCAGTTTCAGCAGCAGCAGACAGCAACACTGGAGGCAACGCTCAATGTGATTAAAGAGGGAGAGGAATTAATACAGCAGCTCAGGTAATAATAAAATTCATATTATTATTCACGATTGTGTTTGAGAGGGAGAAATTAATACAATGGCTCAAGTAATGATTTTAATATTTATAATGTTATTAAAGTGAGAGAAGGATTCATACAGAAGCTCAGGTAATGATATTCATACTTAAAACGTCATTACAAAGTCAAATTCATAAAGCCACTCAGGTGAGATTATGAATAATAATTACCATTTTGGCACAAATATATGACAATTTTCTTTTGAAATTATCTGTCCCTCTGTCTCTGTTTTTCCTCCTGCCTCTTATTTGTGTAAATAAGAATAAAGATTCTTTTATAAAATCCATGAAATAAAAAAACAAACACGCTTTTTTTCTTCTCATTTAAATATGAAAACACCCTTAAATCTTGTCAAATAATGCGCGGCATATATTCTTACCTTGTTTCATTTAAAGTGCTTCATCTCCTCAAAACATCCTGTTTCCAAAGGGGGTCATCTTATAGTGAGGGAGGTCTTGAGTTCGGGCCTATATGGTTTAACTCTCCCTCTGTCTCTGTTTCCACAGAGATGCAGCCCTGTCAACCAATAAGACGCCACACTGCAGTTCCATTGCACACATCCAGGGGGTGCTGCAGCAGCTAGACGAGGCGCAGGGCCAGATGGAGGAACTGTTCCACGAACGCAAAATCAAGCTGGACATCTTTCTCCAGCTACGCATATTTGAGCAGTATACTATAGAAGTAAGAGAGCAAGAGTGTGGCAGACTGATCAAACTTTTCATTGCCTCACATTGCTTCACATCTTTTGTTACCTACGTAGCACCCTAGCCCTTAAACACTCCAAAGACACACCAGCTGATTGTCAGCATGCAAAATAGTAAGTCTTTATTCATACACCAAAAAAAAAAGACCCACCGAAATTAGTAAATATTAAGAGACTGTTTTCAGTCTTGTTATATGCTCAGAATACAAACTGTTAATGTGTCTTTTAAAAAGTTGCAGCTGGCACTGCAAAATTAACTTCTGTCTTGCTTTGGCCCCCAATTTTCAGCCTGTTTTCTTTTGCTTGTGGACAAAGAAAAGAAAGGTCAGAGGTGAAAAATAAAAAGAAACCAAACTAAATGTGTGAAAACACAAAGCAACAAGTCAACTCTTACCAACTGCCTCCACTGTGGTTCAACATGCTCAGTTGGCCCAACAGCCACTGATAAGAGCCAATAGTGACATACACACCACAAAAACCAACAATGGCTCAGCTGCACCCATTGACTTTTGGAGTATTGTGTTAACTGTGTCTCATCTTCTGATCCCACATTTCTTCTGTTCTACAGGTCACAACGGAGTTGGACGCCTGGAACGAGGATCTGTCTCGTCAGCTGAGCGACGCCAGCCGCTCAGGTGGTAGCAGTAGCAGCAGCACTGGGGGAGGCGGCGCCTCCTCTGGCAGCGCAGAGGACATCGGCCTGGCGGAGCAGCGACTGAAAAGACACGCAGAGAGGAAGGCAGCCATGAACAACATGACCTATGAAGTGATGCAGCAGGGTCAAGACCTGCACCAGTACATCATGGAGGTCCAGGCTTCAGGTAAAACACGCACAAAATCCTTTGCTCTCTGAGAAAGACAGGTAAAAGGAATACAAAATACAGAAGTAAAGGACAGAGAGTGCTTTAAAATTAGTTTCTGACCTCTCTGGGATAATGTTTCACCATACCCTTGTGTTTTCTTCACACCTGGCATCATATTGCAATATGCTTCCTAAGTGATCAATTGTGAGCTTTTGCTGAACAGGAAAAATACACAGCCATACAGCAAGAAACCTTAGAAAGAATACCTTTATTTAAACTGCGTTTGGGAGGTTTGTTGTGCTGTACATACACATAGACTAGGCAGTCATATCCTTTGTTGCTTTTGGGGACGCATTAGCATTCACACTGCACTTGAGATGTGATCATGTGTGTCCCTGCCGCTCTCTGAATGTGGCTGAGCAGGCTCACTTCTGGATTTACAGCTGCCTACTGCACAATGGGAGAGAGGGAGCCCTGATGCTGAGGCAGTACCATGAGCTGTGATCCCAAAGAAAAGCATGTTGTGTGGAACAGGGAGAGAATTAGGTTAAAAAATCGTCACAGCACAATCCTCTTACCGTGTGTGTGTGTGTGTGTGTGTGTATGTTTGTGTATATGTGGAGGTCACAGCCTCAGTCTCTCTGCCCCCTGGAGTGATAAATCTCTCTCACCCACCACACACACACACACACACACAAACACACTCTCGCTTTTTAGCAGCGGCAGCCACTGGTGGGGTAGGGCATGAATAGTTAACGATGCTACAGACGGAGTATAGAGACACACACTTCCATTCAATGCTTGAAATTATCAGACATCTGCAGCTCAAACACTAATACGATGTAATATTAATAAAGTAATCAGATGCAAAAGAAAGCAGAAAACTGTGATATAATAACCTAAAAATATCAAATCAATATTGACTGAAACTAGAAAGCAAAGTATAAAATGTCTCTCCAAACTGAATGTCTGAAATGCTGCCTTGGTCACAATAATGACAGACTGTTTCTGAGCACTTACCTGTCAGAAATCTGTCAGTTTATTTCTTTACAAGAGTGAAATAGAATGATATATCATTATTATATTAATATCCTCATATCCATTACACAGATGGAGTCACGACATGTTCAGCTTAGCTTAGCATTAAGAGTAAGAGGTACAGGGGAAGCAGCTGTCTGGCTCTGTCCAAAGCCAAAAAATGGGAATTAGAGTTAAGATCCACAACATCACCAAACATTCCTTGATCCTTGATAGGAGGGGGAAACATTTTTTTGGAGATAACGCATGTAGAATACAACAATAACAGCTCTGTGTGTGTGTGTGTGTGTGTGTGTGTGTGTGTGTGTGTGTGTCAGGGATTGAGCTGACAGGGGAGAAGGACATGGACTTGGCCTCTCAGGTTCAGGAGCTGTTGGAGTTCCTCCATGAGAAGCAGCAGGAGGTGGAGCTCAACGCGCAACACACGCACACACGGCTGGAGCAGTGCCTGCAGCTACGCCACCTACAGGCCGAGGTTAAACAGGTAAACACACACGCAAACGACTGCACAAAGGCACTGAAGAAACTGAAGCAATCCTCTAAAAAATGAAACTTGTACGCTGACTCAAGTGACATCGCCTGAGGGAATTTAGCACACAGCTCCCTCTGGAGCCACAAAAGGCTTAATGCTACTTCTTCCACATTATGCAGTTGTACTCCCCAACACCTCTAGAGATTTCTTGAATTGTAAAGTCAGTGGAGTTCCCCTTTAAGCAAACTTCATTTATCTACAAAATATCAAGAGTGTCATTCTGATCCTGAGCCAGAGAAAACTAGAGACTATATCCTAAAAAGGAAATGATGTGGTGCTTTGAAGGTGGACTTCCTCTTATTATCAGAAGCAAAGGAAATAAACTGGAAATCTTGTTTTGGAATGACTCGTTCATGTTGGAGAAATGACAAGAACAACACCCAGCTCTTGCTCCCGGTTAAAGCAAAGAAGATTGTGTTTTTTTATGAAGAAGCTAATGCAGATGTGAACATGAACATGCTGTATGATGAAACAGGAAGCACACTGCTGCTGCAGATGGATACAGCTGAATAATTGATGAGGTTTATTGCAATGTGCTTATAACACACACAAACATACACCCCTACTGCAACACCCTCACTCCTATTCTCTTTCTTTTTCCAGTTTGTGCTATAGAATTTGCCTGCTCATAGATCTACTGCAAACAAATACTTACTTGCCCCCACAGTTGAAGTGCATAAATTACTTACAATAACTGTGGGCACAATGTTTGGTCAAGTGTGGAATAATATGTGGTATGTAATGCATGGCGGGCACGGCGAAGTTACCTGCCACTTGAAAGTAAGTCAGCCAGAGCTCTCTGCTAGTAGGTATTGCTGTTAACACATTCTCCAAAAGGAATGCTAAAAAATATACTGGCTGGTTTGATGTTGACCATTAAAAGTAAACCGTGCTGTTTTGATAGAAGCCGTAGATACTTGGCAGTCAAGTAATTTATTGAACATGGCACAGTAGACAGATGAGATGTTTGATAAAGTCCATTAAGGACTGAGTGTGGAGTTACTCTGCTCTTCTTGTGCTTCTGTATCTCTGGCAGACTATGCTGCCATCTACTGCACATTAGTTAAACAACCATTCTAGGTAAGGTCTTGTATCACAGAGAAAACCTGGTTTTGATATTGCTTATGTCCAACTGTTGCTCATCTGCATTTTATCAACATCAGTCAGTCAGTCAGTCAGTCAGTATGTGACATCATTTTCATGCTGGGAAAAGAGTTATTTTGTATAACAAACACTGCTGGAGATAGGGAGTGAAGACCTTGGACGCTGATGCTACTCTTGTTAAATCTAAAATTCTTTCAAAAAATGTATAACGCTTTTGCACACCAATAAGCTCTGCATCCATATCATTCATGCTCTTTGCGACAGTTTGCTGTTCTTGTTCTTCACACTATATTGTTTACATGTTTGAACCATGTTTTGCTCACACTGCACATCAATCTCATTCTTTACTTACAGGTATATCATTTCTGTTCTTAACCTAAGTACCTATTTTCACAGTTCTTGTGAGCAATTGTGAACATAAATATCCTCTAATTTTAAAATTTGCTGTATGGTGTCATGTCTTTGAATTTCTCTCTCTCTCTCTGTCTCCATCTATGCCTCTCTCCCTTTCTCTCCCTCTCTGTCTCTCTAGGTGTTGGGTTGGATTCGTAACGGTGAGTCCATGTTGAATGCCAGCATGGTGAATGCCAGCTCTCTGTCTGAGGCTGAGCAGCTGCAGAGGGAACATGAACAGTTCCAGATGGCTATAGAGGTACACACTCACTCACACACACACATCCTAATTATTGCTGCTCAAACCAGGCTTACTGTACTTTAGTAATAATTATTTCAGTATGCATTGGTTTGGATTGCAGATGGGTGCACACACTGATACACACTCTTCAGTTCACTCATCATCTGTGTGTGTGTGTGTACCGGGCTTGCCTCAATAATTATTTCATTCTGCATTGATTTTCAAAACTAACAGATGCTAACACACACACACACACACACACACACACACACACATTCAAATGCATTTAAGTGCTATCTCTGCTTGCGTATGCTGTGTTTGTGTGTGTTACTCCATGCAATGCTTTAAATAGCTGACTCCAGGAGTGTGTGAGCACTCACAGGGGTAAAAGCTCCTTGGTCAGCACTGCACACACACACACACACACACACACACACACACACACACACACACACACACACACACACACAAAAACAAGTCTTGGCCCAGACCCAACATGTGTGTTCTGGCCTGGTTTCTGTTCTGTGGAACTCTGATTGGTGTGTGTGTGTGTGTGTGTGTGTGTGTGTGTGTGTGTGTGTATTTCCTCAACATGAAGTAAGTCCTCCATCAGACTGTATTGACTAATAACTTAAACACACACACACACACACACATGAATAATGAATTTCCTACATTGAAATTGAATTAACTTATTTATATAAGTTACAGTTCAGCTCTCAGTAGAGTGCAGAATGTTGACTGTAGACAAACATGGATGCAGACTGTAACCTTTGAAATATGATTTAGCGCTCGCTGCTATTTTTGGCAGTTACATTTGCCCAAAGGAGATGGAGCGTATTTGGAACTGAGATGGGATAAGAAAATACAACACATCTGACTGTGATAAGCCTTAATATAGTCATTAAGTGATATTCCACCAAAAATCTGTCGTATTAGATATTTAAAGAAAACTGTAGATTTTAAAGACCATAATTCTTTCTACAAATAATATTGCCTTTGTATTAGATAGACAGGATCTGAAGCAAGCTTCCAATTGCCGTTAGGGGGGTTGAACATGCTCTCTGGCTTCAACTCCAAGGCATGATGGTAGCTGGTTGGTGCAGACTTCTGCTTTTTGACGAAGTACCCACTTTACACTTAAAGGTTCCCCGTCTGTTTACATTTAGCGTTTCACACCCAAACAAAAATTGTGTGTATTCTTAAGGTCTAGCAATGTGTTGAACGCATTTCCTTTCTCAAAGCATTTGCAAAGCAGATGCTTCTTAAAAGTTTGAAACCTACATTTTTTACATCCATGTCTACTAGTTTGCAGTCTTCTTCTTCTTCTTCTTCTTCTTCTTCTTCTTCTTCACTGTCTTTGTTGCCGCATTATTGTGTTTCTTGAAACGTAACAGCGACCTGTAGATCAGTGAAATAATGTGAAACCATTTCCTGGAATGTATATGTGCGCCCTTGTGTATGCAGGAGTGAAAACAAAACTTTAGTGCATTTAGCATTAATAGTGGCAAAAACTACACAGGGAACCCTTGAAGTTGAGTTGAATTAATGAGTCAGTGATTTTAATTGATAGTAACTATCTCTCGTCCCTTCTTCTCCTCCTCCTCCTCCTCCTCCTCCTCCTCCAGTCTCTCTTCCATGCTAACTCTCTTCAGAAGACTCATCAGAGCGCTTTGCAGGTCCAGCAAAAAGCTGAGGTAAATCCATGCTTTCTACAACAGTTTGAACTGATTGAAGCACACTTAGTAAGACTTACTTCAAACAAATAAGACTCACTCCACAATATCACACATATATCTTGTCTTATCCTGCATACTGTACTTCTACATTCCTGGTTCCAGGAGGTGTGATAAGGACCATGTATTACCCTCCACCTCTGTCTAATTCTCTCGTTCTCCTCCTCCCCTCTTCCAGATGGTGCTACAGGCGGGTCACTATGATCCAGAGGCAATTCGAAGCTGTGCTGAGAAAGTGGCTGTTCACTGGCAGCAGTTAATGCTGAAGATGGAGGACCGTCTGAAGCTTGTCAATGCCTCTGTGGCCTTCTACAAGACGTCTGAACAGGTACACCTCAAACACACACCTACACGCACATTCTCAGAGTTGGTGTTTTGTCATATCTAAGCTTGGAGAAGGAGTGCTGTTATGGTGTCACCGACTCTTTGTGTCTGTCCAGGTGTGCAGTGTGTTAGAGAGCCTGGAGCAGGAGTATCGTCGGGATGAAGACTGGTGTGGCAGTCACGATAAACTGGGAATGTCGGCCGACAGCGACCACCTTCTACCTCTGATCAGTAAACACCTGGAGCAGAAAGAAGCCTTCCTCAAGGTTCGTATCTCTCATTATCTCACACCAGAAAACAGGCTGCTGTGCTCCCACACAGAAGCACATACACAATCAGAAGAAAATGAGAGAAACATCAAATTCAATTCAAAACACATCAGAGCAGAATGTGGCGGAATAAAGAATAGAATAGACTAGAAAATGGCATTTCAAACTATATGGCACCTGTGAATTTGAATATCCAACTTAATGAAAGTTTTTACACTATTTTAGATAAGATAAGATGCCACACGATGAGATGGTGAAACAGGATATCAGATGAGATGAGAGATTACAACCATTAGATCCATCATCTTGACAGGTTCTATTATCTGACCAAAATTAAGAAGTTAAATTACTTTGATAGGCTCTCTGTTGGACACTTTTGAGTTTCATTACCTTTTTACAAAATCTGCAAATGACCTTTGGTTGATACATACTGAATACATTTGAATGACAATGCCTGATTAAACAGAACCAAACAAGCTGACACACGAGAACAGATCAGGTGTGAAAGCACCCTAATGTTTTGCAGCAAAATGTTAATTTAACTGATGGTGAAGTCCGGGTGTTAGAAGAGTGTGTCTGAATTGTGTAATTGTGAATTGTGTGAATTGAGTTTGTTAGTATAAGCATCGTGTCCCTGTGCTCCAGGCGTGCACTTTGGCCCGGAGGAACGCCGAGGTGTTTCTGAAGTACATCCACAGGAACAATGTGAGCATACCTGGAGCCACCAGTCACGCCAGAGGGCCCGAGCAACAAGTTAAAGGTCAGTGCTGCTGATAACTACTTATAATATATTCAGTCAATCATTATATTTATTTAAAATATATTGCTACTATTTTTATCAAAGCTCAAATATTTCTGTAAAGCTCGTTGTTTAGTTAGTACTGATTTTAGCTGAAAGAGGTAGTTTTGTTCAACAACACAGATAACATAAACTCACGCAAATATTCAAGATGTCCAAATGATTTGGCTTCAATAAGATATATTATGTTATAATGTACTCACCCTAAGTACGAGTTTGAGCACATTTTGGGATTAGTGTAGCGAGTGTATATTTTCATGTATGTGTCTTTGTGTGCAGCTATTCTGAATGAGCTGCTGCAGAGAGAGAACAGAGTCCTTCACTTCTGGACGTTAAAGAAACGAAGGCTGGACCAATGTCAGCAGTACCTGGTGTTTGAACGCAGCACTAAACAGGTCAGTGTGTGTGTGTGTGTGTGTGTGTGTGTGTGTGTGTGTGTGTGTGTGTGCACATTAGTGAAACAAAAAGAACGTTCTGGCTGGATATTGGCTTTGGGGAAATGTGCAGCACTAAAGGGACATCTGGTTTATTTTAACAGGGAGTGAGTTTATAAGAGCAAATATACAGAGATTGAGGATCAACTTTATCTGTTGTGTGTGTGTGTGTGTGTGTGTGTGTGTGTATGTGTGTGCAGGCATTGGATTGGATCCAAGAGACAGGTGAAGTTTACCTGGCCACACACACGTCACCTGGAGACAGCAACGAGGAAACGCAGCAGCTCCTCAATGACTATCGTCACTTCAGACATACTGCCAAGGTACACTGCGTGTGTGTGTGTGTGTGTAAAGATCAGCTACTGGCAGCTTTACTTAGCCCACAAACTTCCACAGACTTTGATTCATACTTGTGTAGTACTCTAAATGAGACATGATAGTTCTATCGGCACACTCAGTAAAGCAGAGAACAGTATGAAGTTATTACGCCTGAATTTAAATGAAAGAACATTATTCATCTAGAGTAGTTTAAGTGCAACATTAAGGGAACTAGGAAACTCAGAGGCCCTGATCAGTCTAGAGCTGAATATGGTTGCGTCTCCTCATTTTATTGCTTCATACAGTCTAGTTCACATTTTAAATTACCGACGGCTCATAATAACATTTCATTTGGTGTAAGTGTGTGTGTGGACATGAATCGGAGATGACATGGAACACTCCCAGAATATTTCATTTCCCTTCCATCACAATGGCAGCAAATTCATTTTTAAACAGGTGATAATATTCAAAGAAAACTTGAGGGAAATCATAGAACCAATAAGGCGTTCATATTTATTCTCTGACCTTCATTTTCATTTCAGATCATTTATGTATGAAATACACTGGTAACAACATTTCACCCCGTTAGGAATAGCAACATCAGCAACATCACACACTAAAACAGGATAAAATCCGTGTCATGTAGGGACACAGAACATCAGTGTTTCCTCCAGTTAAGCAGTATGTAATGTGTGTGTGTGTGTGTTTGTGTGTACTTTCCACAGCAAACCAAGGAGAAGGTGAAGCTGCTGATCCAGTTGGCGGACAACCTGGTGGAGAAAGGCCATGCCCACGTGTCGGAGCTGAAGCGCTGGGTCAGCACGGTGGACCGTAGATACCGTGACTTCTCCCTACGCATGGCCAAATACCAGGAGAGCCTAGAAAGGAGCCTGGGAGTCAGCTCTGAGGTGAATACACACACACACACACACACACACACACACACACACACACACACGTACACAGTTTTTACATACATTAGACTGAAGTCAGTCCTGATATTGAAACCAGGTATGGGCCTCTGGTTTGGCCAAGTCTTTTGGTTCATCTCACATGCAAGTCTCAGACACCACTGATAGACTCTAATAATGATGTAGTTTTATAGTTTTTGTTTCAGATTATTGACAAAAATCCATTTATATTCCTCTATGCAGGACAATAAAGACTTGGAGCTGGACATTATCCCTGCTAGCCTGACGGACGACCCTGAGGTCAAACTGCGTGACCCCAACCACGAGGTCAATGAGGAAAAGAGGAAGTCTGCTAGGAAGAAAGAGTGAGTACAGGCATGAAGACAGGAAGAGGGAGAGGGAGAACGAGCCTGTACACTTTGCTGCTTCCTAAATAAAACGCATGAAGCATGCAAAATGACTTCATAGTCATATTATCCACTGCCATTACAGTGTTTTACAGTGTGCTAATTACACAATTAACAGTGTTCCCAATCTCCTCTGCAGCCCTCTGAAATGGTTTTGTCTTTTCATAAATTTTTTATGTAGTGTTAAAAGTGATCAATAGGTTCATGTGGCCATGGAAGAACCAGACATAAAATAGGACCAATTATGTAATTCATGCCATCTGATCCTTCTCTATGGTGTGTCCCTTGGTAGTCTCAACTTTGTTCTTGTCTCAGGTTCATCATGGCAGAGCTACTGCAGACAGAGAAGACCTACGTCAGAGATCTCCATGAGTGTCTAGAGGTGAGAAAAAGAGCCTTCTGCTTGTCCAATTTTGTTTTGACACAACAAAAAGATAAAAGAACAACAAATATTCTTTTTATCTTACTGTCTGCCTGTTTGTCAGACCTACCTGTGGGAGATGACCAACGGTGTGGAGGAGGTTCCTCCAGGCATCGCCAACAAGGAGCATATCATCTTCGGCAACATGCAGGACATCTGTGACTTCCACAACAAGTGAGAGACACATGGACTGTTAACTAAGCCCAGTGTCTCTGCTGGGCAGGGGAATTGGCCAGTCTTTGTTCAGAGCCATTTCTGTTGTATCAAAGAGGAAAAAATGGCTGATCCATATAAAAAGAATATTGAGTGCACATTGTGATCTTTCACTATGTGTGTGTGTGCGTGTGTGCGTGTGTGTGTGTGTTTCCAGTATTTTTCTGAAGGAGCTGGTGAACTATGAGCAGCTACCAGAGGATGTTGGTCACTGCTTCGTCACCTGGGTGAGACTCAGCCCTTTATTCCAGATGGTGTCAGAACAAAATAGCAGTGACCAACGATTTCTACCCTTGACCTCTGTCCTAATAAAACCTAATAAAAAAACATTTTCTCCTGTTTTCCAGGCTGATAAGTTCCACATTTATGTGGATTACTGTAAGAACAAACCAGACTCCAGTCAGCTCATACTGGAGCATGCCGGCACCTTCTTCGACGTGAGTAAACCCTTCATTATCCTGCCACTGATCCATCCACATCATGTCATCACATAAATAATACTGAGCACAATTTAAACAAAACCTTGTATTCCACCTAATCATCAGAACACATGCTTGCTCCTTTACAAGTTTCAGGGGAATAAACAGATTCCCTCTCTCATAGCTAAAGCAGAAGTATATTACGATCAAAGTGTTGCTTCAGTACAAAGCACTGATGCAGGACATTTGTTGTGATGGATGCTTACCGGGGAGCAGGAATCCAATCCATCATTCACATTTAGCCCAGCTGCAGGCACTGTGCCAAACAGATTACTTCGATTTGGAAGGGGAAATTGGTTGTGTATACCTGCAGGTTTCTAGTTTCCCTCCTGTAGCTTGAGATGGTGATGATTATGTAGTTCATTGGTTTGGTCAACAGATGGAGCTGTTTGGTCACTGAAAACATTTAGATTCCCACCAGCAGCAGCATGCTGAATTGAACATTTAACATTGAGGACAATTTCTTTTCTTTTCTTTTGATATTTGCTTCAATTTTGTCTCTGTGTGTATAAACAGGACATTCAGCAGAGACGTGGACTGGCTAACTCCATCTCCTCCTACCTCATCAAACCAGTCCAGAGGATCACCAAGTACCAACTACTGCTTAAGGTAGATTCAAAAACATGCACGCACACACATGTGTGTGAATGTGGGGCAAACAACCACATGAAGTAACCAGGGCTCATGAAGTCTAAATGTAGAAAGAAAATCACACAAAATAATTTGTAAATTATGTTTTTCTCTGCCCTCTCATCACATTTAATATCGTCTCCTCTCCCTCTTCAGGAGTTACTGTCTTGTTGTGAGGAGGGTAAAGGGGAGATTAAAGATGGTTTGGAGGTGATGCTCAGTGTTCCTAAGAGAGCTAATGATGCCATGCATCTCGCCATGTTGGAGGGTAAGACACTGACCATACTGCTGTACTAAAATGTATAATAATAATAAATAAAAAGTATTTTCTAATTAGATTTTATATTAATTGTCTGGAAAAGGATTTCTAAACCATAAAGACGCTTTGTGTTAATGTTACTATGTTATGTCACATTTTTGTTTTTTGGATTTATTTCAATATTTCAATCGATTAATTACTTTACTGCTGACCATTGTCTAAGATATACCACATGTTTGTTTTATCTTCTATCCCATCTAATGATTGGCTGTGTGTTCAGACATTTGAGCACTTTGGTTGATATTAAGTCTTGGTCCTCCTCTTCATCAGGGTTTGAGGAAAACCTGGAGGTGCAGGGCGAGCTGATCCTGCAGGACAGTTTCCAGGTTTGGGATCCACGTTCGCTGATCAGGAAGGGGCGGGACCGACACCTCTTCCTGTTTGAGTTCTCCCTGGTCTTCAGCAAAGAGATCAAAGACTCAGCAGGCAGGACCAAGTACCAGTACAAGAACAGACTACTGGTGAGTGTGTGTGTGTGTGTGTGTGTACTTCCATGCAGGGTTTTAACCGTGTTTGTAGTCACACAAGTGCAGCAGGTGTGTATCAGTCCAGTCCAGAGGTAACCTCACTTTTAGACAGCTTTCATCTCCTCTTTTTACCTTGTGTGTGTTTGCATGTAAGAATAGCTACTGTGTGTTTTAGTCAAACAGATGTGTCTTGATAAATGTATATTCGTCCTTCCTTTCTGTCCTGCAGACGTCAGAGTTGGGAGTGACTGAGCACATTGAGGGCGATTCGTGTAAGTTTGCTCTGTGGGCAGGAAGAACCCCCTCCTCTGATAATAAAACTGTGCTAAAGGTAAGTGAAGACTTTAATTTAAATGAAAAACATTTTCCGTCCTCTGATTAGATGCGTACAAACTGGTGTGCCGCCAGTATAAAGTGTTACGTTAATAGTTATTCTGTTGTTTCTCCTCCAGGCGTCCAGTATGGAAGCTAAACAGGAGTGGATTAAAAACATCAGGGAGGTGATCCAGGAGAGGATGACTCACCTGAAAGGGCCGCTCAAGGAGCCTGTTCATCTGCCTAAAACACCAGCACTGACTAAACCCAGGAATAACACCAAGAGGTAAACAAGACTAACACACACACACACGCACGCCATTTACACTTGTTAGAAAATGTGACTTTGGATCAAGAAATTTGTATGTTAATGAAAAATTATGCAAGGGGGGGAATTCAGATTTACTGTATGTACATGATGTACAAAGGCAGTAGCAGTATAGCATCACCTGTATCACCTACGCGTGCCCTGCTTATATTATTAATGCAACAGGAGAGTCATTAAACTAACTTCAAGGACATAGGAGAAGAGATGGAATGACATCATTCCTGCACAAAAGAAAATATATCTCAATAGGCACAAAACCACATGTCCCATCCTCTCTTTTTCTACTGTTATGAGAGGCTAATATTTTGTGTATTTTTGTAACAAATTGATCTGTATAAATCAATAAGTTTCTCTTTCCAAACCCAGCTCTCCTTTTTACATACACACCTTTGCTATTTGCACCTGCTCTACAGAGGTGCAGAACAACTGACCCTCACTGATTGAGTGAATCCTCTGTAAATTCAGAAACGTACAGCCAGTAATACACCTATTGTTATAGCGATCATTCCTCAGATGCTTATGCAACAAGGAGATTTGGGACTTTTTCCCACCTCTACTGTTGCCACAACTAGCAAGGTCATCATTGTAAACAGTGGCACTGCGGGCAGAAATCTTATCGCTGTGGTGAAAAGTGTCATCACAGCAGATTGAAACCATTTTTTTAAGATTTAAAACAATGTTGACCCCAAGTGGTAATATTGTCACATCTATTATTACCATTACATTCTGTGTTTGATTCAAACGAAGATATTCATTGTGATGTGTGATGTGTGTTTAGGGAGGGAGGTGAAGATGGAGACAGTCAGGGAGACGGCAGCAGCCAGCCGGATACCATCTCCATCGCCTCTAGGACGTCTCAGAACACTGTAGACAGTGACAAGGTAGGAAACACACACACACACACAGAGCTGCTGTTTACCTGTTATGTGTCGAAGGACGGAAAAGGAGTCGAAGGCAGCTGATTGAGACTTGCTCTGTGGCCCGAGACGAGCTGATGACCCACAGCTGTCTCAGCGCTACAGGGTCTCCCATGCAGCTACAATGGGTAGAAGCAGGGGCTGTGCGTGTGCCAGTTGCAGAAAGAAAGTGTTTGTGCACATTTGTGTCCATGTGTGTTAAACTACGTAGACCCAACTCTGTGACATACATGCAGCACCATAATTGTGTGTTTGTGAGTGTGTTATGCTTATCGTTAAGGTTATGGTTATATGTGTGTTGAGCGTGGAGGCACGTGTATAGTTGATGTGTGTGTATGAGAAGTAGCCAGCAATGTCACCAGAGAATGAACGGAGAAGCAGTCAGTGATGAAAAACCTCTTCAGGTTGTGTACAGGCATCTGTGCTGATGCCTCCTATCAACCAGCCTCTCACATCCAAGTAAGTCCATCTTTAAACTTTTATTTTGACACTCAAATAGAAATCAAGTGCACAAATAATAAGAGGGAACACAGAAGGCCTGTCCTCTCTTTGTTTTGTATAGTAAGAGGTAAAAAAAATTGTTTAAAAATAATTTAATTTAAAGTACGCACATGTCCACTCTGCCTGATCCTCATGCCTTGTGTCCTCTCCCCAGTTCAGTCGTGTAATAAAGTGTTCAAAGGTCCAATTATGAAACTTTAGAGCAGGGTTTCCCAGCCTTTGTCTGTCATGGCACTCGTCCTGTGTTTAAAAAGTACCTGGCACTGCTATAGTACTTGCTGCTCCAGTACAGTATATGTTTTCGGAAGAAGGCAAAGGAGCAACAAGCAAACCAATTATGGTGGTGGTAACATTTCATTGAATTAGGTAATTGGATGTATAATGAATTACAGAATGACTCCAAGTGCTTTGCTTAAAGGTCTTCAGTCAAGTTTCGTAGGGCAGATTTTGAATGGAGTTTGGTGTAGCAGTTGTTTTAATTGTGGTTGATTCCACAATTTTATTAGTTGTTTTGCTTTGTACTGGGTGTTCTCCAATGTTACAGTACCTCCCTTTTCACTGCTATGCACATGCACACACAGACACACTCACGCACACACACACACACACACATCCACCCACACACAACCCCACACAGATGTCCGTCATGGCCTCCCACTGTAGTGTTACACAGTGTGGCCTTTTCACCGTGTAACCCCACGCCTACACACTACCCTGCTTCCAAATGTCAGCACCATGCACATAGGCATGCACGCGCACACACACACACACACTCACACTCTTCCTCATTCAATCAGAAGGGCTTTAGCAGTGCAGCTTGTGTGTGTTTGTTGTAGTATCTCTAATGCTTTGCTCTTCTTCAGTGTTTTATTCTAGCATTGTCTGTATCAATATAACTCTTTCACTTTCCTTTCTCATTTTCTGTCTTTTCGTCTGTATTGGTATATAATACGTGTGTATACAGCACATGCATACATAAACAAAGTTATGACTATGCACACACAGATCTACTGTACCATAACTCTGCATACTGTATGCGATTTTATATTGCATGTCTGTATTTGTCTGCCCACCTCTTCCTGTCCCAATGAAAACAACATAATGAATTTTTCCAGCCTTTTTTGACTGTGGGTGTGTTGTTGCTCTGGTCCAGTTTATTGTTTCTAGGATTTAGGAAACTCTAGCTAGCTATTTTTTGATCCTCCTCTTCTGTTTTTCTGAAAACAGCAAAGAAAAAAAAACACAGTTCCTACATTGAAACGTTTCATATTTCATATGCTGACACAGCAGATCACGGCTGTAACTGTGAGCTGTGCATGTATTTCTTGGATGCCGTATTTACTGTAACCTCTTTTTACTGTTTTTAATTAGGCTCTTTGTAATGCAACAACAAAATAAGAGCCTGGCAACATACAGGACAGTGCTGTGAATTGCATAAAGCAATCAAACAGGTTCTCTTTAAGAGTGGATGTGAAGGGGTGCCGTTGGGGAAACAAAGACAAAAAAAATCCTTTTTGATAGATTTGCTGTCTTCCTTTTCCATCCCGTTTATGCAGGGTACTAATTTACTTTGCCTAAATTAATTTATCTTTTTGTAGTGGATAGCTGTGGTGGCATTGGAGACTCATCTGGCTTGAGAGACAGCAGTTCCCCAGGAGGATAATGCAGTGAAGTGTGGCAGTACTTGTAATCTTGTATGTGGAGGGCGGTGGTGCTCCCCTTTTTGGAGCTAGTATATGGCTCCCCTCACCTCTCCCTTTTCCTGTAAACGCCTTGGTACCTTTCTCCATCTTGACTCGTCCTGTTGTCTTGTCTGTCACTCTCCTCTTCCCCTGTTTATATACTTCTTGCTCTATTTTCTGGGTTTTAATTTCTCTGAATTACCCTTTCTCGATGCACACGTCCACAATTAGTTGCTCCTTTTGCAACCCCTCACTTTTTCTGTCTCCCTCCCCCCCTCTCCTGCTCTCTCCCATATACTATAATAATAACAGCCCAGCATTGGCATAGTAAGATGTTCCACTGGCTGTCTGGGTCTAGAGTATGTATGTTTGTGTGTGTGTGTGTGTGTGTGTGTGTGTGTGTGTGTGTGTGTGTGTGTGTGTGTGTGTGTGTGTGTGTGTGTGTGTGTGTGTGTGTGTGTGTGTGTGTGTGTGTGTGTGTGTGTGTGTGTGTGTGTGTAGACGGGGTGCAAAGCTACTGTTTCTGGTGGTTTTTGGAGAAGTTTTATATGACGAATGCCTCCTCCCCCACCCCATTTTTCTATTTTTTTTCCCTGTTTGCCTTCTCTGTCGCCTTCGGCTGTTCTTCCTCTACATCTCTCTTCACTGCTCAACAGACAAATACAATCTTGTTACCATGCTAATATAGACCAGTGCAGACATACTAAGGTGTAATGTGTTTGTTAGTTCAAACCATCTCTGTTACTGTTTGAGAAACAGGTTGACATTTAGCAGAACTTCCAGCAGATGATTGATCCTCTTCCTGAAGTAATCATAAGACCGTTTTATCTTGCAGCCTGTGGCAATCACTAGCTTTTATTTTTTTTTTAGCGCTGTACTCTAGTACATTAATTGTAGAAATTATAATTACAATGTTCACTCAACATTGATGTAAATTAAATTAAATTAAATTAAATTAAATTAAATCTGAAAGTCAGAACTTTAGCCTCATAGTCATGGTTTTAATTCAAATCCAGTGTGCTGGTTTACGGAGCTAAAACAACAAATACTGGTGTTCTAACCAGAGAAACAACAGGTGAATGGTTTGGCACACATACGTTGTGACTTTGACATTGGAGACCATGGTTTGGGGGCTTTTCCTACCAAAAGTCAATGTTGTTTTCTTTTATCCATGACGGCAACCTTTTCCTAACCTCAGCCAAGTCGTTTCAGTTTCCTTAACTGAACCAGACCTTAACCTTTAAAGATGGCAGATCAGAAAACATAGACATGAAATAGTCATATGGTCATTTTAGAAGTCACAGACAAACTTTCCTTTTGTCATTAAGGTAAGACCTGTTGTGCTGCTGTTCATATGCTTAGGGACTGTTGTATGCTTGTATAGATGCTGTGATTCAGCACATATATGTCAGCTCTGTTAGGTTTAGTTGAAATACTGGGTTTTAGCCAGTCCTGCAACATCTTGTTAAATATGTCAGTTCTGTGACGTTGTATGGAATATGTCTTTTCTGTGACGTGTTTTTTTGGTGTAATGAGTCAGCTGTGGTTCAGTCTGTGGTCTTTATGTTATTTAAAGCATCGTTCCAGCGGTTGACAACTTGGCAGCCCTTGTGGCTCTGCCACAGCCCTGTAGGTCAGAGGACAAACATTTTTTTTAGCCTCCGCCTTCAGTTGGAGTAAAACATTTGTGTTTTTCTGTGAGCCAAGACCAATAAAACTTACTACCGCTCCACTACTGTAGGAGTGAATATGCATAAGTGGTTGGAAAGGGGCTCACCAGCAACTGAACCTATTTTATCCCTGTGTTTGATGAACACAAACCACCATGAGGTTGGCATTTGTTGTTTTGAATGAAATGTCTCGACAACTTTTGGATTGACTTCCATGAAATGTGGTACACAATTCACGTCCCCCTCAGGATGAATCCTAAATATCAGCATGTTAGCATTGTCATTGTGAGCATGTTGGCATGTAGCTCAAAGCACTGCTGTGCATAAATATAGCCTCACAGAGCTGCTAGCATGGCTTTAGACTCTTAAGTCTTATTTGGATAGAACTTTTCAGTATCGCCATTGTATGGATATCTCAAACGTCTGCAAATTAAACGGAACTATCTGCACGGCAAGAAACAATAGGTGTTTTACATGAGAAAACCTGCCTTCTTGTGAACTGACCCTTTAAAACAATTAGTAGCAGCCAGACCACTATTTAGAATTCATAGCAAAAAATGTTCCTGTGGTTTACAAGTTGACATTTTTTAATAGTCAAGGAGAACTTAATTTCTATTAAACTGCACATGTGACATATTTGGCATTGCTGTCACATGAAAGCGTCTAAAAGTAGTTCTGCAGTTGGACGCAGGCCACATCAACAGGGAATCTCCCTGACCAATCTCTTTAGCTAAAGTTGGCAATCTGATTGCGTTTGTGCCAGTACAGTATGTAATGAATTGACTACATGTGGCTGTAACATTTCTGTTCATTCTACTACTTCTTTGAATAACTAATATTATGTATTGTAGTGCTTTTTAAAGGTTTCCCAGTGTAGTGTGTCATTTTGAGATGAAGATGTATTTGACTTTCTTGTTGGTGTTCCAGTAGCTACAACACTGTTACACTGGCTAGCAATTGCTTACACGTGTATGTTCTCATGAATCAAATGCATTCAGTGTCTGGTTTAGACTGAAGCCGTACAGTAGCCATCTGCTGGTCATATGACTTTTGTGTCACACATATACACATACACACACACACACACACACACACACAAGGAGTCTCGGTAGTTAAAAGTGTTTTAGTGCCCCAGTAGCTTCCTTGGAGTGGGAGAAATATGAATACACTGACACACACACACACACACACCAAGCATAGTGTTGTTCCCCTCAAACACAAAGCTATGGCTGTTTGTTCAGAGAGGGAGAGGGAGAGAGTGCAAGGGAGAGACAGTGTGAGGGCGTGTTTGTGTGTGTGGCAAACGAGGGAGTTGTCAAAGACGGAGAGAGCGACAGAGAGAGAGGGAGACAGACGAGGAGAGATCGACATGCCAAAGTGGATGAGCTTTAAACTGTTCAAAGAGAGCAGCAGAGTGAGTACAAACTAGCTGCTTACCCACGCTACTGGCAGCTAAGATTATACTAGTTAGCACTTTACATTAAACACTGTTTTCATTCACTACTTTCTGTAAGGACAAATATGCTGCTTTACTATTACACAGTGTGTCTGAAAGTAGCACTGTCATGTTTAACTCAAGTACTCTGCTGAATTTTGCTGTCATAGAAGTAAAATTGCTGCAATAAGAATATAGTGAAATAAAAGGTAAATGACCCAAAATGTGTATTTTTTTTTTTGACAAATGCAAACATTTCTGGCTGTGATTTTGTGTTTGCCATGCTTCTGTGTTTTTCCACCAACATCCTTTTTAGATGCTGGTAGAAACATTACATGTGTCATTATTTGAGTTGCTGTAGTGTTAAAGGAAAAAGCTACTTGTTCACATTAAACAAGGTTCTTGGAATTAGCCACTTCTACCTTTGTGTACCTAAGTGTACTACTCATATTATTAATAGAACTGATCCTGGTGTACTACATGTTGAAATACAGTATTTGAGCACACACGGACATACGTCACTCCTTCCAAACTCTTATTTTTAATTCACTCTGCACATAATCCACTGTTTTGACTTGATTTTCCCCATGAATGGAACTGCTGAGAGAAAAGACAGCTCTTCATCTTGTCCTTTGATGTTGACTTATAGTTTAACTGAAGATTGTAAGAAGAGCAATGCTGCAGCTGTTAAGAGTTTCAAGGGCTTGAATTGCTTCTTCATTTGAGAAAGTGTTTTGATGTTTAGTCGTCGGTTACTGTTGAGGTTTGATCACTGATTCAGATGCTAATCCAGATCATACGTGCAGTTGACTTTCATTTAGCATGTTGTAAAGCTGGACTGCAGGAGGGCGGGAGTGTGTGTGTGTGTGAAGTTAATGGTTAAACAGGGTGTGTATGTGCCAGACAGACAGGAAACAGGCCATTAGCTGCCACAGGGAGAGACAGGATAAATGAAAAGTGAGCGTCCAGACAGTTAAATCTAACGCAGTCGGATTCAGATTACAGAGCATTCAGACTGGATAAACAGTGTAAACACGCTCATGGACTCACTGTGTTATTTCACTTTTGCATGAGTGCAATGCAAATGCAAAACTGTAGCATTTTGGAAATGTATAAATGGCCTGATATTTCTGAATTTTGTTGATGCCTTTGGTTTTGTTTGTTTATTCGACCTGCACATTATCATTTTGAGAAAATCCAACTGTTGGAGTTAATGTTACAGTATGCTGAGTTTAGAATTTCAGCCAAAGTGCATGCACTTCAACGGAGTACGTGAATTGAGGGGTGTTTTTGTTATTGACTGTACTGCAATAAGAGAGATTTGGCTTCCAGAAGGCAGAATTACTGGTTTATCGACTTATTAACATGTTGCCTATTTACACATCCAGCATCTCATCATCCCATATATATTGAGAATAAATAAGTAGCTGTTTAAGAAGTTTGTATGGATGTTTCTCTTATGTTATATTATGTTTTGCCCTGAGTCTTGGTTGCCATTGGAGTACATAGTAACAGCAGAGCAGTGCACCTCATGCTTTAAAGCCTGCACAGTGGGCCTGTGATTGAGTTGTTTGCGCTGGAACGAGTCAGTGTTGCTGTTTTTGAATTAAATGTTTGGTTTGAGTGGTTTATAAACTGTCTGTAGCTGTGTGTGCAGTTTCTTAGTTTTTTCCATTATATCTTCTGTTGTGTTGTAGAGCAGCATACAGTCTAATTGGTCACACTGGTTCCAGGGCCGTTTTTTTCATCCGGGCAGTTTGTGGCTCAGACATATTGTATTACAGCTGAACCCTGGTTTTGTTATTTTAGACTGCTTTATACAAAGTCTACAAACAGCCTCATCTTTGTTAGTCACTTGGCCATCTACAGTGTAAATACATCCGCATGTATTTCTCAGATGCTTTGGTGTCCGATTGTCCGCTCAGGACGGCTTTGTTCGCTAGTGTCCTCCATTTTCATAGCAAACATCAGCTTAGTTTACTGATGGTAGTAGTATATTAATATATAAACTTTCCCCCCACATTCAAACCAATGTTTGAATTTTGAATCACAAGTGACAGCCCTGTTAAACGTATTATTACAACCTGCACTGCGGCATCAGAGCCTAACATCAGAATAAATCACTGTTAAAACTGTCACACAATGAGCGTCTTCATGTGTACAGTCATGCTTGTGCATTAGTGTTGCTGCACACACACTGTGGGTGTCTGTACCGTCTCTGTAAACATATGGAAGGCAACGTAATGCTGCGACTGCTCTGCTTAGACTACTTTGTATTTCCATGATTTGTTGACAGTGAAGACAACATTGAGCAAGAGCTCCAGTTCTACAATGACATATTCACTGTCACTTACTGTGGATCGAGCAAATGGAAAAAGAAAGTATTTAGAGTAGGGATGTATTTTGAGGAGGTATTACCAGAACAGCTATACACACCGGGAAGACCTTCCCTGAAATAGGTGGATTTGGAGTTCACTATTCCGATTTGGGACATGAGAGATTTTTCCATGGATTCCACTCCAGGAAGACACTGTATTCAGTCTGTTGTTCGAACCACTTTATTTTTTCTCCCTGAAATTCATATATCTGCCGGCTACTTAACATACACTCACACACAAAAACACCTTTATGTATTGCAGAAGTATCTCTTGTATTAGATAAATCTATTTTGAAATACATCTGTAGTGATATATGAGTTCATAGTACAGAACAAAATGTAGTCGGCCTGTCGTGTTTTTATAATCATACTTTTCACACATCTGCAGAATATCATTGTTAGAATGAAAACGATAGTTACAGACACTGTTTAACATCTTAAAGGCTGCTAGTTCTTTTATTTTTAGCTGTGACAATAAGCTAAATTAACTGTTTTTAGGAACAGCATATACATGCTATACTGCTCTATATGTTATATCTAATTGTTTAAAGGAAATGTGATGCTGCCCAGATTGTTTCTTAATTATCTCCACAAAAAGTTCCTTTTTATCATATCTGTGAAATGTTCACATGTTTTTCATTGGTTTTCCCAATAATAATCGCTTCTGACCAGTAAAGCATCATTAATGTGTTTTATGGTCAAGTATGGGCAACTCAGAACACTTGGTTAAGTTTAAGGAAAGATCTTGGTCTTCATTAAATATCGAAAAAGTCAAATGTGACTTGAAGTTCAAGACAGAACGTGAACCTCAGTTCTCCAGTGTTGAAGTCAGACGCTGCAGTATTAGAATATGGCACTGCTTGCACTGGAACAAAATGTTGCCAGTGAATGTAAGTATTGCAAATTAGTTGCATATGAGAGTAATTCCATGGAGACAGGGTTGGTGGTCCCTGACTATCAAAAAAAAATTCCACATGAGCGTGCACTGTCACTCCTTGGCAGCTACTAAAGCACTAAAACATTTTCAGAAGCTTGCGTGTGTGAGGCAGACACAGAAGTCATATAGCAGATTTTTTCAAATGAATTGTAATCTCAATAACCTAACCCTCTGTCCTTGTTCTCTCTTTAGTCTAATTGTTTTCCCATATCAAGCATGTAGTTCTCATCTGCTTTGTCAAACCACGTTTTCGATCATCCTTGCTTGTTTTTAAAGGGATGATGCCTTTTGAAAACTCTCTCTCAGAAAGAACACAAGAGAAGAAGTGATAGTACATAAATATTATCAGCAAAATGGACTTAAAGTAAAGTTGTAAAGTGCTCATAGGGGTCACTGTTTGACTGCACAGCACATTCAAGCTGAACCCTCCGTCACTACGAAAAGAAAATCTTAAACATTTCATTCATTGGATGATAACCTATCCAATGAATGACATGGAAGTCCATTTGTTCCGCTGTAGAAGGAGGTGAAGCGTGTTTGTTCTGCTTCTTCTGCACTAACATATGACCATCACAAGCTGGTGCATGCATGCGTTTGTGTTTTCAGTGCACGGAAATGGGTCATATGACAGAAAGCAGTAGAGCACAAGACACTCCCTCACACACACAAACAAACAACACCGTCAGACTGGAGTGGTACTGAAAATAGGATAGCTGTTGGTAGGTTCTGTCACACTGCCGGCTGAAGACCTTGTACCTCTTCATTCTCACCTTTTCAGCACGTTTGAATAAAAGTCTTGTTTTTTTCAGGCAGGACGGTCTGAAGGTGGCCTAAAGGGCCGGACACCAAAATCTGATCTGCACTGTGGTTTACACTCCATTTCAGTTAGACACACAAAACAGCACATGCTGCTCACGCTGTAACTAAACAAAATACCACATATACAAACAGTATTGTAAACAAAACAGACCAATAAAAACGTAATTCACTTGTAGTGGTTGATTAAAAATGACCACAGCATCTCAAATACCTGCTGCTGTTTGATGTCAGCTGCCAGATGTAATGTCAGACCTTTTGCTCATGGGCAGCCTATACTCAATTGGAGCAGGTTTCCATGTCCACGCCACTGTGAAACAAGCGGCAAATAACCAAATAGAGTTCATTCAATTCTTATTAGCACAGGGAGTTTGGTGACGTCATAATACCTGTCTCACCACAGTGCGACAGGTATCAAGTGACAGAGGGCACACTCACTTTCTGGCTCTGCCCTTCACTTACTGGGTTCTGGTCAGGAACCATCCAGTTGGAGGCTGCTCTCAGGCTCTTGTTTGAGATGTAACGCATAGCACTCTTCAACACTCTGCACAACTGGTAGCCTTTTACTATTGCTTTATTTATTCATTTATTTTTGCACATGTTTGAGTTTACCTGTTGACTGTTTTTGTCTCATTGCCTTGAGAAAAGCCTCACAATAAAATATAAAAAAAAAAGAAGAAAAAAAGAAGTGAAAACACCTGCTGCAGGGCCTTTTGACGCTGTGTGTTCGTGGCCATCTGTCAGGTATAAACTCACCTGCACCTTTTTATAGAAACAAGGGTCCTTGTTGCTAGGAGATCTTTAGCTTGGCAAAAAGTGCCTGCTTACACATGCACACACACATTAACACATACACTACCTGACATTTTCCAAGGTAATGAGAGTAGAGCAGACGAGGCAGATAGAGGAAGAGACGGAAGTCAGAGGAGAAGGAAATTACTTGGAGCCAGTTTTGTGTCATTATACATTGATTTACCTTTTAATTTTAGTGTTCATTCACTGCTGCAGTGGCATAGCAACAAGTACGACTGACTTAATCTATCTGATGTAACTTATTAATATTGCGGTTGTTGAAATGAGTTCTGACATCTGCTATGTTCATATTCACATCTGCTAATTGTTTTTGTTATAATCTGCATTAGATACGTCTGTCTGAAGATGGTGAGGGGGGGGGGATTCAGACAAAACACCAACTCAGTTTGATTGTGTTGCTGGTGTGACTGCTGTCTGTAGGTCAGCGAGAGGTCAGAAAGGTCCCAGCTCTGCAATATCAGCAATAACAAAATAACATGGGACAGATGCAGGTGATGCAGGTGCTGATATGTCTTCAGTAGTTGGTACAAGGTACACACAGCCCTCCAGTCATCAGCTGACAGTGTGTTTCTACAGTACACAAGTGTCCAGGTCAGGTCAGTACAGGAAGCTTTATCAGTGAGCTTGTTTGTTTTGTGGGGTTTTCTTTTAAAACACATATTTCCTCTGCAACTTTTCATTTCAATCAGCTGGATTTGTTCTGTTGCCTTCTTGTGTTCAGTTTGTGCCGTATATACCGAATGTGCTGTTGATTGTTTTATTGCGTGTATTTATTGATGTATTGTGAGCTGTTTAGCTCATGTGGTGTTTCAGTTTAATGGGAGTGAAGGTCAACACACCTCAGCAGTATGACTTCAACTATATCACTATCAAGTGTCCCTGTGTGTGTGTGTGTGTGTGTGTGCGTGCATGTGTGTGAATGTTAATTCACTCTTTATATAACTTTTTTTAAGCCCTCATGACAGTCCAGTCTACAGTGGTCCTGTAAACTCTTTATGACTAAAACTGTGGATTATGTATTCAGTTTGTTTCACTTTCCGTCAATCATTAACTCTGAAAATTGTCCAGCTGATAATATTTACAGCTGCTGCTTGATGATGATGACGATGATGATGATCAGTAGTACGTGATTTAACTCTCAGCTAAGAGTGATGAAAACGTCTTACTGGGTCAGTCTCAGTCCCAGTCCTTTTATACTGATTTTCTGGCAGTGCAGTGACTGATCCCATATTTATATTTTTCTCCATACAGACCCACATTTAAATTATAAGGGAATTTATATATATTTAGATAGCTGTAAGACAGCTGCATTGTTGTGAATTTGGACAGGATCTCTTTATCTCCAGCTTGAACTAAACAGTTTAAAGCCCCTGAAATGGTGAATAATGGTGTGAACACACTATTTTCTGCAAAATTTTGATCTGTTTTCCTTTTTTTCTCTGAGCTCTTCTCACTGGTTTGAAGTGGGCGGGGCTCAGTTGGATAAATGTGATTTAATGTGTGCCTGTGCACCAATCAGGGCTCAGCAACATTTTAATCAGAATCTGATGTCAGTTGGTTGTTCTGTTATTGCCAATCAAATCTGATCAAACCACTCCCACACAGCCCTGATGAAGCAGATAAGCTGAGTTTTAGTGTTAGTGTTAAACTCTTAGATATTAGCTAGGGATGAACTTTGCTTGTTGCTTTTTTCATTCATGAATACTTATTTTTAAAGGGAAATACTGCAAAATGCTGGTGTGCTTTTTTTTAACCCATAGTTGTTTCAGGGTGTTGGCAGAACACATTGGGTTATCAGTTAAAAAGCATCAGAATTGGATCAAGCTTTATATTGACTAATACTGATCAATGCAGTTAGGTTTACATTACGTGGAAATGTTTGAGTATCAAGGATTTTGTACACTTTCTCACAGCTTTTATTCACGTTATATTCAGCTCTTTGTCTGTGCAGTTTGGTGTGTGTGTGTGTGTCACAAAACCAAAGAGAAGTCAGAAATACATATCCACATGCTGCTGGTTCATCCTGTTTCTCCAGCCTGCTCAGAATTTAAATCTGCAAACACCAAACTGCAGCTGCTTATATCTAAAAAGTAAAGTTTACTCAGTTAGCTGACTGTTTTGTCACCTTTAGGCTCTAGAAAACCTGTTCAGCACTCACGGTGGAGTTCACAGGTACATGAGCATCAAGTACACATTTTGTTATGCACTTAATCAGTTTTTGTGTGGAAACTCTGTTTGTTGTGTAAACACTGATGTCAGTCCTGACTCATGGCTGGATTAAGTCTCTCTTCCTCTATCATCATGTGGATTTACAGCAGATTAAGAAGTCTACCTGTTAGATGTGTGTCTAAATGTTAGAACACAGTATGTAGTTTTAAAGCACTTTGTAAAGTGGTATTAATGTTTATAGACTTGAAAACTCTAATCAAATGTCCCATCTCGCTTTCTGTTTGCAGCTCTCTGGTGGTTGTGAGTTGACAGTCGTCCTTCAGGACTTCACAGCAGGATGCAGCACGGAGATGTCTGTCAGCACCGGTGAGAGAAACCTCTGTCCTGTTCACACATTTCAGTCTGGATCTGCCTGTCAGCTGTGTTCATTCATAATCTGGCTTCAGTAGTTGAATTCTAAGATTGTAGTAGTTTAGGTTAAACTTATACCTGCTAAATTTAAGTGAAGTGACCCAGTTTAGTTTGGGTTTATGTGTTTTAGTTTTAGTTAAGTTGGCCTGAAAGGATTTTAGCATATTTTAAGTATTTAAAATTACAAGAAAAGACATTCCCCTTTGAAACTACAATACAAAACATTTTTACCCAGAAAGCATCTTAAAACTTGTAAAATTAGATTATTTGAAGTCACCACAATGTAAAACAGGTGGCTGCTCTCCTTCTCTCTTCAGGCCAAACGGTGGAGCTGTTGGAGCGGCCAAGTGAGCGGCCTGGATGGTGTCTGGTTCGAACCACCAACTGTAGCCCACCACAGGAGGGACTGGTTCCCAGCTCCACACTCTGCGTGTCTCACTCGCGCTCCAGCGTGGAGATGGACTGCTTCTTCAGCTCGGGGAAAGGTAGGAAGAGCAAACTGACAAATTAACTCAGTACACTGGCCTGCTGTTTTGTCTGAGTCTGAGCTTATGACTTGGTTTGCAGTAATAATGATAACCTTTTCATTGAAAGTTTTCAAAGTTCTCTACGAGACGCCATCAGGATTAGAGAAGTAAAATACAGAAAATAGAAATGAAATAGAAAAAAGAAGGCATCTATTTTTCCTCTTTCTATCCTGGCTCAGGATCAGCATGTTCTTCATGGTGCGTTGTAGATGAATGTAGTTGATGTGTGTGACAACCATGTCGTCACTTCAGAGGTCCAGCCTCGACCTCTTTTTGTCGATGCCACTTCATTGGCTCCACTTGTGGAAGTGGAAGTGACATATACAGCTGCTGTACTTCAGTTTGAAGGCTTTCCAGTTCAAATGCTACAAAGTGGCCTGACTGGATGGATTTCAATCCGTATGTTGTTAGGGAAGCCCGTCGGGACCAAGTCCAGCTGTGATGTGTTTCCTAGAGTTCAGTTGACACTCTCTGCAGGGAAGAACTCAAATAAAAGAATGCCTTCATTGTTCTTTCTCTTTAGTCAGACAGACACACTTCAAGTAATCCAATCTGCATTGACCTCTATTGGTGAGATGTGCACATTACAATATAGATGAAACCTGTCCTGTTCTATCTACCAAGCCCTCCTCAGACATACTAGACAGAGCTCCTAGAATATTAAATACATCTAACTGATGGATCTAATGGAAGGTGTCTGTCTGCAGTAACACGCTTCCACAGTAGGATGTTTCCTTCTTTGCACCATCGAGTTGTAGAAATGTTACTGGAAAGTGAAATGCTGTAGCTTGTGTTGTGCCTTTCAAGAGACACCTTTAGACTGTCTGGTGTATCGGTGTGCGTCTGTGTACAATATGACTCTGGGTGTTTCTTTTTTGTCGACTATTAACAAAGTCTGAGTTTGGTTTTTGGCATAAAATGCCAGCTGGTCAGAACAAGTCAATAAAGTCTTGTTCTTCGTGGTCACCATGGTTACCGTAGTACACAGAACTAGAACATGACAGACGTAGAAGAAATGACAGAGGACGGTTGCTGTGGTTACGGCTTCGCTGCCCCCAATGTCACACACACACTCACACACACACAGATTGGAGTGTTCCTGTGTTGTCCTACAGAGGGCGCTATGGATCCAGCATCCAGTCATGTTTGTTATGGTGCAGATGGAAGCAACAGCGATAGCTGTTCACTAAACACACAGATGCACACACACGTGTCATTCCCCCCCATCTTATCAGGACTTTCTAAATACCAAACTTTGAACACACCAAACATAAACTTCCTCCCACCTACACACACATGCACACACACACACAGTTTGCTTTTCTAATAATAACCAGTCTTCCTGCAACCCAGTTTACAGTTTTTGTCTTGCTAAGGGTTATACACATCAGGGAGGAGGTTTGTGTGCGGGGGGATTCTTCTTCAGTCGTCACACGCACAGTCGAGATCAGCTGATTTGCCTGCCGCAGCCAGGGTGTGTTTTCTGTTCTTGCCGATGAAAAGGATGTTTTGTTTTTCTGTGGAGGGATGCAAATCAGACAACCACAGCCGCTACACATGGAAATACACACACACACACGTTCCATATATTTAGATATTTAGGCAATATTGAGGAGACCTTTGTAAAAATTAGGAAACAATGGCAATAGGATTGTAGTGTGTCAAAAAGTAAGGTATTTGAGCTAATAAAGCACTTACATATCCACACACACAAATAATGAATATGTTTTTTTTGTTAATTTACCTCTGTTCTGATAAAATTGATTTGTAAAACCATGTCATTTCATTGACATTTCTGCGAACTTCCTTACAAGTACTTTCTTTTCCCAGAGGCTGGCTTCTCAGGTACCTGACAGATGTAATTTGGAGCAAAAACTATCAAGCATGTGCACAGACCAGAATCAGGCTGCCCTCATATACTATTACAGGAATGCTCAACAGCTCACATTAACCTACTGAATAAAAACACACTCAAACATTTGAAGATTTGTTAACCAATTCAGTTTAATATTTTGTTGTGCCTCGTACATTCAGCTGCTCGTCAGTAGCAAGACATGCAGAGCTGTATCACATTGAGCAAACATGACACCCCAAGACCCATTTCATTATGTCTAGCAAACAGACAAGTAACACTTCGCTAAACAAAAAGACCTAATTTCCATAGAATGTTGCAGGGATGACATATTTTTGTAGGCCAACCCGGAAGTTAGCATCGCCCTGGTTCCCTCGACAAAAAGCTATCCTCCCTTTGGATTTTGGATTATTGCAGAAAATAAGCTCTGTGGATAATCTTCACAAATGAACACCACTTGATTTTTGAAGCGTAAATGGAATCGCCAGAAGTAAAAAGCTAATGTTAGGCTATAAACGAACTACAGCACGGTCGCATTGCTTCAACGTCACCACCACTGAGCTTCACTTGTAAGAGAATATAGATATAGAGTATAAACACAACGAGGCTGTAAAGGCGGACAAGTGAGTAGATGACTTTCCGTGTTCAGCATGAAGACGTTAATGTCCGCGACAACCGCTGTAGTTTTATTTAGTCACTAGTTAGCAACCGCCTTTTTTAAAACACGTCAAACCTTCAAAATATATGAGTGGGGTATCTACTGACGTATTTTAGGTCGTTGAACAAAACATTAAAATCTTTTAAGCTTGTGTTAACCACAGACCTTACTTCAGGCATCTAACCAAAAACCCATTCAAAAAACCCCATTGACATCGAGACGAGGGAACCAGAAGAGTTCTGGGTTTTAGGACTCATTCCTGCTGCACTTCTTGTTCCTGTACAGTCTTTCCCAATAACACGTGAATGCCTCTGGCTTAAAATAGTTTGATGGTGTAAATGTAGAATTAGGCACAACCTGCTTCTGCTTACTCAACAGTTGAAGTGACTAGAGGCTGATGGGAATTTAATTAAGTGTAACTATTTCTTAATGAACGAGTCAAACTGTTAATTAACCCTAAAGAGCCATTGCTAATTAAGTTGGCTGGATATAAACTTCTGCTGACTTCTTTCAAGCTTCAGCCTCTCCCCTCTGTCTGCCCTGTGTGTGTGTGTGTGTGTGTGTGTGTGTGTGTGTGTGTGTGTGTGTGTGTGTGTGTGTGTGTGTGTGTGTCTTGGGTCTTGTGACTGCTCTGTAAAGTGGGTCTCCTTGTCCTCCCTGAAAGACTGTGAAGACACTGAAGCTCTAAAGTTAACTGAACTAAAAATCAGTCACGATGGTGCTCTGAAGTCACTGAAACAGAACAAACTTAGAGCTGTAACTCTTATCAGGACTTTCATCATTGTAGTCATGATAGTTTATTTGACTAACAGTTATATTGTAGTATAAGGATTAAGCTAAGTTGATTGTAATTGTCATAAAAAGACCCTGGGAATTATCAACAGGCACTGTGACTGGCCTTGTAACTAACTGCAGTAGTGAGTAGTCATAGCTGCAGTACATAGTTAAATATTTGCTGTTTTTCTTGCTGTAGAACATCAGTAGAGGTACACTGTTTTAAAATGGGACACTGCAGGGAAACAGGGCTGCTGGAAGCACTTTATCTAGGCTAAGTGCATGTGTGTCTTACCTGCTGTCGCAGTGATCACCAAGGTACACACACACACACACACACACACACACACAGGGGAGCATTTACACTCTATTGCTCCTTCAAATGCTGAGCATTGGCCTGATTGAACAGTTGACATTGAGAGACATGTGCCATGTCATAAACATGAGGTAAAGACGTAAACATTGCTCTTCAGTAAGACTGCAATGGGCTAATGCGGTAAAATGTCCATAGATGACATTTTATTTTTCAAGCAGAAATGAGCTTTTCCAAAACAAGTGTTTGATGAACATCATGCTACATTTACAGTGAGTTTTCAGGAAGAGCTCATAATTCTATAACACTAAATGCTTATAAAGACTGTCCTGAATTTAATGCTGTGACAATAACGTAAAGGGCAGCCTCACAAGGTTACATACAGAGAGCGATATTAAATGTTTCTCACCTCTTATGCACAAAGAATTCATAAACTATAACAGTATGCAAATAGTGAACCAGTGTAAAGTCGAGGAGATTCATCTCATGTCGTTCAGTTTTAAAGTAGTGTTTTCATTCATTTTGTCCTCATGGAGCAGGGCAGAAGAGGGAAAACACAGTCGTCCCTCAAGTGCGCATGCGCCGACCATGCATGCAGCCTGTTACAGTCGCTCTGGTTTTTGTATAATCCCCCCCCCCGCAGATCAATCAAGTATTTCTGATTCTGATTTCTGTAAATAGAAATCCATAATCATCAGACCATCATCATACATTTTTCATGCAAACGACGTGCAGTATGATTCCAGTAAAAAGCTTTACATACGGCATGTGAGCAAATAGGAACTAAATGAGTCACAACCTCATCTCTTGTCATTTACAGACTGGGGTTGTACTGGGCATTCTGTGGTGGAGTAGATAGAGCTGGTCGTCCATTATTGGCAGGGTTGGTGGTCAGATCTCGGCTCCTCCTGTCCACATGTCGAAGTGTCCTTGAGCAAGACACTGAACCCCAAATTGCTCCTGATTACCGGGCCAGCACCTTGACCTTTTCTGAAAAATGCCACTGTGAGCACAACTTTTAAGATATTGATATTGACAAAGAGCAGCGTTAGCATTAATCTGGAGTTGTGTTGTGTCCACCAGGTGAAAGTACTTTGAGTCCAATATTCACACTCGCTGTTTTGGTCTCCATCAGCTCCTGAGGGAAATCTGTCTCTTTAGCTGCTGAATTCTTCGCTGTGTTCACCTGCTCGTAGCTAACTTTGCCTGTCTGCCGTTAGATGCTGGGCAGGTTGCGTTTATAGGAGCATAAAGGGAACTGCAAATTCAGGTGATAATTATCTGTGAGTTTGTCAGTACGAATGACCCCTTTCACATTCAAGTAGTCGTGTGATCTATTAATATAAAAATACTGATTATAGCCACCTTAAAAAAAAAAAAATTAGTAAGTAATTCAATTGCTAAACAAGTTCAAAATCCATTTATGTAACGTTACCGTCCTGCTCACAGCTGTTCCTCAGCAGTGTCATTGTTTTCTCCCCAAATGTTGTGAGAGCATTGCAGCTCTATCAGCTGTGGTCCTGCCATATTTGAATAGAGCCATTACAGCACATTTATGTAACATTATGTTGTAATATGAAGCCAGCAATGTTACAAAGTCGATTTCTGAAAAGGGCTTAAGACACACATTCCCCCACTGTGACTTGTTTCTCTGACACACACACTAAACCACACACTGTGTTGGAACCCGAGTCCCGGCTCTCCACAACGGGAAAGTAGCCCTGCACAATAATTAACAGTGACTTCTGTTCCAGAGAACTGAAGTGTGTACGAGAGGGAGGGAGGGAGGGAGGGAGGGAGAGAGAGAAACTCAACAACTATGTCTGAGAAAGAAAGACAAGTGTGTGTGTGTGTGTGTGGGTGTGTGTGTGTAGGCTCCTCCTCCATCTCCTCCTACCTCATTTGCTGTCTCTCTCTCTCTCTCTCTCTCTGTGGTGAATCTCAGCAGTGTAGACTTGAAGCTCTTGGTGTGCTCTCCCAGTCGGTTAACAAGTTGGCCGGCCGGTCAGACAGCTCGAGAGAGAGAGAGAGAGAGAGAGAGAGAGGTGTGTCTGTGAATGTGTGCATGAGAAGAAAGAGAGGTGTGTGAGTGTAGGATGTGTGTGTGAGCGAGGATGAAGCGAGGCCGGCGTTGCTGTGGATGGATCCTCGCCCGCTGCTGCTGCTGCTGCTACATTGGCACAGGTGGGACGAGATCTTGAGACAGTGTGTGTTTGTGTGTGACGCTCGGTGTGAAAGCAGGTGTATATGAGTGTGTGTGTTTGTGTGTGTTGGCATGTGTGTACGCCGTCGGTGTGTTTGTGTTGCATGCTTAAGTGGAAGTTAAGAAGTTTTATGTGTGTGTGTGTGTGTGTGTGCACAAGGTTTGAAGCAGGGAACATGTTTCTAATGGCTGCTAGCGGCTCTCCACACAATTCAGCTGAGAGTGGTGTGTGTGTGTGTGTGTGTGTGTGTGTGTGTGTGTGTGTGTGTGTGTGTGTGTGTGTGTGTGTGTGTGTGTGTGTGTGTGTGTGTGTGTGTGTGTGTGTGAGACAGTGACTGAATGAAAAAGTGGTAGACAAACCAAGAAACTAACGGACCGAGAGACATTCCGGTTCTTTCAATGTTTCTATTTTTATAGAGAGAGAGAGACGGAAAGTGAGAGAGGACGGTTTCTTTTTTTTGTCTCTATAGAGAATCAGATGTTACATTGAGCAATTGATTTTCCTGCAATTCAGTCAGCCGCTGCACAGGGCGTGTGTGTGTGTGTGTGGCAGGTTATGACAGAGCCTTTGACCAGCATCAAAGGACTTACACTGACTGTCATTATCATTTCCCAATCACCATCTGTGGCTACAAACAGACAGCCACTGTTGTTTCTACTGTGTTTCAGAGCTGATTCATAACCGTGTCTGTGCTTGTTTGGCACCAGGTTACATTCAGAAATCTGATGACATGACTTTAGACTGTAAAAGTTAGGAAACAACATACTATCAAGTACAGTTCTTCAGCCAAGCGGAGAGCAAGAGTCAAACCAGGTCCAGACTATCCGTTGTGACGTAGTTGTCTGACTTGATTATAACAACAGAGGCTTTTAGAAGTGCTATGTTTTAACAAAGAAAAAAATGTTAAATTGGGACGGTGCAAAACCTTGTGGAAGTTTTAGGCTCAGGTCCCGTCTTTTCAGACTGGGAATGTCGGCTTCATTTGAGTGCAGGGTATGGTGTGTTTGTTTTAATGGAAGAGGTCCATCGCAGTTTAGTAAATAAGTAACAAGTGCTTTTCAGTCAGACTATTCTCTGCAGAGAAATCACAGCATTGCCTGTTTGTCTGTCATGCTTTCCTAATGAGCAACCTCTTGGAGGCAGCTGAATGACTTTCCTCTCCAGATAAGCAATAGAATTGGTCATTTGTTGTTGGAAAGGGTCTGACTTCAACACTGGAGACCGATTTGCAAAACATTCATATACATTGTTTTTGGAACAGTCATTGAGTTCATTTCACGAGGCAGCGACAACTTATAAAGGTTGTACCTGACTCTATATGAAAATGATTACATTTTTGTGACATGTAATCTAGCAATCATGCACTACTAGTAAAGCCAATACAATCCAATAAAATTCCTCAATAAGGCCATTAATATGTAAAACGTAGCACATACTTTACAGATTTATCATTTCTCCCCATCACTTGTATCACTCAAGGTTCCTCTTGTGCTGGGAGAGTAGCCACTCTCAGGTTACATCATTGTTTTAGCATTGAAGTTCTGCTGGTTAGACCAGTTTCTATGCTGTGTGTATTACAACATGCATCTGCATGTATAAGGACTATACAAACAATTACAAACCATATATTTTGGTCCAGGACTCTAAACACTCAGTGCTGCATTCAGTGTCTTTGATATGGAAGGGGGGGCCCCATTTGTTGTTGTTGTTGTTGTTGTTGATATTGCATGTTTTGCCTGACGCACACACACAACAGAAGCACTTCCTCACTCACTCACACAGTGACCGAGCGATTAACTGAAGTGTAAAGGGATCTTATGTCCCGTCCATATCCATTAAACCTGAAGATGGACAGGAAACTACTCTGACCCTGAGGCACACAAACACACACACACACACACTCACTCAGTCTCCCAGCCGAGATAATGGACAGAGACAGCATTAGCTAAGTCTTCACCGCTTCATCAGCTCTGATTCGGTGTGTTCAGTCTCATCCAACCTGCAGCTCAGATTTAAATTGGAACCAGTACTTCTCGTTTAATAGGGATGTCTGGTCACTGAGTGTTGGCAGCAGTGGAGTAACAGGAATGTTTGGATTGTCCCAACAACCAGAAAATCTGACACTTTTCTCTGTGTGTTGTGTATAGCTTAAAAAATGCAAAGAACCAACTTTGAAGCTTCAATACAAGTGTTGTGTACATAAAATAGCAGAGGTGCAGATGGAGTTGATGACAGAATAGTGTCAGTACAAAACCAGCTACCATACTTCTTCCTTAGATACAGTTTGAGATCATTAGATGATCCGCTAATTAGCTGTAACGTCTTTCAGTTTCAGTTGAAACGTGTTTCCAAGAGTATTCCCTGTAATGTCTCCAAGTTCCCATGAAGAGGAGTGTTGTCTAGCTTACAGTGATACGTGTCTTTTCTTACCTTTTTACCAAACTGAAAGTCAACAATTTATAAGCTTACATGTAAAAATGAAACTGTGAGGATGCTTGGTGATGAGCAACAGGCTCGGTCACCTAAGGGCATCCGTCATCAGTCAGTTGCTGGTTATGATGTTCTAACTGAGGGGACTGGAAATGATTCAGTATTTGTTGATTTGCATTTTAGGAAAGGGTGGACCTCCACTGCAAATAACAAATTTTACTACTTCTACTGTTGACACTTCTGTTACACCCTGGAATACTGGCAGAGTGCAGATAGAGAGTGTGTGAGAGGAAGAAACCGAGAACAATTTAAAGTCAGAGATGAGACGTGTCTGTATGGATTCACATGTGTATTTTACTACCATGTAACAGGCCTTTATGTAACCTACAGGTATTATTGTATAGTCCCACAATCCTGCTGCCTTGAGGACTGGATTAAAGCCCCTTTTATCTGTATAGCTTCCTTTGATCAGGGACTTGATAGGGACTCTGTGTGCATGCATGCATCTCTGAATGTAATCAGATGTTTGTATCCGCACTGCAAACACATTTCCATTTTAATGTCATCTGAAGTCTTGATAACCTTTCTGTTTGTCTCCATTATGTCACATTAAGGCATCTACAATAACAATGACTGTAAAGAGAAGACGAAAGGACAAAATGAAGTAGTGAAAAGTATGATATGATGCACTTTCAATGCATTTATGCATTTATGTTGACTATTTCTCGGTGGCGAAATTTTTCAGAAGGTTTTTATCTTCAACTAATACATTATTTCATGCAGTGGATAAACACGAGATGTACCATCCTATCATTAGAGTGGTCAACCTTTTTGTTTGTGAAGTTACTGAGTTTGTGTGTGTTGTCAAATATGTAAGACACGTGTGTGTGAGTGTGAGAGAGAGAGAGGTATGAGAGGAATGTCATCTTCCTAGATTACTGTCTCCTCTCGTCATTGACAAAAAGGCATGATGGGAGGAGAGCAGGCGGGAAACTACAATGTTAGTACTTTTCACATACTACATTTACAAAATACTATACTGCTTCTTTTATTCTCTGCCTTCCTCTGTCATCTTTTCCATCGAATGCGTTTTGTTCATGTTGCATGCATATTTCCGTTTTTAAGTAATGTGGAATTCCACAGATTTACTCTTCAAATGTCATCCAGTCCAACAGGGACTATTATGGTAACTTACCAGTGAGCGTGTTAATGGAAAGAATTGTATACCACTTTTGATAAAAGCACTGTACGAATGCAGTCCATTTAACATTTGTATTGATTTTGTTTTGTATTTAACTGGAGTTATTTCATTGTTTCATTAATTGTGTGTGCAGCCTTCAAGTCCCTCAATCAGCAGCCCATTACATTTTTTTCCTGTATTCCTCTTTATTTAACTCGTGGTTGAATTACCAGCTGTCCTCCGGCTGTCCTCACCGAAAGACCTCATTTACTCTAAACGGTGGTGAAAAGTGTTGTCTTGCAGCAAGAAAAACTATTACATGTGTGGAGAAATAAATAAAAATAAACCAATGAAAATCAGTTTCAAACAATTTCCTCTTTTTGTAAGTTGAGGAAAAAAGGTAAAAAAATAAAACAAAGAAACAAAACAAAGCTGATAATTTTTACATTTTGGGCTGAATAGTTATCCCTGCCTGCCTTAGTGGTTGGAGCAGACACACACACACCAGCTATTTCAAAAGACAAAACAGGAAGTCAGGTATTCAAAGAGGAGAGATTATCTGTGTGTGCATGTGTGTCGAGCTCAGTGGGTCTGAGTTTTCATACTCTTTGTCAATACAGCCTTTCATAGACAAAATGTGTGTGTGTGTGTAGTATAATTACAGAATGAAACCGAGTGAGAGAGAAAGCGAGCAAGACAAAAATCCTGTTCTGTTGCATTCAGACCGCTGGTTTAGTATCTACAGGCTGGACGTCAGATCTGTGTGTGTGTGTGTGTGTGTGTGTGTGTGTGTGTGTGAGATTAAAGATAGTGAGTGATGGGGATTTTAACAGTAGGCAGTCTGTCTTTCTGTCGGCTGCAGAACAAAAGCTTCCTTGTCTGGTCTCACCTGACTCTGACCATCAGTGTGACACTGCTGTACTGTGTGTGTGTGTGTGTGTGTGTGTAGAACACACATTATTCAGTGTTACCCAGAGTACTAACTCTGCAATAGTCACTCCCTAACTGTCCCTTCCTGAATTAACATAGCATTTGCATTAAGTCCACCTCATGATCACTTTCATATTTGATTCTGTTTCTAAAAAGAAACTTATTACGGCCTATAAAATAACCTTTTCCGTCAAGTACCGCGCAGTAGAAAGTGTTTTGAGTAGCTCTAAAATGTTTTGTGTAAGAGGGTTGCCAGACTGACTGTCACAAAGTTCCCGTCACAAAGAATGGCATGTCTGAATTTTTGTCACCTTTTGTTCCACTAGTAAAAAAGTCCCCTCGTCCTTATTCATGATCAGGAGTGTAACTGTGGAATATCCTTTTTGGAGATGAATGCATCATGACCTCATCATCTAGTTTGCTTGATGGCAACTGATAACAAAACGTAGTGGAATGTGTGTTATTGGCCATTCAGTACAAACCACACATACTCACATACATTACTGATGAGCATTCTCAACAGCATGCCATAGAGGTTTCAACAGCTGATCCATCACAGCGACACCTGAGCCACTCCTTCCGCTGGCTAAAGATGTGGTTGAAAGCTTTGGAAATATTGTGTTTTTTGCTGCTGTTTCCAAGGTCAAGAACCTTCACACTCAATATATGGTCCCTTAACGGCTGTTCCTGGTTGTAGCGGTGACTGGTCAGCTCCACATTTTATCAGTCAGCTGTTTGTGTGTGTGCACACACTCAAGTCCTTAATGAGTTTCTGCGGTCAGTCAGCTGTCACTGTCAGCAACTAACATTGCTTCTGCTGAAAGCTCACACACAGGTGAACAGGTGACCTATGACATGTTTCGCTCTCTTAAGAACACATGACTGGATTTGCGCAATAGCACTTCAGGGAGTAACCACTGAAACACTGGGAAGAGATGCTGACAGGGAGAGAGTGAGAGGGGGGAAAAACAGTGGTGACGTGGTGATCGGGAGAACCAGGAGGAATCCTGCCGGGCCGGTCCAGTCGCTGGCTGATTACTGACAGTTAACTCAGCTGCGGACTGAGCTAACAGAGCTGATTGCCTGCTTAGTTTTTTAATCACACTGTATCTAAGAAATGAAAGCGGGCAATCCGACTGACAGTAAGACAATTTAAGTTGAAAGAGTTTCAGTTCAAGTGACCTTACAAGCACAAAGGAATTCTTGCAGTAAATTACAAATGAAAAGATCAACAAAGGTGTGCGTGTGTCTGCTTATATTTATTTGATATTAATTAAATAAAAATACAAACATAGAAACACCCTTATATACAGGGCCTTTGGCTCAAATGAGCACGTGTTTTGGGTCTGTACAGGTTTCATCAGGTATGGACTGTACAGTTGTTCATGAGAGAAAAAGAGAAACAGAGGCACCTTTAGTAGCACCAAGCGACCTTGGCTGCTGAGTTTTATCTCTGCCACACTGCTGACACAGTCAGATAACAACTAAAGCAACAACTACCGCTAATACACTCATTAACCCACAGTGCTGAGAAGAGGCGTGGAGGTGACCTCAGAAAAAGGTCACTGCCAGATAAAAATATTGGAAGAATTATTATTTGGACAATATTGTTTTGAGTTTAAAAAGTGTAACAAATTACAATAAATGACGAAACCCACTTTTTTTACTCAATTGGTGAAAAGTATTTTACAGTTAATATAAAATAAACTTCAGATTAATGCATATGGAATTAAACAAATATTTACAAAAGCTGAATTTGCCATAAAATGAAAGAGTTGTTGCTCTGAAGCCAACGTGGCTGCTGTAGGGTAATCTTAACTAACACAAACACACCCTGGTCTTTCTGCATGTTGTTGGCGTGGCTGACTTTTGCCTTGCCGCTCTGACTTGTAATACTGATGTTGGAGGTGAAAGTGAGTTTATTGTTGATCTTACAGGATACAGAATATCACATGTTTTGTTGCTGTCGACAGCTCAGCAACAGACATTAGTGTACAAGTAGGAGACATTCAGATAAAAAGCAGGCCAGAGATGATGATGATGAGGAGGAGGAGGAGGAGGAAGAAGAAGAAGAAGAAGAAGGGAGGGCATGAATAGGGAGAGAAATGAAGGTAAACAAAAAAAGTGAAAAAAGAGCTTACCACTCATAGATAGTACAGTAGAACACCTCAGGACACACTGCTGACCCTTAACCTTTCATTTCCTGTCTGAAGCACACATATACACTCAACACCAGTGCAGCCGCATCTCATAGCTCCCGGCTGTGTGTGAGTGCAGCTGATCCACCACACTCCTGACACATGACTACTGTTTCTTTCTCCCACACACACACACACACACACAGTCAGTTGTGTTTGGATGTATCAGACTTTGCCGCAGAAATGAAACGGCAATGTCTTCTCTTTTTTTTCTACACTCTGTAGAATGACAAACGGCCAATCTGGTCCAAGTGGTTCAAACTATGTGCTGATATCGCACTCTGAATATGCGATATAATCTCAGTGAAACCGTCAGCATGTCACAGTCAGTGTGATAACATTTATTTCCTGCTTCCTGGTTATCTTTAAGCACATACATTCAAATACCTCTCCCTTTTGCTTAAACAGTTGAATTAAAAACCTGTTTGTTAGTTGTGTATGTCTTCATGACAGTTACATTTAAGTATTTCAAGATGAACAGAGCTGCTAACAAACACAATACTAAAGCAGAGAAGGAAGGAATTTATCTCCAACATGTGTACATGTGTCTGAAATGACAGTATTATCAGAGGAGGCGTGTGTTACACGAGAGCAGCTGCTAAACAGACTTTGTTTGTTTCAATAATATGAAGAATCATCTGGATCTCAGTGCTATTTTCACTCTCCAAGAACCAACACATGACGCTGTTGTGCCTGAACGTAATTAACAAAAGCACATGTGTCTGAACAGGGAAAGTGGGAAAGGGAAACATTACAGATATCTGCAGCTCATTTATGACTAGTCAAAACATATATGATCACTTAAAGTAGCCTAATTTACATTTAGGCTACTTTAAGTGATCATGTAAGATATTCCAAGTTACTTTTACCATTATATTGTATGGAAATGTAAGATTTTGATTTTATGAAACGTGACTCCCAGATATCTTCATTTAAATACGAGTTGCAGTTCAATGCTGTTCTGATCAGTCGTCATAATTTCAATGAATGATATCTATGATTCAAATTAAGATATGACCAGTCAAAATTAAATCTTGCATAGCTGGAACTGAAAACATGACCGTCGGCTGTTACTATAACCATTGATGCTGAGCTTGGTTTGTGTCAGGGCCCTAATTAACACGCACACACACTCACACAGTCAACATAGGAAACCCCTTTCTGCTTTTCTGATTTATTGAACTAAGAGTGAAAACCCGATAGCAGTAATTTGATTAATGATTGACCTGAATGTTCCTGTCAGCTGATTTAATATGGCTATGAATGTCAAACACCTACTGGAGTGCACAGAGACCAACCTCTGTTGTCAACAAGTGGAGCAGGACAACATAAAGTATGAAGGTGACAGATTATAAAAGTCCTCAACTTCCTTATTTACCTGGAGTACACCATGAAGAACTTTAATGTCTTGTATTTTAATCCTGAGCCAGGAAAGACTTGAACTTAATGAAATCAGAGCAAGGGAGCGTTAATGGCAGTGTACTTAGAAGAGAAACACCCTCTACAGAATTATCTGTTGTATTTTGAATTGATTGATGTGTTGAGTATGTAAGGTTTGATTCTAAGATCACAACTGTAGCAAACCTTGACTTAAGTAAGGCTTGATTCTGTTTCTAAAAAGAAACTTATTACGGCCTATAAAATAACCTTTTCCGTCAAGTACCGCGCAGTAGAAAGTGTTGTGAGTAGCTCTAAAATGTTTTGTGTAAGAGGGTTGCCAGACTGACTGTCACAAAGTTCCCGTCACAAAGAATGGCATGTCTGAATTTTTGTCACCTTTTGTTCCACTAGTAAAAAAGTCCCCTCGTCCTTATTCATGATCAGGAGTGTAACTGTGGAATATCCTTTTTGGAGATGAATGCATCATGAAGGCAAAGGCTTTGGATCTTACTAAAATGTACGTTTTCTCTGATTTCTTTCAGAAAACTATCCTGTTAGCGGCTCTGATGGAAAGACGGAGTCAGTGGCGAACCTTCAGCCGCAGCCATCACTCAGCTCGCTGCAGTCCAGCTCTCCTGGTCCCAAACGCTCCGGAAACACTCTGAGAAAATGGCTGACCAGTCCAGTCCGTCGCCTCAGCCACGGCAGCTCCGTCAAGAAACTCCCCAATAACAAACAGAAGAAGACTGGTAAGACAGGCAGAAATAAACTGTTCAGCAACAAACAAAACCGCTGGGCTACAGTTACAGTTGTACTCAGACTAAGAGTTAAGCTAAGCTAGTTAATGAGCTAACATGTGGTAAAACGACCAGTATGGGTCTTCTAATGTCATTCTAACAACATAAGAAAAGATAAAGGGATATCTGTCTTGGCATTTGAATCGTTCAAACTACAACCTAACTTCCTGGATTTCTTGAATCCTCAAATCCAAAAATGCCACTTTTTGACTGATCGATTGACAGGACCAGGAACAGGAAGAGAGGAAAGCAGGAAGAGTATTGACCTTGGACAGCCTGACCTGCAGGATGACATCATCGATGAGGTAAGCTGTTTCCACTGTTGTGGTTTGGTTTTTCGATAAATGGTATTTCACATTTCATCGCTTGAGGTCAGTCCTCTTTGGTTTACTTAGCAGAAAAACTGGAAACTAACATAGAAAAGAAAAAAAGCCTGACACCTAACCTAAAATATTTGTTTTACGTGCATCTGTTCCTGCCTACATAGTTGAAGGGCAGCATCTACCTGCTCCTCCTGGCCTGTGATGTGCATGTATGAAGACAGAGATTTATTAACACTATCTTCATTTATGACAGTAACCAGCTCGAGTTCCTCTTTCTGTGTGTAAGGGCTTTCCATCTCTGACACACACAATCTTCTGATCAAACTCCTGAATTACTCACTGATGATAATGACGATATAAAGCCCCTGGACTTCTTTGATTGTTTTTTGTACTACTCATTCCTATTGTCATATCAAAACCCTGCAACACACATTTTTGTTGATTTCCACGTCCATTTCTTGTCAGCAAACTTTTCTGGCATCTGAAAACCTTAAAAATATAATAAACTCTAATAAATATAACTGTAAAAGCTAAAAAAAATATATGCTAGTCAAATTGAAACAATGAGTGGTAAACAGCTTTTAGCCGACAAGAACAATGTAAACACAGTTTAATGACCATTAAGGAGATGTTGAATCTAAGACTGAAGACTAAGTCATGTTGGAGAATCACTTGGGGGAAAAAAGGAAAAACATGTGCTCAACAAATCAATTCAAACTCAAAGCTGGTTTTTGTTTGTGCCGCAGGGAAACGACACTGCATTAGTTACAACAATAAAACGCAGTAAAGAAGTCTTCTTCACACAATATCCTCTGGTAGTTCAGAATAATGAAATGCAGCTTGAAGTTTTGCCACTAAAACCTGCATTAATGGAACAGCTTTGCATTTGACTGAGGAGCTTCTCAGCCTGCCAGCGTTGGCTCACAAGAGTTTTATTCTAGAAACAATCAACTCAGTCATCAAGCCTGACCAGAACCATGATGACCAGTTATCTGTCTGATTCATCACCACTTCCCCAAACGACATAAAATGAAGCATGACTCAGCATCTTCATGCTCTGTAACTCATTTCAGATTTATTCACAAACTGATTTTAGGGAGAGTTTCGAGGAAATTTGAAGCCTCCAAAAGCAGCTGCCACGTTTTCCTTTGTTTGCTAAGTGAAGACTCTGAATTCTGTGTCTGTCTCCCTCAGAGAGTCCTCAGTAAGGACGGGAACATCCTCTCTAAAACGTCCTCTGGGATGCAGAGCGGCGGGGAGGAGGAGCAGGACGAGGAGGCTCACACCCCCCTGCCTCCCCCCATGGAGATCATCAAGGACCCCTCAGCTCAGGACGACAAGGTGAGAGGGGGCCACTGCCGGTTTCCCCTAACTGGTCAGTTAGAAAGTGAGATTGATCTTCGGTGGAAGTTAGAGAAAGATGTAGCCTGATCGTGGTTTGAGGAGGTCTGCTTCAAACATCTTTATTTAGATTTTATTTACTTCCTTTCTGTGTCCACTAACATCTGTCAAACTTCGAGCAGCTTTTGCTTTTATGTGCTTTCTACTGAGAAGCTTCATTTTACGATGTTATATTCACTTGAATCTTTTTGTGTTATATGATGTTCATTTTAGTTTGTATGTTATTGTTTTTATTTTTTTTAAATAATTTCATTTTAGATTTCATTCATACTATTCATGTATAGTGTATCATATTATGATCCATTTTTTGGAAGTATTATTTAATTTGATTTAGGTTTAGATTAGCAGTAGTTTGGAAGTGTGTCCCTCTGCAGCTGTGATCCGCTGCTCCCCTCCGCTAACTAACAGCTTTTCTCTCTTTCACTGCTGTTTGTTCCTTTTTATTTATTTTTTTGCTTTGACTCTTCTTTCTTTCTTCCACTTCCTTCTTTCTCTCTTTCGCTTCCAATCTCTAACACGCTGTTGCTTTTGATCCTCCTCTCTCAGTCTTCGTCTTTGCTAACGTCTCTGCAGTCGTCCTCTGAGGTGCCCAGCGCTGCAGAGCTGGTTAGCGCCATAGAAAAACTGGTTAAAACCAAGATGGTGAGTGTTTATGACTGTGTGCATGTATGGGACGTACATCTGTGCAGTATAACAAACAGATTTTCCTCGTGGGCACACATCAAAAACACATGATGTGTAGTCACCAGTTGTCTGCAAAATGAGGCATTGTGGGCCTGAAGGCTGAAGTGAACACACCCTGTTCACCTCCTGTCTCATGAAGCTTACACATCATGTTCGGATTGTTTTGTGCTCATTTCACCTAATTAATACAATAGTGAACATGTGTAGTGCTCACAGTCATGCATGTACAGTATAGTGTACTTGTGTTTTTGTACTTCATTCTCGTGATATACTAAGTAGTCATGTTTTCAGTAGTTTGTGTAGTTTGCCTCGTCATGTTTTGTGTTCATATTTATGTATACATGCAGTATGTGTTGTAATGTGTGAAAGCTTTGCACAAAGGCCATGTAAAGCCCCATTGTAATAGACATTACATTCAGCAGGACAAAGCCCTAAGCCTCCCCAGGCAAAGATACTTCTTCTCTGCAAAGACATCTAATTTACCAACACAGTGTCTAACCTTTGGGATCGACTGTATGAAAGGACGCCACGAGATCTAACAGAACAAAACCTGCGCACTCGTTCTCACATTGTCATGCGCGCGTTGCCGGATGATTGCTGTTAAGGTCAAACACACACTGGACTGTTTTCATGTCGGCAGATTAGTCTGAAGAAGTCAGGTGGACAGGTGAGCTCTCTGCTCAGCAATCAGTTGATGAGGTGCTGATGTGGAATTTTTGATTTCCACTCATGATTTGCAATTCGGAAAAGCAGAAGCGGGAGTTTAAATGGTAAATTATCTCACTTTACAGCTCAGTCTCATTCACCCATTCATTCACACACCGATGGCGGCAAGGTGCTGGTCTCCACCGGGAGTAACTTAGGGTTCAGTGTCTTGCTCAAGGACACTTCGACGTGACGGGGGGAGCCGGGGATCGAAACCCCCAATCCGCTCTACCTCCTGTGCGACAGTGCTAACCACTGCACCACCATGCCGCCCAGTTTCCTTCCGCAAAGTTATTTTTCACAATCAGCAGGAATCAACTGATGATTTCAGTTGTTCCTTATGACTACTAAAGGCCAAGCTCCTGCTGCCCTCTGCTGTCCACCTCATTATTCTGATGTTGGTGGGGAGTCTTTGCTTATCGAGTGTCTAAGGATGTAGATTGTTGTTGATGTTGTAAAGCGCTCTGAGACAAATCCAATTATTCAGGTCTTGAAATAGACTTGACAAAAGAGAATTTCACTTAGTAGTGTAGCTGCTTTTCTGAATATATTAGAGTCTTTCAGGGAAAAAGATTTTATCCACCTCTAAACACTGACCCTCTCCTCGTTTCCCTTCAGACCCTGGAACCAGGAGCGTACCCCGGCTTCACCTCTCTCTCCCCACCAGAGCAAACCACTCCTGTCCAGCCACGAAACCCTGAACTGGAGCAGAGAGCCAAAGCTATGAGAGGACGGATGTGAGTACTGAAGTGTATCATTACTACTGCTTCTACCACTAGTTTTACTGCTACAACTGCTTCTAGGTGGTCGTGCCTTGCTGCAGCAGGAGGCTGTGATAACATGCCCTCAGTTGATGTTACAGTGCTCTGTTTCTTCTGCTCAGGTTCGTTCTGAACGAGCTGATTCAGACTGAGAAGGACTATGTCAAAGACCTGGGCATCGTGGTGGAGGTGAGACAACCCACTGCTGAGGGAATACACACATCTGCTTATCTGTGCTAGATTAACCTGCAACCCCCTGCCATGACCAATCAGCATTATCCATTCTGTCAGTCACTGTGATCCCATAAAGTAGTCTTTCTTTATGGTCATTTTTTAACTGGTACATGTTACAAAAAATGTAACCTTGATACAAAAAAGGCTGACAAAACAGTGTGTGCTTAGTAACCCCTCTCTGTCACACGGTAGCTAGATGTAAAATGTTCCTCGGGTGTTCTGATTATTTGTCACTAACTGAGGAGAAGTGAGCAAAGCATCCTCAACCCGCCTTTTGTGACCCCGCAGGGCTTCATGAAGAGGATCGAGGACAAGGGCATCCCTGATGACATGAAAGGAAAAGACAAAATCGTCTTCGGTAACATCCACCAGATCTACGACTGGCACAGAGAGTAAGTTCAGCATTGGAGTCCAAAGGCTGGAACTGGGCCCATCGAGGGGTCAGGTGGAGACTGACAGCTGTCTCCAGTTTGTACTGTCTGTATGTGCTAACTAATAACACCCCCCTTCTGTCTCAGTTTTTTCGTAGGAGAGCTGGAGAAATGCCTGGACGACCATGAACACCTTCCTGAGCTCTTCATCAAACACGTGAGTTGAACACTGTGATGATGATGAAGATTTTGTGCAATTAAAATATATTTGACCTGAAAAAGTCCCTGCTCTCCCTGTGATCTGCTGTCTGAAAGAAATTGTGCCTGTGTGTGTTACAGGAGAGAAGACTCCACATGTATGTGGTTTATTGTCAGAATAAGCCCAAGTCAGAGTTCATCGTAGCAGAATATGACACATATTTTGATGTAAGTGATGTTTTGACTCTTCATGTTACTGTGAGGTTGGGATTTGTTTTTAATTTTGCGAAATAAAGCTTGAAATTATGTCTCAACCAAATGTCTTTTGAGACATTTTGCTCTTTAATTATATTATTTTATTGTTACTGTAGCTGTGTTATTGCATTAATGCAGTCTGTTTTATATTATATATCATCTGGTATATTTGATATAAGAAACAAAAATTAAAGAAAGTTTGTCTTCCAGGGAATCCAGCAGGACATCCAGTCCAGGTTGTCCATCAGTGACTTCCTCATCAAACCAATCCAGAGAATCACCAAATACCAGCTGCTACTGAAGGTAACATACACACAAATGATCTTATTGAATTAGAAAGAGATTATCACTCTCCCCTTCACATGCAAATTCAATAAAGGATTTATAAAAGCACATATCTGAGACACAAGTCCGTGTGACATTCAGGGTAAAGTGATGTTGATGTTGTGTTAAGTTAAAGTTATGTTTCTCCTCAGGACTTCCTGAAGTTCAGCTCCAAGGCAGGAATGGACTGTGAACAAATTGAGGTAAAAATACAAGTTCATTTAAAGTGCTGAAATCCGACCGTTTACCCGACACATAAAGTATTCACCCTGCTTTTACAGCCCCGCCTGAAACCAGGACTTGTGTAGATTTTTGTCCATTCATTGTCCAGCCCAGCAGAGGGACACACACCTGACATGATCATATAACCATGGATTTAAATCACTCTCTCTGTCTCTTACAGAAAGCAGTAGATTTGATGTCTCAGGTCCCTAAACTGTGTAATGACATGATGAATTTGGGTCGGCTGCAGGGATACGAGGTATGTTCACTTCCTGTTCTGCTGATTAATAACAGGTTTGGCCACAGCATTGCTACATTCCAGCTCACTCTCCACCAGTTTATTACTGATAATAATTTGAAAAACTGACCAGTGAGCACTGTTGTGTTGACCGATCCAATTTCTCTGCAGGGTAAACTGACCTGTCAGGGCAAACTGCTGCAGCAGGAAACCTTCTTTGTAACAGAGCAGGATGCCGGCGTCCTATCGCGCTCCAAAGAGCGACGAGTTTTCCTCTTTGAGCAGATCGTCATCTTCAGTGAGCTGCTCAGGAAGGGATCGTCCACGCCCGGATACCAGTTCAAGAAGAGCATCAAGGTCAGAGAAAAAGAGGTTCTCTATTATTAGAATATGTTTCTAGCACCATTTTAAGTCAAAGGCTAGCACAATATATGGGTTAGAATTACCATAATTGTATACTTTCAAAAAAGACAAATGGGTCAATTGGACCTGATGGAGATTTCAGAAAGAAATCTATAAATTATAATCAGACTAAACCCCCCCTCCCACAGGTGTCCTACCTGGGTCTGGAGGACAGCGTGGATAACGATCCCTGTAAGTTCGTCTTGTCGTGTCGCGGTTCATCGGAGCGTTTCACCCTGCAGGCTGCCAACGTTGACATCAAGCAGGTCTGGGTCCGACACATCCAGGAAGTCCTGGATGCTCAGAGCAACTTCCTGTCTGGTGAGAAAACACACACACACACACACACACACACACACACACACACACACACACACACACACACACACACACACCTACTATATCCTCCTCTGAAGCATGACGTAATTGAAGTGAAAAGGGGTTGTTTTTTGATATTTTCTTAATTTGTTCATTACTCATATCAGTACCTAACTTTTTCAATGTTGAGTTTTCCTGATTGCACTTGAATGTACAAAGAAAATGTCTCCCCACATGAAACTGTGTGGTACATGATCATAATGTAACTTTGAGGTGAAAAATTAACGTATAAAGGCAATGTTCACTGTGACGCACTTTAAGCAAGTCTCTGCAAGGACATTTTCATAGAGTGCTGAAGAATTAAAACTGTAAAGAATAAGAATAATTCAAGAATTAAAGAGCTGCTGCCCAAGCAAATACTTGTAAATCAACACCACTGCAGTCGTTGGAAACAGGTCAGCAGTTATGAGAAGTGTTTATAATGGGCTAAATGAACTACAGCACAAAAACAGGATCCAAAACTCTCATTCATGTCCAGAGGAGGAAAACATCTGGAGAATCAGCGGACATGAAATGACACTACAAAAGAGGAATATACATTTTCCGTCTGTGTGTGACTATAGCTCTTCAGTCTCCCATTGAGTACCAGAAGGAGAAGAGCGGAGGAGGCTGCAGCTCCTCACTGACCAGAAACCGCTCGTCCTCTGGGAACCGGCCCACTACGTCCTCCCACAGCCGTCCGTCCTCGGCGGTCGGGCTCGGCGACAAGGAGACGGAGAGAGGGAGGAGCCAGATGAAAGTGTCTACCTCCAACGGCGGTTCGTCATGTTTCGAGTCCAGGGTGAGTTCCTGCAAACAGCCTGGACACACGATGGGAGGGGAACTGGCTTGTTGACTCATACTACTGTATAGGTTTCTTAGTTTATTTATGAATTCTCCTTAGTCTAGATAATGTGTCACGATTTTTCTCAGCAATTTACAGAAAAGCTGAGTATTTAGGCTCTGGTTTTGAGACACACAGCTCCTCTTCATTTTGCATTAGTATTGTCTTGACTTAGCCATTAACCGTGGACCGTAGACTGCGGCAGACAGCTGGTGAACTAGGGCATGAAGCACACTTCTTCCCTACATGCTGTCTGTGAGTCTGTTACCCGTCCCTAAAACACTAAAATCTGGGCTGCTGCAGGTGTAGGCTTCATACTGTGTGGGTTTATATACACAGCAAACTGTTCTCCTTCTGACCTACTTTGACTGAAAACCTCTTGCTGCGTGCAGGAGGCTGGACAGCTCTGCTCACTCTGTGGTTTGCAGGCTGCCGAGCTCTACATCGACATTGACCCTCGTCAAGGGAGCAATGTTCAGGACTTTTAGAGTTTTCTAGTCATGAGTTAAAGGGATACTCAACTAAAATAGGACAAAACACTACATGTTTAAGGCTCTCTAGTATGACAACCTTTTAAAGCTCCCTCACCTAGCAGATGGTGTTGTTCTTATTTGCTGTGGTTTTGAGAGATGTGCTAAGACTTTTTCCCCCCCAATACAAAGAAGGTGAATGGTATTTCCTTTTGAAAAATGTCCTCACACTCACATTTGGTAGAAAATTGTTCCCAATGAATTAGTTGACAACCAGGTATGTGGATTATCCAGAATAACCAGGACACTGGTTTCTGGAAAGCTGCTTACAGATTTTTTGTAAGAATAGAGGCGATCAACTGCTTCGACTTTGTATTGTAGGACTGAAAAGAAAGCCTGAACAGAATGCTCACACTCTGATTGTCATTGTTTGTCCTCCTCCTACTCCTTGGTCCTGACCTCCCTCTGCTCCTCTTCAGGTTTGGGTCAGCCGTAATGGCATCACAGCCAGCAGGACTGTTATCCAACCCACATAGACACACCTTAACCTTGTCCTTAATGTCCTCATCCTTCCTCCGTCATTTCCATCTTTTCTTCGGTCTCCTCCTGCTCTTCTCCTCTTTGTGTTTTTCTCCTCTTGTCTTCTCCTCTGTTCTCTTCTCGCCATCCTTTCCTCTCCTCTTCAGGACAGTGAAGGCGGCTGCAACGGCGTCTCCTCCACCATGTTGGTCACTCAGGACTACTCTGCGCTCAAAGAGAACGAGATCTGCGTCAGTCAGGGAGAGACCGTTCAAATCCTGGCCACCAATCAGCAGAACATGTACCTTGTTTACCGGCCAGCCAACAGCCTATCGCCTGCCGCGGAAGGCTGGGTGCCGGGACGCATCTTGGGCCCGCCCACAAAGTCCATAAAAGACTCTTCTTCTACTTCCTCCTTCTCAGCGGCGGTGGCCGATGCCAACAACATCAAGTAAGTCCCCCACCCTCCCAGCACTTCTTTACCTGCAGACAGACGCACTTCTGGTTGGGCCTGAAACGAAGCGCTCGGATTGGATCAAAGCATTGAGGTGACAAAGCTCTGTCTACCCATTTTTGTTTGTTTTTTGAATCAGCTCCCATCCCCAGTTCCTAACTGCTCACTGCCTCTGCCCTCACCTCCTAACTCCTCCTCCTCCTCACGTATACTTTCCCTCCCCCTCCCCTTCCCTTTAAGAACGAACTCTTGGACCTCACAGGAGACTTTTTTTTTTTGTTGGTATTTTAACTCCTGACTTTGTCTTGTTGCTCCTCGGGGGTAAAAGGTACAGAACTGGTCTCTTACTGTCCATCAAGCTGCCACAGTGACAGTTTAATTTCTGAGCCATTATCTCTTGACGGCAACTACATGAAAATGGATTTCAGGCTTGCAACCGAACTAAAACACACACACACACACATACACACACACACTGATAATGTTCTGTGTAAACGAGTACTGAGGATTTATCCCACAGAAATAGACTGGATAGAAAATCTTGTAACTTGTAGCTGACTCTGGAGAGCAGAGAGAGAAAACCTTTGACACTCATGTGGAGCTAAAACCGGACTCTTATTTCAGTTCCTAACACCCTGCTTTTTCTTCTTCTTTTGTATATTTTTTTCTTTTTACTGTTTTTGAAAAGAAAAAATAAAACTCACCTGGGGCATTCAGGTGGACTCAGCCCCGTTCTCCGCAGTGGAGAAGATTTATTTTGTTGTCTGTGGCAATCTATACAGAAATTTGTGTTTATTCCTCTTGTTGTTGTTGTTTTTCTGCCTTGTTAATTATTATTTTATTTACGGACAAAGTTGGATTATTTTCCTCCTTCATGTTGATTTTGTTATGTCGGCAGTTCACTGTACAAAGTTAATTTTGTTTTTTTTCGACTGAGGCTCTAGAACATTCCTGTTAAAAAAAATCCCTTTTGCACTATTTAAGAGAAGAAAAAATATGAATGAAGTCAGGCTGTGCAATATGTTGCATTTAATGGCAGCGGTCAGCATTGTACTGTTGGTAGTCTAATAATAATGATTTTAAATGTATTTTAAATATGTAAAATAAACCTTTTTGGACTTGAGCATGAGTTAGCAAAGCGACGTGAAGGTGAAGTTGTTTTGTTCTGCGTTAGGCTGAAGATGATTGACAGTTTGTAGTTTTTAATATTTGTAAATAAACTACAACAGCAAACGTGAAACTGAGCGGTCTGCCTCCTTCTGTGTGTCGTACCTTCAGATGGAGAGGACAAGAGAGAGATTTAGGAGGGAAGTGACTAAACAATTATTAAGCTTATATTATCTCTAGAGGATCCTCTTCAGGAATTAGTCTGAAAGTGAATAGACAAAGCAGGGTTTAATTCATTGAGAATTAATGAGACCAGACTATAAAGTCTAGAAAACATCAAACAGCACCGACAGTTTACAGTAGGGCAACAGGTATAAAATGATTGTCTGCACCTTTTCCCTGTGTGGTTAATTTCAGCTTTTTGTATTTGTTCTTGTTGTAGTGACATTTCTTTTGACGTTTTTTGTTTCAGTTTTTACTAACCACAACGGTTTGACACTCCACAGAAGGTACACACTTGAAATATAAACTTAATTCCAATTTTAAAATGATGAGAAATGCAGAAAAACATCTGCTTCTTTTGGTTCACTGTTAGTTTTGCAAAGAAATAAATAGGAAATGTGTGTTTTGAAAGTGAAGATGACAGAAATATTATGCTCTTCGAGTGTTCTTGAAAGTGTTAACAGCTAATAACTGCTTTATGTTGGTTAGGAATTATGTGACACTGGGGAAAAAAAGCTTCCTGACTAAAGTGTTGTTGGCAAAGAAGTGGTTAATATAATATGACATGACTCTTGGAGATGGTGGCATTACTGAGACTGCAAAATGCATTTTGCTATGGAGGATTCATTTTATCCAATACAGACATTATCTTAAAGACATTAGTTTTTGCCACCATTCTCATCACTGTTCATGTACAACAGTAAATAAGTTAAATATAAATGAGTTATCAGTGTGTTGAACTGCAGGTGTGATTCTTCCAGTGTTGTCCCTGGTTGTGTTAGAGGAAGGTACAGTATGTCACGGTTTCTCTCACGTCTCTCTCGTGCTCTCTCTTCCAGTCTAACTTTGTCTCAATAAAGTCAGACCGGTCCTTCTGTCACTCCGTCCCTCCTCTCCTGTATCTTCATGGACCAGAAGGGTCTGGCTGCAGCTTCAGGCGACGGGACCCTGTCAGGACCCTCTGCTACAACACATGAGGACACACACATTTAGATTGTAGAGACATGTTGGAGGCAATACTGTGGTGACGCAGAAAAGAAATATTTATCTTTAAAGAAAATGTCACTACAGTGAAAGTACGGGAGGGATGTACGAGGGACTGTTAAAGTAAAGTGGAGCAGTTCTCCGCCTCTCTATGTTGCTTTCCGTCACAGTTGCATCCGCTTTGTTTATGAAAGCCCATTTCTGCCTCTTAAAAAGTCAAGAAAAATCTACCACCAGCTTATTTTTTCATTAAGCATTATCTGGTATTTATAGGAAAGCTTCTCGAATCGTCTTTTAGTATCTCATGATTACAAGAAACCTAACAATTATGAGATAGTATCTCAAAATTGGGAAAGAAACTATGGTAATGTTTGCTAGCATGCTAGGCTACCATTTCTGTGCGCTAATATCTGTCAGTCTGCTAAAATAGTAGCTTTTTTTTGTTTATTTTATGAGTTTTCAACTGACATTTTGATTTGTCAAACATAGGTGTGCCATCATCATTAGTAGGTGTTTTTCCTGCTATGACGAGTCAAAATGTCCGCCGTGGTAATGGTCCATATTCCCTTTGTGTGTATTAATACAATGAAAATGCAACAAGACGGGTAAAGATGAGAAGTGGGACGGAATAGAAATGAATGCATAATAGGTATTCATCTCATGAACCATGACAGGACACTCAAGTTATGTCCAACTTCTGAACCACTTGATAGCTGCAGAGGGCTCTGAGAAAGTCATGACCTGACAGCCATGTTGCCTCTGCAGCCAGACTGAGCTGGACACCACTGAGTTTCTCTCTGATTGGCTGCTTGATGTTTCTCGTTCCTGTACCGTACAGGAAGTCTCTGTCATGGAACACACTGCGTGCCAGGAAGCGCGCTGAAGCCAAGGACGTCTCCTCGGTGGGGGTCAGAGGTCAGGAGAATGGCCTCCTCCGTAAGCCCAAAGAAATCACGCCCCCTCCCCCGCTCGCCTCCTCCGCCACCAGGGCGAAAGGCAAAGTGAGTAAAGCAGGCCGACGGAGCACGCTGGTGATGTCATATGTGTGTGCCCAAACCCCCTCACCTGCCCCCTGCCCCCTGCCCCGTTGGTTTTTATTTTTCTTGTTAACCTGTGTGTGTGTGTGCAAACCTACAAACACACACACAGTAGTTGCTGTGTCTCTATTTGACTCCATCAGTGGTTCTCAACCTGCATCCGACATAAACTCAGACTTTTATTGACAGGTTCGGTACATTTTGTATTTATGGATCAGGTAATGGAGAAAAGCGCTGTGACAACTTAAGGTTTAGGCATGAAAAAGACACTAAAATGAATTAGCCACTTAAAAAATATCTATTTCTTTAGTTATGTGTTCTGCAGCTTAAATGCCTGATCGGACCAAAAAGTGGCCCAACAAAATCAATTTGCACGCGTTTCAACGTAGCAATCAGCGTACACTTCCATCAGCCAAGGTTCCTCTTGTGCTGGGAGAGCACCTACTCTGAAGTAGGAGCTTAAACAGTCCCTCAAGATGACGTTCTAAGAACTACGAGGGTTCCCGGTTCTTGCAGTGTGAACACATTAAAAAGGGGCGGGGTCCTCCAATTCTTAGAACTATTACAAAGTTCCTCCGGCCCAAAAACGCCTATAGAGATTACTTAGGGGGCCAGTTAGCAAGCTGCTGTGGGTGGCAAACAAAGCTGTAACAACCTCACTGTGAACATGCTAGCGCTTGCCGTTCACAATAGCCTGCCAAGCCAGCCAGCACTGTCAAGACGGATTGCAATTAGTTTCGTGTTGAAGTTCACAAAGAAACTACACGAAAGCTCAGTGTGGATTCATTTACCTGTGAGCACATCAGCCAGTCACAACAATGCCATTACAACGCAATGATTCCAGCGCAAAATCTCAAGTTATAACAGCTGGTGTGAACAGGCCCTGAGGTTTAAGGTGATGGAGAAAAGTTTAAAAACGACTAAATATGGACGTGAAAAGGACTTGAGACAGTTGAGAACCACTAAAGAAGAACACTGCAACTTTTTATTTTGATCCTTTTGTTTTACCCCAAACCCTCAAATGCACTGGTTTGAAAATAAAGTCTGATTTCTTTTTTGTGTGTTTTTGCGTTGTGATTTCTTTCTCCCTCCTCGTGCATGGGTAGAGGTAGAATTCAGTGACTTACTGCGTTTAAGTTCGTTTTCACTCTGCTGTGTTAACCGGTGTTTTCTGTAGTGGTCTAACATTATGGAGCTCAGCAAAGAAGTGTTTTGTTTATGCAACATCATCCAGTGACGGGGCGGATAGATGTTGAATCCTCATGATGTTTACGTATGATAGTTGCTGTTTCAACGTTAAAGCACTGCACAAGAGCAGACCCGACTTCACGTTCTTCATCTGCATTTTGACGTGAAGGACCTCTGCTGCAGATGTGGGTAATTTACTGCACAAGGTTTAATTCTTAAGTTCGCCGTGTGAAGAAAACCAGATCTCACACTTCACACTGACTTCACACCATAAATGAATGCTACATGCATCTAAATGCACAATCCGTCTTTATCTGTCACACTTCCTTATTGTTTCCATCTCTTAAGCATGTATGAAAAACATGCTGCAATCACTAAAGTATGAGCAACTATGGATGTCAAAGACAACCTCAGATAATAGTAACATTTTACAGCACTATTATCCTTTTAATGTGAAGCGCTCTGTTCCGTTTATTTGTATCAACAAAAACAAAAGCAGGAAGCTGAGGGCGTGGATCCAAGATAAACTTTTAGAAGGAGATCCTAGGCTGTAAATATGCGTGCAGGGTTCACCTCTCGCTGCCATCTTGGTAATTTAACGGATCCAAAAGGAGATCTGATTTTAGTGGCGCTCCAGACACATAGCTGACATGAAGGGTGAGACACCATCAGTTTATTTCTCTTAAACTTAAAATGGGATTATGAGCGCCAAATCCATTTTGGAAAAGTTTAAATTACTTTGTTTTTCTAGATAAGTTTGGGAATTCTCCTGGAGCCAGCCTCTGGTGGCCGTTAAAAGAATTGCAGTTTAAAGCACTTTCAGCATTGACTTCATCACTTAGCAGTGGATGGTGGCTCCTTGATAGAGTGTGAGGAGGGTGAGGAAGCACCTCAAAACAACATGGCTGTCTCATGAAAAGCTCAAAACCAGAACAGCTCTCGGGTGAGTATCGAACCGCTTTCTGTGCAGAACAGATCCTGGAATTCCCTTCCGGGACACGTGAAACCCTCGACAGCAGGCGAGATTAAAGAAGTGTTTTTCCTCTCTCATATTCTTTTCATCCTCCTCACTTTGTATTTTCACCTCCCTTATTTCCTCTTTCTCTAATTGTTTCCTCTGCCTTTGACATGGTTTTTCTTCTTCTTTGCTTTTTTTTTTTTACACTCATCTGAATTTCTCCCGTCTCTCTTTCCTTTCCTCTTGTTCTTCACTTGCTCTTTCCTCCTTGTCTGCCCCCCTCCATTGGAGCTTTATCCACTCCTCCATCACCCCCCTTTTTTTCCTTTTATTTCCCATCTCATTACTCCCTTGTTCTTCTCTTCCTTTTGCTCCTCCCTTACCCCCTACCCCCCTTTAAATCAAACATCTTACTCTCTTCTCTCTCCCGTTCTACTTTCTTGTCTTCCTCCTCCGTTCTCCACCAGGAGGATCACACTTCGGATGAGTCGGACTGTGACGATGATCTTGTCCCAAAGACAGGCATGGAGGTATGCGCAGTGTTTTTGTTGAAAAGACTTGTGACTTGATTGTGGGAACATGTTGCATTATATCAGCATTACAAAAGATGATTTTCACTTTCCCTCGAAAATGGCTCAAACAAGTAGGAAATGGCATTTATGCACATTATGTGATGAAAACTAACTATAACTTTAAACTTTGACCTCGTCTTTTTTCCAGCTTCTCAACCCAAACTTCATCCAGGAAGGTAAGAGACAAATGAAGTCATCCGAGTCCGCTCATCCAAGCCTCCAACATCCTACAATGTCCGTTTTTGACAACAAACACAGCATGCCGCCAAACTTAATTTGATTTGGGTTGGCAGCATGTCTGCTTGGTGAATTTTGCCAGATTGATGATGAATGACACCAGAATCAGCCTGATTACACTGGTCTGATTCTGGGACTGGGCTGCTAACTGGGCCCACGTCTCATATCCCCAGTGGCTAGCCAAATCGGGGTAACATTTAATCCACGTAGTGCCAGAACACAGCAGAGTGTGCCGACGGTGTGCCAGACTTAGGCCTGACTTGGCTGGTTATCTATTGTCTGCTTAATAAAAACAAGACAATACTGTCTACTGGTGTGACATGATGGGAAAGACTAAAATCATGTTCACAAACCAGGGGGCCACACTGTTTGCCAACCCCCTCCATGGTCACATGTCTCAATTAAATTGCATAATATACAGTATATTCAATGGATTAAGGCACTAATATAACGTGTTTTAAAACTGTAACCAGAAACTGGAGTAAGTCGGTGTTCAGTGATTTGTTTCCTGTGTGCAGTGGCTCCAGAGTTCCTCGTCCCTCTGTCAGACGTGGTGTGTGCGTTCGGGGAGACCGTAGTCCTCTGCTGTAAAGTCTGCGGACGTCCCAAACCCTCCGTGACCCTGAAGGGCCCAGATCAGAACCCAGTGACCAGCAACAGCCGCTTCACCATAGACATCAGGTAACACCGAGTGCACGTTTGTTTTATGTTTATGTTCTGCTTGTCCTGCTTCCCTGGTTTCTTCCCATCATCATCATCTTCCTCCTCCTCTCCAGGGATACAGGTGACATCTTGTTGAAGGTTTGTAATCTGATGCCTCAGGACACTGGGATCTACACCTGCGTTGCTGTCAACGACCACGGCTCCGCCTCCTCCTCCGCCTCCATTAAAGTGCAGGGTAAGGCGCCCGGATTAAAAGGAGCATATCACCATTATAAGCCGTCTTCTGTAACCTTGAGATGCTCTGCTGACCGCGTGTATGGTCTTTCTGTGTCCTGCAGGTATCCCAGCAGCCCCTGGGAGACCGGTGGCCCAGGAGGCCAGCAGCACGGCGGTGATGATCCACTGGCCGCCTCCGGCTTCATCCGCTCACTGTGCTGTCAGCAGCTACACTGTGGAGTACAGACAGGAAGGTGTGTGTGTGTGTGTGTGTGGAATTAGAAGATGCTGTTTGCTTTTAAAACATGCAAAGAGACTCAACCTCTCTCTCTCTCTCTCTCTCTCTCTCTCTCTCTCTCTCTCTCTCTCTCTCTCTCGCTCAGACTCGTTGCTATGGCAGCAGGTGGCCAGCAGCAGAGAGGAGTGTGTTCAGATCGACACTCTGATCCCCGGAGGTCACTATCAGTTCAGAGTGCGAGCCTCCAACCGCTGGGGGGTCGGCCCGCCATCCGAGCCCTCAAATATGGTCACACTGCCCAGCAGCAGTAAGTCTGCACACACACAGAAAACATCTTTAAAGGAATAGTTCAACACTTTTAGAAATAGGATTTTTTTTTTTTTTGCTTTCTTTGTGGCGGAAAAAGTGAAGAAACACGTCAACCAGCACATCTATTGCTGACTTATTTACAAGATTTTGATTCGATTTTTGCGAAGGTTTACAGCTTAACAGAGCCGGCCTTTGTGCTAAGCTAGGCTAACAGCAGCCTAATTCCTGCTCTGACTGATATCAGTCTTCTTATAAAGAGACAGAAAGAGATCTTTCACAAAGCTATTTCTATTTTTACAGCCAGTTTCTTTCGACTGCATCACCACACTAAGCCTTCTAAAAACCTAAATGATGTCCAAACCTTCTTCAAAATAACATCTAAACCAATGTCATTACACATCACCATGCAAATCCTTAAATCTTCCGCTCTTTGTCTGTCCAGACGCCGGCTATGACGGAACGGGGATCCAGTGGAAAGACAACTTTGAGTCGACCTTCTCTGAGATCTGTGAGATCGGAAGGTAAACCGTTGCGAATCACGTGACTTTCAAGATAGCACCTAACGACCTAAACTTGATTTTCAGCCCAGATGTTGACGGCTGTGTGTTTTTTTTTTTTATTTGGCCTCTCTTGTCTTTGTTGCTGTCTCTTCTCTCACCAGGGGACGATTTTCAGTGGTGAGAAAATGTCTCAACAAGTCCACAAAGAAAGAGGTAGGACGCCGCTGACAGCTTGACTTGTAGTAACTTAAGTGTGTGTTGCTCTTTGAAATATATAAATTCTTCCTATATATTTTCAGTTTCAATCAAATTCATTTTTAATGTATTATATGATGAATTTTAGGTTGCAGTTTGTTGTATTTTTGTGTTTTCAGATGCACTTAAATTCTTTATTTGAAATTGCAGTGAGGTTTATTTTACAAGCTAATTGCTAAAGTATTGGTGTTATATAAATGTGTATTTTCTGTAGATCTTTAGCTCGTTTGTTTCATCTATATATATATGTTTGTTTATGTGTCACTTTGTTTCTGTTCAGGTTGCGGTCAAGTTTGTGAGTAAGAAGATGCAGAAGAAGGAGCAGGTGGCTCACGAGGCCGACGTCCTCCTCCATGTACAGAATCACCAGCTGGTGGCGCTGGTGGACACGTACGAGTCTCCCACCTCTCTGATGCTGATCCTGGAGCTGTAAGTAAAAAAAATACTCTGTTACAAGTAAAAGTATTAAAATATACTTAAAGTACTGAAGTGTTTCTGATATTCAGCTTTCCCTGCTCGAGGTTTTCTTTGTTGTGGCAAAGTGACAAAGTCACACAAAGTGTGGAAAACTGGCTCACATGCCAAGACACATAGCCAGCTAGCAAGATGACATCATCTAAAGGTTATCTAAATGTGTGTGTGTGTGTGTGTGTGTGTGTCAGGCTGGAGGATGGTCGTTTGCTCGATTACCTCGTCGCCCACGATGAGCTGATGGAGGAGAAGGTGGCGTTCTTCATTAGAGAAACACTCGAGGCCCTGCAGCACCTTCACACCTGCAGAGTAGCACACCTGGACCTGAAGGTGAGAAGCACATAAAAAAAAGACTGACATGACCCATCAGTGGCCTGCCTTTCATTTTTTTAAATTATTAATCATGTGCATTTGCGCCCTGGAAATGATTCTGTTGTCTGTTGTGGCTGAAGACTTTTTAGTGAAATCATCATCTTCCATGCGTGTCTGCATTGTGCTTCTCTCTCTCTCTCTCTCCTGCAGCCTGAGAACATCATGGTCGACCTCCACACTCCGACCCCGTGCATCAAGCTCGTCGACCTCGGCGATGCCGTCCAGCTGTCCGCCCACCGCCGGTATGTCCACCTCTTGCTTGGAAACCCGGAGTTCGCTGCACCTGAGCTCATCCGTGGGACGCCGGTCTCTGTTGCGACGGACGTGTGGAGCGTCGGCGTGCTGGCTTACGTGATGCTCAGTGGCGTTTCCCCGTTTCTGGATGAATCGCCGGAGGAAACCTGCGTCAACATCTGCCGCCTGGACTTCTGCTTCCCGGATGAGTACTTCCGCGACGTGAGCCAGGCGGCGAGGGATTTTGTGTCCTCGGTGCTGCAGCAGGATCCCAGGAAGAGGCCGAGCGCCACTTCCTGTCTGCAGCACCCGTGGATTGGCCGCGGGGGTGCCCATGGTGGGGAGTACTCCAAGACGCCTCTGGACACGACACGGTTGGCCACATTCATAGACAGAAGGAGACAGCTGCATGACGTTCGACCCATCACCAATATCAAAGGGCTGGTGAGCAGCAGCATAGGCAACACACTGTGACGGAGAGGAGCTCTTAGTGTTAGTGAACACTCAATAACTATCCATCTGCCCCCACCAGGGCTCCCACAGTAACATTACAATATGTTTGAAGCATTTAATCATCTTTAGTATTTATTAACGAGCAAACGAGAAAGAGATCTGGTGCCTGAATCCTTCCTGTTGTGCGAGATTTCATCTTTAATCTCTCCAGGACCACAAGGCCGCTCCGTCACCGCGAGACCAAACTCACAAGCAGGAGAAATAATTCAAAGTTATGGCTGTATGATATTTCATTGCTGACTAACACATCACCTGAGCTTTGCTCACCTAGTATCAACCATCACATATGAAGCGGGTCCCATGAACTGCCTAGACACCCCATAAGTACCCAAAGAAATGAGCTCAAAGTACGAGCAAATGAGCGTTTAGAAAACACACTGTGAGCGGACGCAATGGCAACATATTTATTTATATTTGTAATGTTTATTTTTCCAGGGACAGAGGATATATCAGTGGCTGGTGCCCGTAATGCTAATCCCAGTGTTGAGCTGATCTTGTCTCTTTTACTTGGATCTGCAGAAGGCGGCCTCATGTTCACCTGAGGTCAAGGTGCTGTTGCTCAGGAACACTGGGGCAGCACTGAGTCCTGCAGGGAGCAGAATCGTCATGCTCAGCTAACATAACTGAACACATGTAAAGGTTTTGTGAGACGGCTTCAAAGAAAACATTTGTTAGTTAATGTCTTGCTCAAGAACACTTTGACAGGATTACTAGAACTGTGGGGACTGCATATTCCTTGGAGCCGGCCTCACACAGTAGCTTCAGGGGCCAAGAAGATATGTAGGAATAGTAATTTATAGGAACAGTGTCATCGAGGGTTTCAGCAGAGCCATCGAGAATGTTGTAGAATGATAGATAGATGAAGATAGATGTTTGGGGGGGGTTAAAGGCAATTTAGTCTACATCCCCTCTAACTGAAAATATTATAAATTCTTCTTGCTTGTCCAAGATTTCTGCTCTCAGTTTGATCACTGGTGGAAAAACCTCTCCACAAAGAAACAGCAGCGAGCAAGAAACCTGGACTTTTACTCTTCTTGTCCGTGTGATTTGAAGCATAACAGACTACGTATGTCCCCACAGAGGATTTCTGGATCATTTCAGCTAATGTTTTCCCAACAGTTACCTGTGCGTTCATCTCTGCAAACGGATATCTGCATATGGACGCATCATGGACAGCCGCTGGGTTCTGACAACAGCCCGCGCATCATCAACAACTGTAGCTGCGATTGAAACCACCAACGTGGAAATGTTTTGGACTGGATGCAGCAGCTCGGAACCTTGCTATGATATACCTTTAATTTATTGACTGTTTATTTATTTGAGAGTGAAATCATATTTGCAGTGGTGACCTGGACCAGTCTAGCCTGCGCTAAGTGGAGTCGGCATGAGATGACGAAATGAAACCGAACTAAACGTGACGTCAGTGACCAGCTGCTGGACTGTGCAGCAGCAGAGTTTACGCTGTGAATAGTGCTGTAGTGAACTGCTGGAGGAGTTTACATCAAGTCACTGACTGATCTGTGCTGAATTGTGCTGGACTGAACTGTCAGGAGCTACAATGGACTACACTGTTACTACTACTACACGATATGGAAGGCGAAAAAAAGGACTACCGGACACAGAAAAGGCACCATGGAGACTGAAATCCTTTCTATAGGACACCTATAATTTGTTCGTCACTGTTTACAACAACAAAAAATGTCCAAAAAATGTGTTTAAGTAGTTTACAAAAACAAGTAGAATAATCAGGGAAAACCTGCATGTAAATTCACCAGGGATGGTTTAGAAATCAGGTTAGAAATCTGTCTGTTTCTAGAAGAAAAACCTGTGGCATTTGGTGTTAAGGTGGGAAATGACCTCCCCCCGGAAACCTTTTTGTTTGTCCGTGTGTCTACCAGCCGCCGTGGCAAGTAACCAACCATAGTGTCCCATTCTTTGGCTTGTAAAATAGTGCGTGTGGCTGCTGAACTGGTCTTGGGTTTAGCCAGAAGAGTCCGTTTACGTGCTGTTTCTACTGATGAATGTAATTTCTTGTAGAATGTGTTCTGCCATCACAAGTGCTGTCCTCTGCTTTCACCAAATGCTTTCGCTTTCACAATGCTCCCTGCTGACCAACCCCCCCCCCCCCCCCCCCCCCCCGCTCTTACCCCCACAAGCATTTAGCAAACTACAATAGTAAGCATTTATTTTCATGCAGCCGGGGATGCAGAATGGTGCAAATGTAAGCAACCCACTGTTCGATAGAAGCAACTTTGACCTTTGATGTCTTGTTCAACAACATCCATGCAAATCTGCAAGAGTAATAATGTTAGTTTATCAGTGCAGCTGTAATGAGATCTATTCAGGTACCAGTGGAGCAGCAGAGTGTTCTGCTGTTTCATCTTCTCAGCAGGGACTTGTTGGAAATTTCAGCTTCACAAAACAATGCAACGATACCCTGTGAACATTTCTCCTCCCACAGTAATACACGTGTTGAATGGTCTGTTGACAACATTAGTGCTGAAACGATCTGCCCGTTCATTCAAAAGAAGAAAGAATCAATATTCAATATTAGTTGCAGCGCAGCAGAATAACGAATTTCATCTTGGTCGTTTCTATGGAGACTCAAAGTGCTCCATGTTAGATAAATGAATGAGTCAATAAGTCAAACAAGTAATCATATAAATATATACAGACCCATTATGTAATTTAACCATGACACTGATTGGCTCTGCCCTGTGACTTGATTGACAGATGAAGTCTTTGTGATTAAAAAAAAAAAAGTGGAATTATGATTAAATTTGATTATTTAATATTGAACACTTTGGGCTTCCGTACTTTGGCCTCATGTTACAGCGGGGAAATTCAGAGTTGTGTCTCTTGAATGGACTACAGCCTCGGCAACCACGCTGCTACAGAACTGCGGCACCAACATGGAAGAACTACATGCTCTCCCTACCTTCAGTTTATGGCAGCAGAGGTGCTTTTACTGAACCATAAAACAACAAATCGTCACACCGTTCATCGACTGTTGCTCACAATCGAAGGCGATCCGGAACGCCTCAAGTACGTGAACGGGTGATGTTTACGAAAATCAGATCGTTAGGCCCAAAAGCAAAATGCAGTTGCAGTTTGAGGTCCCTAAACAGGGCACAGGTCTGTTTCTGCTGCTCTGACATTTGGACGAGCAGTGGGTCACGTGGTCACAGTGCCACATGGCATGAGTACCTTAGAGCCTGAGCCCAACATTTACTCTCTGTTTACACTTCAGTGGAAACCGTTAAATCTGAGCACTGTATTATAGTATTTTAGCCTCGCACTCAGGGTCTTCATGAGATATAAGGTATAAACCAGCCTTCAAAACGCAGAATATTTCAGCAACTGTGCAGAATATTTCAGCTTTACTGAGGTCTGTATTCCTGTCTTGTTAAAATTGTTCATAGTTTCCTGTAAAGACGATCTTTCATCTTTGTTTTGAATTCCATATTCCTGTTCACGAATCGAAATCTTTGACTGTCCAAACGTTTCCCAGTCTGCCCATCTGGATTCAAACTGACAATGGAAATATTCAAATTTGGTAAATGCAGTAGACGTGTACAGTATGTAAAGTAGTTCAGCTGTTCTCTTAACCCGGGTCTGACCTGCACAGCAGCAGAGGCCTGCTTTTAACTCTCTGAAGAACAGAGCCGATCAATCAGGTACTGAATCAAATCACCAGTAAGTGAGGCAAAAACCAATGATACCGTCAGTGTCCAGTCCAATCAACCAGGGCTTCTGTTGCCCACGAAGGTTTGAGATTTCTCCATTTTCTTTTACTTTTTGCCCTCTGGTATTCACATGCACCCTCGGCTTGACTCTTGGCTGCACGAAAGCTAAGAAGAACTGAAGTCAGTCCTTTTGTGTTCAGTCTATTTTGCAGGAAATTCCTGCAAACAACTTTAGTTTTGTTAAAAGTTAAAATATCTCCAGTCCTGAGTCCGTGTGGAGAAATAACTAGAAAGCCTTTCAGTCACCGTCTGGACCTCTTCTAAGGATGTTAGGCTGAATTTAGGCCACATTCACATATACATGTAAATTTACCCAAAATGCATCACAAAACTAAATCTGATCACCACAACCAGATTAGCAGGTTAGCAAAAATATTCTTAAAAGGGAAACTGCTTATATTATTGGGTTTTAATAGTGATGTATTCATGTGTACATCATTACATGTTGCAGTACTACTTTATATACTGCTGGGTAGCAGGTGAATTTCCCCACTGGCATCAATAAAGTCTTAAATGATCTAAACCTGTTTAAAAAAAAAATAAAAAACCCATAATCATTCATTTGTTGGTTATAATTAATGAAGCATAAAGTATCAGAAAATGGAAATGTCAAGTACCAAGTACCCCCAGATCTTCTTCTCCGTCCCGGTGTCCATTCAGTCCTAAATCCCACAATGCATCTGTCATGGCTTGGTGAGCCACGTAGCACCGTGGTGGCTCCACCCTGTTGAATGCTGGCCTGTGCTGTGTTCCTGATGGTGTTCATGCTGAGCTTTGTCCATAGAGAAACATTATGCTGATGGCTTCATGTTGCTGTGTGAAGCAGCACGCGTCTGTATAGGCTGCCTCTTCTTACTCCATCCGACCTGCCGGTTTGTTACTCTTTACTAATAAACAACCTGCTTGTTTGTAGTTTCTCCTCTTTCTGTCTCCGTCCTGTAAACCACATTTCTTGTGTGTGTGCTGTAACATTAAATGTCATTTATTGATAAAACAAAACAAAAAAAATAGCATAAGCCATGTGAATCACCACAGACTAGTCGGTATTCTGCGGTTAATCCTCATGTAACTTTCAGCCTATTCACTGAGTTTCAGTAAGATGAGAGAAAGGCTAAATACATTCACGTGTCCTGAACGTTTTAAAGCTGGAATTTAGCCTCTAGTTTGAAGTTGTTTTAAGAGGCTTGAGTCAACAGTTTAGTAGATTATAACAAAACCTCCAAAAACTGTAAAAAAGTGAGTGTGCATTCTTTCAGTCAGAGCTGTGAAGGCGACACACGAGGCAGCACTGACGGGTCGACAGTCTTCAAATACTTTTCATTTATGATCAACATCATGATTTAATAGCATTTTTTTCAGACTGATTTTGATTTTGTAGTTGTGGCTGTTTCATCAGCCACAACTACAGAACTGTAAAATCCACAGCTGCAGGAAATGAACATGAAATGCTGTGAAGCCAGATTGGTTTTAAAAAGTCATTTTATGAGCCTGTGACATGAACTGAACTCGTCGCAGGCTGGACGGGCCTTAATAGTCAATGTCAGCTGTGACAACGGTGGTATTATGACAATCTTTTTTTTTTAAATAAAATAAAAAGTGAAGGAGCAATCACGTCTAGTCTAAATGATCAGGAAGTTCACTTCTTCTTCAGAAAATGTTCCACCAGAAAAATCGTTTCATTTCTTTCTTTCTGCAGGTTTAAAATCAGCAAAACGAGTGAGGCGAGACAGACAAAAGGGAAATCGTGTGAGTGTTGAAGAAACTAAAACACAGACAGTGAGCCACAGAGAGACCGTTTCTCAGTACGGTTTAACTTAAAATACAGAAATACAGTATTTCATGTTTTCCCTTTACATTCAAGCCTTGGTTTAGTTTTTCAATCTTGTGTTCATCTTAGTTTTATTTTGTTTTTGTAATGACCCTGTCAGACACACACAAACATCACTCTCACTCTCTCACACACACACACACACACACACACACTGCCCTGCGTCAAAGCAAAATGCTGACCACAGCTACTTTAAACTCAAAGCACAACAGAAATGTTTGTGTGTGTGTGTGTGTGTGTGTGTGTGTGTGTGTGTGTGTGTGTGTGTGTGTGTGTGTGTGTGTGTGTGTGTGTGTGTGTGTGTGTGTGTGTGTGTGTGTGTGTGTGTGTGTGTGTGTGTGTGTGTGCTCAGTCACTCTGACTGCTTTTACCAACCATCACAGCAGGTGAAACTCTCGGACACTAACGCAGCTCCAGTTAATGAAATATTTGCCGGTAATCCTGCAGCTAGGGTGTGTGTGTGTGTGTGTGTGTGTGTGTGTGCGTGCGGCTTGTAGCTGTTCTACTGCTGAAGAAATGAGTTTTACTCCACAATAAGCTGGAGGCGAATCAGATGGCAGACGACGCGGTGAAGAGTGGACGAGGAGGAAAAAGAGGAGTCGTAAATGTGGAGGTAAGTTAACTCATGGGGTTACTTACAAATTATTTTGTTTAGTAAACAAAAGTTTACATTTCTGACACCAACAGACATTTAGATTCACTTGTTTCACAGTTTAAACAACAAGTTTAAACCACAAGTTTAAACCACAGGCATCCAAAAGTAGTTTTACACGTGCTTTTGATTGGGTTAAATTGTTGATCTTGGAGTAAGTGGAATAAAAAAATATTTTGATTCTTTTCTAAAAAACTGTGTTATAGGAGTGCAAAGCTAAATCAGAGGGGTCGGCCTACTCTTGTTAGATTCAACACAGCACTGAGGAGAACTGACTCTGAACCAAACTTGACAGGAGAATCGGGAGATTAAACTACCTCTGTTAATGTACTCACCAAGAGTCAAGGTGTTTTCACATCATGTTTTCGCCTCCCCATTATACCATACCATACTTGCAGTGGTTGTTTTCTGCTCTCTGGCCACAGGGGGCAGTATTGAGGTGGCTAGATATGGACCAGTTGGTTGCTACAAAGCTACAGCTCACATCTAAACATGCTAGTACATTCATTCAAATTAAGCGAGGAGAAAAAGTCACTCCTGGTTAAGTGTGAACAGTCCAAATACAGACGAACACAAATGAAAGATACACGTAAAACACTATAAATTAGAATATATAACCCATAATGTCACCACGCGTTCCTGAGTTCAAATGTTCAAATCTGATGGGATGCAGGATTTTGTGACACCAATCATCACTGCACTCTTCCTCTCTCCCTCTCTCCGTCCAGATCCAACCCTCCTCCTCCTCCTCCTCCTCCTCCTTTCCCTCCGTCTGGCAAGGCTTTGGCAGAAAGGTGAGACTGTTGCTGCCGTACGTCTGGCCCAAAGGCACTGCGGCGCTGCAGGGACTGGTGCTGCTGTGTGTGGGCCTGCTGGCAGCAGAGCGGCTGGTTAATGTGCTGGTGCCTGTTTACTCCAAGAACATTGGTGAGCACCGAAAAACAGAGGAGCTGCTGTGAAGGAATCCCGATCTTTCTTAAATGTGTAGTTTAAAACTTGTATGTAGACCCAGCAAAAGACCCGTTTGCTGCAATTTACTGTCCAAACTGTAGATGGCATTGTGCTCAAGTTTTTAGTTGAGTGTGGTCCACCTTGTTTCTGTGTGTGTCTTCCTCGTCAGGATGTCATACTATTAAAGCAGCAGAATGTGGACCACAGCTTAAAGAAAGTTTGTCTCTTGCACATCCAGAGTTGATCGTGTTTTCATTTATTACATTTCTTTACAGTTCGATTCACCTTTCAAAGGCACTTCAGTGAGACTGAACACCTCTACCGTAAAACAACTGTTGGGAACGTGCTCGGATGTTTGCTGCTGAGTTAATGATGATTTCACTTTTTTCAACTTGCAGCAGTGTGGCCGTGGCAACCACCAGGAGCTAATTTTGCTGGTATCTCACTTCACCCCAAATTAACCTTAACAAGTCTTCACCAGCCGCGAACAAACGACCAAAACAGCCACATTGGGCCGACACAAACAGCTTATGATGTCAGCTAAACTTGCTATGTCGACCATGTTAATATAACGATAGTCATGTCCTCTACACGACACGTGCTATTTGGCCTAGCAGGCCAAGGATGGGATGTAGCCATGGCGAGAGGCCCCGTTGCCACCCATTCAAATTCAAGGTCGACCATGATAATCAACTACAGGACAAAAGAAAACAACAACATCCAGCGGCTAACTGTCTACTTATCCTGCTGGCCTGAATACGAGACACAAAGCGGTCACTTTGGGTATACTTTTGCCTTACCTGATCATCACCCTGATTTGCCATTTTGTTTCACTTAATTCATTCAGCCGCCGGAACAAATCAAAGATAACCGGTAGCTACTCGGAGGTCTGGAACCAGGCTAACTTTTACCTCCAAGGAAGTGTTGATTTGGAGTGTGTGTCGAGCAACCGAACTGACCTGACTCAAGTTAGTCCTGTAAAGTCATATAAAGTTTTGGACCAATCGCATGGATCCGGTAACGTAGAAAATGGTTTGGGCTGGTTTTGTCACCGTACAGCCACGGTGGAATGAGATCTTCGGACTGGTTTGAAGGAGGAAGCAACCTTTATTTTTCAGCCAGTGTCATCACTTGCCAGGGTCTTTTGTGCCCTGTTTTGTACTCAGGGCTGCATCCACCACAAGGCAACAACCCAGAAGTCTCCACTTCAGAGGAAGTCAGCATTCAGTTTGTCTTCAGCTACTTTCCCCTTTAGAGAACTGCCCATTTGGCTTTTGGAGCAACATGAAAGTACAAGCCAGTGCTGCGAGAATGAAGCAGAGCGCTGCTTTGTGTGATGAGGAAGGCGTGGGGGCGGGGGGGGGGGTTGTTGTTAGTGTGTGTGCGTGTGTGTGTGTGTGTGTGTGTGTGCGGAGGGTTTTCTGGGAGGTCACCCCCTCCTGCCAGTCATGCTTAGCCGGCATTAGCGGCCTTTTTCGTGGAGTTAACACACCGGTACAACGGACGTTTTGTCTCCGGGTCCGACCCCGCCTCCCACCCTCCGACTCCAGGACCCGATGCCAAAGAGTTGAAAATACCCCCCACTGAAAAGTTAAAGAATGTAGAATACACACATTTCTTTATTCATCCCTCTCCATCTTTTTATATTATTTTCTCCTTTCTTTTCTCTCCATGTCTGGATCTTCAGTTCTTCTTCTGCTTCTTCTTCTTCTTCTTCTTCTTTTTCTTCTTCTTCTTCTTCTTCTTCCTCTTCTCTCCTCATCTCTGTCTGTTTTTTTCATTTCAACCTGATTCCCAGCACTTGTACAAAAAGGGTAATGAATGTGAATGAGAATGTGGCAGAGAGGGGAGTTTGTCAGTGTTCATGACTGTGTGTGTGTGTGTGTGTGTGTGTGTGTGTGTGTGTGTGTGTGTGTGTGTGTGTGTGTGTGTGTGTGTGTGTGTGTGTGTGTCCGAAGTACTCAGATATTTTACTCAAGTAAAAGTAGCAAATGTATGTGATGTATGTTTTATCATTGGATTAGAATTATTAATGCATTAATGCTTAAAGTCTTATCTTAATCTATAATAATGCATCTTAAGCTATGTGTTGATTATATTTTGTATTATTAATCTGAAGTAATCAAATAAATGGAGTAAAAAGTATAATATTTCCCTCTGAATTGTAGTGGAGTTGAAGTATAAAGTAGCAGAAAACGGAAATATTCAAGTAAAGTACCTCAAAACTCTAGTTGAGAACAGTACTTGAGTAAATGTGAAACGCTGGTTTCATTTGGAGCCATTATCATCGCTGTCATGTGAAAACCAACGTTTGTGATGGTCAAGACGAAAAGGAAAATGTGTGTGTGTGTGTGTGTGTGTGTGTGTGTGTGTGTGTGCGCGTGCAGTGAATGAGCTTTCTGCAGGAGGCGGCTGGACTTCGCTGATTGCCACTGTCTGCATCTACACACTGCTCAAGTTCCTACAAGGAGGAGGGGCAGGTGGGCAAGTGTGTGTGTGTGTGTGTGTGTGTGTGTGTGTGTGTGTGTGTGTGTGTGTGTGTGTGTGTGTGTGTGTGTGTGTGTGTGTGTGTGTGTGTGTGTGTGTGTGTGTGTGTTCATACATAGAGGAACGTGTGCGTACAAAATAAAAGATGTACACAGAATATCTTTCCTTCCTCTGTTCTTCGTAGGCACCTCCGGCTTCATCAGCAACCTCCGTCAGTTCATGTGGATCAAAGTTCAGCAGTTTACCAGCAGAGGCGTTCAGGTACCACTCAGACTTCTTCACTGTTTAGTCCTCACTTTAACGTCTGATTTCCCACTGTCTTAGTTTGCTCATGTACACTCTACAGTATGGTTAAAGGATAATTCTGGTTTATTATAACTTGGGTCTTGTCATTTCTAGCTGTAATTATAAAGTGATTGCTGAGGTCTGGGAAAGATGGAACCATTGCTATAACAAAGTCTGTCAAAACCTGTTTGATCAATGTTGCCATTTTCTGAGATAATATTATCATCACCCAAAAGTGATGGGTTGAAGTTGAAGTAAGCCAGAATCATCGTGTACGACAAAATGTATCCCCTTCCAGACTATATATATATATATATATATATCAAGGGGCTTTACAATCTGTACAGCATACAACACCCTTAAAACCCTTCATATTTCATGTGGAATGAGGTTGATCTGCAGACTGAGGAGGTAGCTGTAACATGCCTCTTACAGCCACCACTGTGATCCACCTCTCTGTGACACATTACCCATTTAGTAATAAGATCCTCTCTAAGGTCTTAGCTTGCTTACATTGGACATGGTCTCAGTGAGGAATGGTGGCAGCAGTGGGTATAGTCACATGACAGGAAGTCTCTCCCTCGACACTTCAGGTGTGTTTGTTTTCCCACCTGCACGGTTTGTCTCTGCGCTGGCACCTGGAGAGACGCACCGGAGACGTGCTGAGGAGCGTGGACAGAGGCACCTCCTCCATCAACAACCTGCTGAGGTAGGACAGGAGGAGGCTTTCCCTCTCTCTCCTGAAACACACGCGTGGTGGACTAATAACCTGTGACGGTTTTCGCCTGCAGCTACATCCTGTTCAGTATCCTCCCCACCGTCTGTGACATCATCATCGCCATCATCTACTTCGTCTCCTACTTCAGTGTCTGGTTTGGACTCATCGTTTTCACCTGCATGGTCCTCTACCTCAGTGAGTCAATGTGTGTGTGTGTGTGTGTGTGTGTGTGTGTGTGTGTTTCTGGCTACTTTCAGGGACACCATTTCAGATTCAAGACCAGTTGAGGACAAAAGCCCACTGGGAAAAAGTTGATTTTTGGGTCAGTGGTTAAGGTCTGAGTAAGTCTCCAGGAAATTAATGTAAGTCTATGTAATGTCATCAAAATCGATAGACAGATGTACTTTCAATTCGATTTCAATTCAGTTGTATTTACATAGCGCCAAATCACACCAAAAGTCACCTCATGACACTTTACAAATACAGCCGGTCTAGATAATGTTATTACAGAGACCCAACGGTTCCCACCGTGAGCAAGCACTTTGGCGACAGCAGCAAGGAACAACTTCCTTTTAAGAGGCAGAAACCTTGAGCAGAACCAGACTCTAAGTGGGGGGGGGGGGTCATCTGCTTTGAGCGGTTGGGTCAAAGGGCTATAGATTGATTTATCCAGCCATTGCACAGGAACAGTAAACACACAGTAAATATACATGTCGACAGAAATATATATTAATAGAAGCTCAATACACAATGTAAAGAATATACTAGAACACACCAGTATAAACTAATATATATATAAATATAAAATTTATGTAAATGCTGTAAATATAAAGCAAAAGTGACACACAGTGAGAGTGTGTGTGTGTGTGTGTGTGAGTGTGTATGCTTTACAGTCCATCCACGTTGATTTCATCATGGAACCTTTCATTTCAGTTTTGAAAGAACAAGGTGTCCCAGAAAACAGAGCAGAGCGCTAAATGACCAGCGGATGGAAGAACAGTAGGCTTTTTCCCCACAATAACAGCCAGTTCTCTGTGTGCAGCCTGTACCATCCTGATCACAGAGTGGAGGACCAAATACAGGAGAGAGATGAACAACCAAGACAACAACGCCAAGTCCAGAGCCGTAGACTCCCTGCTCAACTTTGAGACGGTACGTAACGCCGCATCCAGGTGTGTCCAGGTGTGGTCCGCTGCACTCGTGAAAACACCCAGCTGGGGATGTCCGGGATGTTTTTGTGATGTTCCAGTTCAAGTGTTATCCAGATGTTTCACAAAGTTCTAAGATTGTTTCAAATGTCTGTGGATATTTCAGCTGCAGTTCATTTCAGGATGTTTCGGTCTTGGTTCTCTGGATTTCATTTACTTTCGCAGGTCAAATATTACAGCGCTGAGGATTATGAAGTCCGCTGCTTTGAGGAAGCCATTCTGAAATATCAAGTACGCTTGTGTTGACAGCAGATAAGACAAATCTCTCCGTGCTTCTTATTTCTTGCATAATTCCGTACAGTCAGTGACATGTGTGCTGGTTGTGTTTGCGCAGCACTGTGAGTGGAAGAGCTCGGCGTCCCTGGCTCTGCTGAATCAAACCCAGAACATCATCATAGGATCAGGACTGCTGGCTGGATCTCTGCTCTGCGCTCACCTGGTCTCTGAGGGGCAGTTCCAGGTATCAGTCGAGAGTAAAAAACAGAAGAATCCAACATCCAAATCACATACAAGTTGGAAAGTAAAACAAAATTTACTCAAGTACTGAGGTACTTTTATTTTACTTGAGTATTTCATAGTTATTCTACTTTATGCTTCACAGTATGGTTCTTTTTACTGCTCTACATTTATCTGACAGCTTTAGTTACTTTACAGATGAAGAGTTTACAAAAAAAAACAAATGATCAGTCTATAAATCGATTGTTTTAGGATCAGGAAAGTTCTCTCGGTACTCCGTCCGTGTGTTTACTTTCCCCTCAGATTGGAGACTATGTTCTGTTTGGGACCTACATCATCCAGTTGTACACTCCTCTGAACTGGTTTGGTACCTACTACAGGTGAGAAGGACCCCGGTAGACCAAGATCCATGATTCATCAATCCATTGTCTTGAACAATACTGTATTTTAGATGCTGGTAATTGGATTTTTTTAAAATTTTTTTTCAAATCCACGATTTACATGTGCCTATCTAATAATACTGATTGCGTCTGGTGTGTCCCTGCAGGCTGATTCAGAGTGCGTTCGTTGACATGGAGAACATGCTGGCGCTGTTGACAGAGCAGAAAGAGGCGAGTCTCACAACAGAATAATCGTCTATAATCAGGTGTATAGTTTTCATTTTGTAGTTGGATTCATATTGGACCAAGTCTGTTCAAACACCGCCCGCTCCTGGTGCTAATGAACCGAGTGCTTTCTCCTCCGCCGACGACAACAGACGTGAGGGAGACTCTGTGGCCTTGTTTGCTAAAAAAAAAAGGGTCCTCGGCCGAAAGAGGGCTGGGACAGAGGTCAGGACCTGGATTCAGTGTCAAGGACACTTCAGTAGGACGGGCAGAGGTTTTGAGTTTCTGGCTCTTCTGGTTGAAAAGACTCAAACTGATCATGATGATGTAACCTCTTCCAAAAAACGTTTCAATATTGTGATGTGAGCAAATGAAAAAAAGGGTCTTTGTCCCGGCTGGTGGCAGTTTCTCTTCGTCATCTTATTCTTAACATTTGTATTACTGTATTTGATACTGCTTCATGTGTTTTACTATAGATGCTGTTGTGAATTGTCACTGGCGCACTCCCGTCATATCACTGTTCAGCTGTAACGTTCGGCTCATCTCTTTACAATCAGCATGACTAGTAAGAAACTGCTGTTGCAATTGATTTGATAGGGATGATGCAATTTAACATAGTTACTATGAAAGTGATGCGCTGCACAGAGGGGTTATAGCTATTGCTAACTTTGTCTCTAGTTGGGCTTTTACATGTACAGTGTAATCAAAATATATAACTTTCAGCATTATTTCAAACTAAAATAAAATACATTAATCTTATTCAGTTTAGATGTAATCCAATGGAATGTATTCTCTCGTTAAGTAAAGAAGTAAGAATAACGTGATGAGAAATATAAAATAAACCGGTAAATGAAATGTGTGTTTCTGATCAGCGTCACGCTGCTTCAGTCCTCCTTGGAAACAGAGAAACTCACACAGTCAGAGGTCAGCGGATTAGGAGGTCAACAAGTGTTTGTGTGTGACTTTGTGTGTTCATGCGCATACACATACTAAGACACAGAGTCTGCGTGTACGTCTGTCTTTTTGTGTGTGTTTCGGTGGGAAAAGGCGTCCTCCGGCTGCCTCACTAAAGGCTCCCTACATTCACAGGCCCTTGATATGGTAAACAGCCACATGAATGTAGACAAAAGCATTAGAGCACCTTAAAAACACAGCGGCCCTTTTCTTTGGCTTGGGAAGCTGCAGGCGAGGGGAGTCAGGGGGGAGGAGGAGGGTGAGGAGGAGGTCAGAAGGGAGAGAGGGATAGCAAAAGTGGATGGCGATAAATCGACAATCAAACTTGTAATATTTTGAAGATGTTAATGATTACGTCACTATATCAGTGCACAGATGAAGGGATTTGAGGGATGAAGACTTAAGGGTGGGAGGAGAAGGACGAGAAGGATGAGAAAGAAAGTTTGAACATCTGCGAGCAAAGACGACACGATATGACTGAAAGCTCTGGATGAGTATGGATCTTGAGTTGAGATCAATTTCATATTTTTCTTGTATCTCTATATTTTGGTCAACAAATTACAAACCAAATGTCATCTTCCAATTCTTATCTCTCTCCCCCCCCCCCCCCCCCCCCCCCCCCCCCCGTGTGATCTCTCTTCTCCTGGTTTCCTCCTCCTCTTTCCTCCTCCTCCTCCTCTTCCTCCTCCTCGTCACAGATTCTGGATGCTGAGGATGCACAGGACTTGCAGCTCACAGCAGGTCAGGTGGAGTTTGACAGAGTCTGTTTCAGCTACGTGCCCGGGTGTGTAGCCAACAACCGATCTGTTCACACTTCAATCCGCCTTTTTATAATTTAACCCATACAACTGTTCGAACAGACTGCATGAAAACAGAGACTGTCCCCACCCGAAAGACAGCAGCGTTGTTTAGTCATTTAGTCAAACACTTAGAGGGCGGAGGTCAGTCGGGATGGTACGGCATGTGACACAGTCAGGGTTTCCCTAACATTAACCAAACCGAACTAACTGAAGAGGTGGCAGATTTATTAATATGAATCATTTGATAATGATGTGCATTGAGCCGGTGACCTGTTGGTGGACATGCTGTTCAAAATAATGTAAAGAAAGGTCAGGAAGCCAAGACTCACACAAAGCGCCTCCAAATGAATTAATTAAATGAACAATATGAAGAAAATCCGTCACTTCCGTGCATGTTAAATTGTTTGGGATATAATTATACCATTTGAAATTCTTGGGAGGCTTTTATTTTGAAGGACAAGCTTCATCTGTATTCAGAAGTATCACAGTTGGTTAAAACAGATAAAACATACTGACTTGCATTGGTACTTATGTGATATTTACAGCACTATGTGAGTAAACATGCCAGAGATGATCCAGTGTTGGTGAACCGCACGAGAATAAACAAACAAAATAAAACATGAACTAAACTAATCTAACGTCCATTTTCAAACATTCATGGTCTTGTTTGATTTTTCTCAAATCCACAAACTTTCAGGAATTACTGCCAGAATAAAATAAGCCTTGACATGAAGTTAATGTTGATCCTGACTGCTGCTGTTATGTGTGTGTGTGTGTGTGTGTGTGTGTGAAGCACTGAGATTCTCAGGGATGTGAGCTTTACTGTGGAGGCGGGACAGACCGTCGCTTTGGTACGTTGCCTTCCGTTCATTACATCTACGTCGTCTGTCAAGTCTTATTTAATGTGTCACCATAACCACATTTTAAACTAACATACTTTCTCGCATGACTTTTACTTGTATTACTTGTATACTGAGTATTTCTATGCTGCGGTACTGCTATTTTTTTTTACTTCAGTCAAGGATCTGAGTGCTTCTTCCACCACTGCTAAACACAACTAGAGTTACAGCAAGCATTCAAAGTCTTACTTAAGTAAAAGTACAAAAGTATTGGCATCAAAACTTACTTAAAGTACCAAAAGTAAGCAGAATAGCCCTTTTCAGAATCATACATATTATATGATATAGTTAATTTCAACTACTTTATGTATATTTTGCATTAATAATCCAAATCTGCAAAGCAACAAACTAATGTTGTAGTCAAAAGTGCAATATTAGTATAAAGTAGCATCAAAACTGTACTCCAGTGGTGTACTTGAGTAAATGTACTTAGTTACATTCCACCACTGAAGGGAAGTGAGAAAAAAAAAATATTTGCATTTGTTTGAATCAACCTTTTAAATTCAATAGCATTGTGACAGACTGTCGTGTCATACACACAGACAATAATGTGTGTGTGTGTGTGTGTGTGTGTGTGTGTGTGTGTGTGTGTGTGCGCAGGTTGGTCCGTCTGGATCAGGGAAAAGCTCCGTCCTGCGTCTGTTGTTCAGATTTTACGACCCGCAGAGTGGCAGCATCCGCATTGATGGTCAGGACATCTCCAAGGTACACACACGTACTCACGAAAACACGCGCGCGCACACACACACACACACACACACACACACACACACACACTCAGTTCAGTTCAGGTCATCGCAGATCAAAGGCAGCTTCATACTTTTGCTTGCTTTGGTTCATTAACTACAAATTGTGTATTCTTTTGTTACTGCCAACTGCGTTGTGTCCTTCCAGGGAAACAGAGCATTCGAACACGTGCACAACACTTGCACAACACGTGCACAACACGTGCACTGAGAGTCATCAGGTGAACAGCAGACTTTATGTTTGTTTGCTTTGTTTTTACATCAGCCAGCTAATGCAGTGCTCACAGTGTCTGGCAGCTGATGACAGGAGGACTTTAAAACCGCTCTCAGCTGCTTCATGACGAGACAGTAAAGTGACAGGAGAAGGAACTGAAAGAGATTTATCAGTGCTTTCATGGTTTTAGACACTTTCCTGGTCAGGTTTATAAAGGCAGCAGGATGAGTAGAGCAGCTCAGAGGTCTGTTTCTAGAAGTGAAACCTTTGTCAGAGGCAACAAATTACGTTTATTAACACCTAATTTGCAACAACAAATACATTTAGCAGGAAACGTAATACCAACTGGACTATTAACACGTTAATATTGTAGTAACTACAGCATCATTAAACTTTTCATGGATATATTATGGAAGATTGTGGCTGGTTTAATACAGAAAAAGTCTGTTTGATGTGTTTAACATGTCAACATTTAACCAAAACCACAATCTTTCACAAACCTTCACACTTAATTAAAGTGTTTTGGTTGCCTAAAAGTAACCACAGACCGGTCTCGGGATGTGGACCTCGGTCTCTGCTGCTGGTCTACACCAGGGGAACTCAAATACAAGTCGTAGAGGTCCACTTGCTGAATTCCCACGGTGTCACGGGTCCAGGAGTGTTGCATTAAACGAATCATTACATCCAGAATTGTGTTCACAAAACATATTTCTGTATTAACTTTTGTTGTGGGACCGAGTCCTTAAACTTGGACACAAAAAGGTGTGATGGCCAGGCGGACATGCTGATGTAGGTTCACTGGTTAGCCTAAAGACTGGACTGTGCTGGACTAGTTATTGGGCAGGCGTAGACATAGTCCCCCCCCCCCAGTAAAACCACCACTTGTTGGTTTTTTAACACATTACTGAGCTTTAGAGGTGATGGTAGGCGGGTTTTTGAGCTGTGGACACAGCCAGGCTAACTGTTTCCCTTCATTTCCAGTCATTGTGCTAAGCTAAGCTAACCGATAACCGCTTCATATTTACTGCACAAACATGAGACTGGAATTGATCTCCTCCTCTAACTCCGTCCAACAAAGCAAACTGAACCTTGAGTCCTTTTTTGTCAGCTCTAAGGAGTTTTGTCTCACTTTCTTTCTTTCTCTCTGATTCATGTGTCCGTTTCTCTTTTCATCTTTTTCTTCTTTTCTCTTTTTTTCTATCTCTCACTCGTCATTGCTTTTTTTCTGCCTTTGCTTCACGCACCTTGACTTCCACTTTCCCTCTCTCTCTCTCTCTCACACACACACACACACACATACACACACACTCCAGTGACACTGTGAATAAATCATAGTAAAAGGTTCCTGAATAATGCAGCAACGAGTCCAGACGCTAGATGTGTGTGTGTGTGTGTGTGTGTAAAGATAGTCCACTTATTGCAGTTGTATTTGAACTAACTCTGTTTATGATTTGCCGAAAGTCTCAATAACAACCGAACTGCACAAGCACTTTACGACACACACACTCTCACACACACACACACACACACACACACACACACCTGTTTTAATATGGCGGACATGCTTGTTCAGAGGAAACGGCTGGTGATGATTATGAGGAGTCTCATTTATAATTACGCAGCGGGACGACCATTTAATCAACAGACACGTACACACATGTGGTCGTGCCTTTAATCAGATTCAGGCTGTTTATCGGCCCTGCTTTTTTGAGCCTCTCCAGGAGGAGGAAGAGGAGCAGGAACTCCTCAGCTTCCTCTGCTGAAGGACTTATTCTGTTGTTGTGTTGGGCAGCATCGGGGCCGGGCCTTTTCTGGAAGCCATTTTTTTTTTTCTTTTCTAGAAGTCTCATCCACTGGCTCTCATTGTGGAGTTTTTTATGCCAGTTAGAACAGAAAATGTGGACTACGTAAGCTGTTTACCAGGACAGCAGGTTAGATATCTCTCAGCAGCACTATGTTAATGTTAATATAATGTTGAAATAAAATGAACCTACTAGTAGGTTTAGTATGACCCGATTAGCCCATATATTTAGGACAACATGTGTGATGATATCGCCTATTCAGTAGCCAAATGGTTCACATATAATTACAAATAAGTCTATAAAAAGTTTAACAACAACGTTTAATATCTACATTATGGAATACATGAGTTCTTAGTCATTTGATATGGAGAAGAACAATGCAGGTGAAAATTAAAAACTGACATATTGAAATAAACTATTTAACTGGCTGGTAATTCCCTTCAACAGCCTAATCACATTTGAAAAGAGGTGTTTGTGGCGAATCAATAAAAAAAGAATTTGGAGCAGATGGTGATCATAAAGTCTCACCTCTGCTGCAGAGTGATAGTGAGAATCACAGGAAGAATCATGTGTTTTAGGTTTGATGCCAGCAGTTTTTTTGTTTTGTTGTGTTTTTTTTAACTCACCATCTGTTCCACATGTTGCTGCTTATCTGACACATTTCTCGTGTTGTAAAACAACGTCCATCTTAACAAGTCGTCCGGTCTCATCTTCAGTATTAATTATTATGAAATTTTCGCTGGATGCAAAAACACTCTAAAGGACTAGTTGGACACCACTCCCATCTCTATACGATACTGTGAAGACAAAGCTTGAGCCAGCAGGGGTTGACTTAGCTTAGCATAAAGAGTGTAAACGGAGGGAAACGGCTAGCCTGGTTTTGCCCAACAAGTAGCTTCAGCACGTAACACCTCGTAAAACCACAACTTGGCGTTTTTAAAATTTCCGTTTGTGTTCGGATTAAGCAAAAAGATCAAGTTCGAGGTGCTGGTAGAGGCATTTTTAAAACCCTGGAGAGAGCCAACCTTTCTGTTCGCCCCCGTTTATTCTTTGTGCTAAGCTAAACTAATCGCCTGCTGGCAGAAGCTGACATTTTCCCCGACTAATGTTTAGCTGCAGAAAGATGGAGGCGCCTTTTCCACCGGCTCAGACCACCTCTCATCATAAACAGATGTGCAAATATTCACCACTTTAGCTTGTGGAGGTGCACACACAGGCCTCTCAAAAAAATCACAAATGCCTTTCATGTGGTTTGACAAAAGAAATGTCTCAACTCGAGCTCCACTCACTCGAGCGTTATTCTGACTTCATCTCAGGGTTGTTTGTCTTCTGAGACGTGGTTGAAAGCTCAACTTTCATGTATGTAGATTTTGCTACTTTAACTTTAACTTAACTGCTATACATTTTTTTTTTATCTACTACAGATTGAAATGTTCAGCCAAATGCTTTCAATGCGATGACAGCAGACTCTGTAATGAGTTGCTGTGATGGGATTTTGCTGAAAGATGCTCCGCTTGTGGGATCTTTTCTTTTCAGCAGTTTAAAAGATCAGGAGTTCAGATTATTTTTCCACAATCTGTCTTCATACATTATTCACATTATGTACATTGAGAGAGTCATTGGTCTCTGCAATTACCCCTCTCCATGCTGGCCATGAAGTGATTTTAGCGCTACCACACTGTAAGAAACATCCATCTGAAGCTAAGCTAGTGTGAGTTAGCCAAGTCGAGTCTTTTGCCTAATACTATAGTTTCACTATTCGCATTCTGTATCTCAGTCTGTAAATTCAGATGTTTTGAGTGTTTAAAATAATCTGAAAATGTGAAATTGTAAATAGATTTTTATGAGTAAGTAAATGTGTCAACTAGTGGCTTCAAAACCTTAAAGGACAAGTTATTTCAGCTGCGGTTTAGCCTTTGGTTCTCTTCTGCGATGTGGGAGATCTGCAGAAGTGCGTCCACTCCTTTACTTGCTGTGGACACAGCTCAGCCTTATGGACTCGTGGGTTTTGCTTTTGGTCCGTCTGTCCTCTGCCGCGCTGTTTGTCGCCGCATATGGCAGCCACATGTGGTGAAGCTCTGATGAGTCCGACTCTGCTGGCCCCGACACTCCAGGCCGACGGCTGGTTACTGAATGCTTGTGTGACTCATCTGTGTGTTTTTAAGGTGTCAGTCAGGTTTCCTTTTATTTTAGATTTTAAGAGATATAGACAGCAGTTTCAACTTAGTTTAGTTCCTGTCACGTTGGCAATCACTGCTCATAACCAGCCAGTGTTTCTTGTTATTCTATGTCACATCTTCCTGTTTGTCAGTAAAGCGTAGCCAGAGTGGTTGTTTCTGGCACTTCACCTTCTTCCAAGGTGCATGGAGAAAGGAAAAAGAGGTCAAAATGTGCGTATTTAATGTGACATACTTGAGAGACACTTTACTCTTAAGACTTTTTCCAAGTGCAATATATAGAAAGAGTATGAGAGCAACAAGATCCATCATAAACAAACACCATTGAAGAGATATTTAAGAGAACCACAATAAAAACTCTATAAAGTCCTCATTCATGCCCTCTGGAAATAAACTTTTTAAGAGCCGAACTATTAAAAAGAATTGTTAATTTTTGCTTTCTTGCTGAGAGTTAAATGAGAAGTTTGATACTCTCGTGTGTGTGTGTGTGTGTACGGTAAATATGCAGCTGGTTAGCTTAGCTTAGCACAAAGACTGCAGAGGGAAGCGCAGCAATCATTAACTTATGGAGATAATGGCGCCTGTTTACTTTCTCACCTCCACACCTGGCCAGTCACTGCATGACATGGGCATCTGACTGTCAGATTGTAGGTTTCAGTCATCAGCCACTGACCCCAGAAAGGAATGGGGGGGGGGGTTCAGCAGTTTTAGCATCTATCACAGGTTATATCTCGTTTGTATAATCAATACAAAACGGGTGTAGTGAACGGGAGATTTCCTGGAGTCCTGTCATCACCATGAGGCTGCCAGACAACAAGCAGAGACTCCAGGAAGTTACTGCGCCCGGCCAACAAACAAGACATAAAGAGTTAGAGGGAGCCTTAGAGGTGATGGGGTTTTGTTACCTTCAGACCGAGCCAGGCTAGCCATTTCCCCTGTTTCAAATATGCTAAGCTAAGCTAACTGGCTGCTGGCGATGGCTTCATATTTAGTGTACAGACATGAGATTGGTATCAATCTTCTCATCCAACTCTGCTTGAATTTTACACAACAAAATTTCCAAAATAAAACCCTGATGCGTCGTGAATTTCTGTCATTCGTCACTTACATAAAAGTGAATGTAAACTCGAACTTATCTGAGATTGACATAATTAAATCAAGTGCTTTTAGCAGCATACTTGCAAAAGCTTATTTTCCTTTTAATGACTATGTTTAAGCAACTAAAAGCACATGGTTAAGGATAAGGAAAGACTGTGGTCTTAGTATTAAATAATAATAATAATAGTATTAAATAATAATAATAATATTCCAATATGTTTGCCTACCCACTCTGTGTTTTAGTAGCAGTAACGTCAACCACCTCCTCTCTATGAGCAACTCTGTTTGCTGCTAAACGTATTTGGCAAAACAAATTATTAAAGATTAAAGATATTTAGTTGAAAACAGGGGAAATATCTTCAATACTGCATCATCTAACTGATTTACGGTAATGTTTGTGTTTATGTCTTGTGTGTGAGGACAGCTGTCTTACACTAATATTTTCTCTTTGATCCTCAGTTGATGTTTCAATGAAAAACATTAAAAGCCTCCTTTTTTGTTTTATCCCCCTTTTTTTTTTCTTTTCCCTCTCCATCTGTCTCTTTCTCTCTTCCTACCATTTGGTGTTAGAAGCTCTGTCAGCCCGCCTCTATCAGAAACAGATGCTGTGTTGCTCTTGAGTGGAATAAATACCAAAAGTAAACACAAGAGATCAAATTAAGGGAAAGTGAGTGATTACCAGCCAAACCGAGCTGGTGCAGGAAATGGAATTTGTATTGTTGTGGCTGCGGAGGAAAGCTTTCCACAGGAAAGTACTCCAAGTACTGCACCAGAGAGTCATGGAGAACCGGAAATTATTTCTGGAGAGCTCAAGAGCCAGATTCATAAAACGCCAAGAAGCTTCTTCTTAAAACGTAGCGACTCGTTGATACCAATGTGGTTTTGATCTGAACCGATCAGACCAAGTTAGACTAGTCCCTTCTAGTCTGGGCCATCTGCTCTTCACAGTCTGGAGATGTAAACGTGTTTAAACTTCACAATTAATGTAACAATAGTTTTTAAGAATCTGGCAGAAAGTGACAAGCCAACGGAAAACAGTGTTGTGCGTTGTAAGTGGTTGCACATTTAAGTCAGTTGCTCCAGGTTTTACGGCAATAGTTCAGCCCAGCTTCACTGACCTGCAGCGTTCACTATTACAAATTGCAGCATGCCTAAATGAGCTTGGTCTGCTGCTGGAAATCAGCCATTTCAATGCTAGCCCTAAACCCTCCCTGGAAAGACTGTTTTCTAAAGCTGCTGAATGCTCACCAGCTAGTCGCTAACTTTGTTTGTCATTGGTTTCGTGCTGGGCAGGAGGTGTGCAGTCGGTTTATCAGAGCTTTTTTTGTGGAAAACAGTTGCCTGCTGCTGAAAAATCGGGCCAGAATACCAAAACAGTGATCTGAAGATGCTCCGTTCAAGACTGCGAACAGCCCCTTTCGCAGAACACATAGTCCTTCGATCCAATATAAAGAAATTCATTCATAGAACGTTTAATCCCTACACGACAAAACAGCCTTGCTAGGCTTGTGGAAGAGACGGAGAGACAGGGACAGAAATCGCTTTAGGACGAGTGCTGTCTGTGACCTGGTGCAGCATGCATTATATAGTATAGGATGAATTAAACCATGCAACATTTATGTAGATGTATGCTGTGTGTGTGTGTGTGTGGAGGGTGTCGGGTTGGAGCAAGTAGACAGAGAACTCCAACATGGTCTGGAAATTTGACAGGAAGCAAAGCCTTATGCCTGTAATTCCAAAGCTAACAACTTTGTCCCTTTCTCTGTCCAAGGTGCGTCAGTCTTCTCTGAGGTCGTACATCGGCGTGGTCCCCCAGGATACCGTTCTTTTCAACAACACCATCGGCAACAACATCCGCTACAGCCGGGTTACAGCTAGCAACCAGGAGGTGGAGAGAGCCGCCATGGCTGCTGACATACACGCCAGGATACTGGAGCTACCTCAGGGTCAGGCTGGGGTGTGTGAGTGTGTGTAGATGATGACGATGAAAAGGCTTTTCGTTGCTTGACTTAGACATTGGCTGAAGCAGATCTGTAACAGTAACGTTGTGCCAATTTGATTTCCTGATGCTCAAAAATCTGGATGCAGGAAGCGAATAGTGACGACAATAATGACAACGGTTTGCATTGTGTCCAACCAGGATATGACACGGAGGTGGGGGAGCGTGGTCTGAAGCTCAGCGGCGGGGAGAAGCAGAGAGTGGCGATTGCTCGAACCATCCTGAAAGAACCTCGGATCATTCTGCTGGATGAGGTGAGGATACAGACACATACTTTCTAACAACTTGTTCGTGCAGACAAACAGCTCACGTGCCAGTGGCGTTGCTCACACACTTTCCTGTGTAGTTTGTGCGAACATGAACGGTTAAAAAGGATATTCACTACAGGGCAGGTCCAGGCAGTATCGTCCCAGGCAGATTGAGAAATACCTTGTTGGAGAACTTTCATTTTTGCAGAAACAAAAGATGGTGACTTGAGGACGAGTCAGGCCAGCAATCCCAACACATGCAGAGTACCTGATAGTGGCCCATTCGTAGCTTTCAATGAAATGAAAATCATCTCTTTCAGTGTCCAGCTATGACTGCTGCCCTAAACATTATATCAGCAAAAAGTTCTGTGTCCCGTTCTGGTTAGTTAAACTTTATTTATTCAGGAAGTCCCATGAAGATCAAGATCTCTTTAAAACGAGAGATCTGAGAACAAAATACATATATACAACATGACAAGTTTGTCTAACTCTAAACTGTTCCTAAGTAGTAGTTTAAACTGCAACAAAAAGCATTTCTTTTGACTATACTGCTTATTACTGACACTGATATACTGTTTGGTGTTTGTTCCACCAGGCCACTTCGTCACTGGACACCCAGACTGAGAGGAACATCCAGGCTTCACTGGCCAAGGTCTGCACCAACAGGACGACAATAGTGGTCGCACACAGGTGACATGACTGCCAAGCTGTGTGTCGTATAACTAGGAAGCTAATAAGTTCCCTTGTTTTAATCAAGCACCACGCAACTCAAAGCCAGTGGTCGTTGACTATTATTGAAGTCAGATAGAAAGTCATTTAACCCTCCCAGAAGACACAAAAGTGCAATTTTGGCTTAAAAACACAATAAAAAGCAGTGGAATAAGAAAGCAGCTCTGTGAGTCTGACAATTACAATGTTAACGCTATGATGTTTAGCAGGTAATGCTTATTTTGTTCACCATCGGCCAGAGGTATTTGATATAAGGAAAAGTTAAGGTATCACCAAAGTCTTTACAATTCATCACGAATCTGTGTACAAAATTGTATGGCAATCCATCCGATAGTTGTTAAGACATTTCACTAAAAGCTTCAGGGGCCCGCCAAAGCCAGTAGGATGCATCATCTGGAGACCAAGAATGTCTCTACCATTTAACGGAAATTCATTCAATAATTATTGTGGAGATATTTCAGTCTGGACCAAAGTGATGGAGTGAAGCGTGGATATGTTTTGTTAATGCTGAGTGGCTCCAACGTTGTGTTGGATTTCTATTCCATTGACACTTGAGTGTATAAACGCACGACTCCGCTCTAGAAACGACAGTGGTCTGGTCTGTTACGACGTGATTACAGTTGCTGTGGTAAAACAGGACCAGGCTGAAAAGAAAAACCAAATGTGAGTAAGTGAGATGAAAGGAAAAGCAGGATTAGAGCAGACACAAAGAGAGGGATGGAGAGATTAAAACCAAAAGCTGATTGGAGGATATGAGATGACCGGTCAACAAAAGCAAAAGAAACAGATGTCTGGTTACTCATCAGTCTGAGTGATATTGCAAAAGGCTCTGACACTCGCAGACATTAAAATACAGCAGGAGTGAAGTAGCTGATTCCTGCTACACTGGGTCAACCCAGTTTTCATCACTTCCTCTGTGCAAAACGTGGTTTCTATTGTACAGACGAAGACTGACTCAATTGGTCAAAAAGCAAAACGTGCGTATTTTGTATTTTCTGCCACAAGAGAACCCACTAATTGACCAACTGAGTCAGTCTTCTTCTACGCTGAGCTGTGTTGTCTGCTTCACGTTGTTAGACCTAGACCCTCGTGGCTTTTGGAAACAGTCAACAAAGCCACGTCGGTCGGTCCACCACTTTGGCCCAGACTGAAAATCTCAAAAACTACCGGATGAACTGCCATGACGTTTGGTTCGGACATCCATGCCCCCCTCAGGATGAATTGTAATCACTTTGGTGATCCTGTGAATTTTTCCTCTTGCGGCATCATCAGTGTTTGTCTTACGCTTTTGGTTTATGACCAAATACAGAGAAAACTAATCACATTCCCTTCAGCCTGCTAATTAGCTAATGTTAGCATGCATGCCAAACTAAGATGTCAACATGGTAAACATCAGCATGTTAGCACTTGGTAACGTTTACCAAGTGCAGCCTCACAGAGCTGCTAGCATGGCTGTGGACTCTTTGTATTGTTGAAACGAGGTGGATGTATTTGCCCATTTATAGTCATACACACATGGGGAGATGTGTGCGCCGCCACCCACCGGAAAACTGGGATTCATAAAAACAAACGCGTGTGCACCTGTATGGAAACTCTGACTTGTGCATACAAACATTGTTCACAGATGTTGACTGTGACTGGTCCTGACACTGAACAGGCATTTGTAAAACTCTTTCTAACTGAGCCGATCGTTGCTCGGGTGTAGAAAAAGTCCTGAATTGTGAGTAAACTCATTTAAATTCGATGTTTAATCTGTATGACAGCCTCAACAAAAGAGCATTGCGTAAACTGGCGGTTGTATTGGCTTGAACTGGTGTTAATGTGTCCACTGCCTGTGTTATTGAAGTTACTGTCGGCACCAAACAACAACTTAATTATGTCAATTTGTTTATTTATTCTTTATCTATTGATCCTAAATACAAAATGATCCAGCCAGGCACAATGTGTATTCTGAATATTTATTATCTTGCTTTTTAAATGAATCGTGTGATGCTCAGTTTACCGCGTAAGTCTCTCTCTCTGTATTGAACAGTAGTCTTTGGATAAGTTGATCCACCAGCTTCTTAATCTTTCAATAGCAGCAACAGATGGAGTCTGGTCGTAGGATCAGGACTGTTTATTGACTTAATCAGTTGGGCTTTAAATGAAATGAAAACACACAGTCACGACAGACAGGTCATGATTTTACTTTGAAGGGTGAGCTGAAGTCTCTCTTTAATCGGCTTCAGTTATTGGACGGAGGGAATGTTTCCCTTCAGGGCATGGAAGCAATCTGCTGATAAAACCAAACCCTCAACTGTGCGATGACTCAAAGGGTGGGTAAACCTGAGTACGTTGCATTGATGGGTAGTAAAGTTTCGTGGTTTTAAAAACCTTTCTTTACCTGTTCACCTTCTATAACGTGGATTCATTCCTGCGTGCTCTCCTGAAAGTCCATCGTCTTAAAAATACAGATAACTCCGCGCAAAAGTAGTAGAGGAAGTAGAACAGGAGTGCTGTTCCTTGTGGGAGGACTAAATGTGTTGCACTGAACATGGGTTGAAAAATATATGGCTATAAAAGACTAATACTTGTGAGAAGGAGGGACATTAATGTGACATTAACATCCCATTAACGGTGGCTGCTATAGTCATAGTAGGAAAAGCATAGATGTTGCCGATAACATTAACGATGGCTCTGTTCCATTCAAGTGTCCCAGTGAGCCGTGACAGTGTGACGCACAATACCAGGACCATGAAACTGAAGCAGCTAAATGGAATTCAACCGTCATTCATTTCCTTCCTTACTCTGCTCATACTGTGACACGTCAAAATGTCTATTTGACCAGCCTTAAAGTGTTATATCGAGGCTTCATATATCACAACAAAGAGCTGACCGGTGGGATTGCAGTTTATTATTGTTTGTAATGGCTGTATTAGGGCAGACATGACTTTTTCCTATAGTTCAAGCTGAACCTGAACCTGCACCGGGTTAAATAAGCCTTGTTATGGCAGGAAAAGCACAGGTGTAACTAATAACAATACAAACAATGGTTGCGTTCCATCGAAGTGTCTTAGCAAGCCATGACAGTAAGCCAGCATGCATAATACCCAGGTATTATCCCTGGAACTGGTACACGTAACTACAAATCAGCCATCATTAATGTTATGAGTAACGCCTGTGCTTTTCCTGCAGTTAAAAAGGCCCTGGCCTTACTCATGACGACAGGTAATCAACATTTTATTTGTTAAAGCTGGACTGAAAGCATAAAGAACACATTTTGATAATAATAAAAATGGGACCAAGGGGTGAAAATATTGTGTTCACTTCCTGTTGTCGCAATCCTGTGCTGGCCCAAACGCTTTAGATTCAGTTTGAATCTCATGAAAACCGCATTGTTTTTACGAGGATTCTGAACTCGTGTCGGGCCTTGAAAGACGGTCAACACGAGGGATTTCATCCTTCGCTGCATCCCAAGGCAAGGCGACGACATGCATATAAAGTTTATCCTCAGCCCAACCTTTAAAACCAGGCCATGAACTACACACACCCAGAGTATACCTGCCCGCATGTAAACACACTGGACGTGCTCTTCTTGCTGTAAAGCCTGAATGAGTGGGGGAAAAAAAACCCTTTGACGTCTGCAGTCTCTGGGGAGAGATATTTCTACCTTTGACCGAGGTTTTCTATCAAATATTGAAGGTGGACGTCCAAAGATAGCCTTGATGACATGAAAGCAGAGTGGTGGCTCTGCTGAAGCTTGAAGTGACATTCAGCAGTTTGGAGAGGCGCGAGCTCTATGGTTTGCTGGACCATTTTTTTTTTTTGTTCTGCATCATGCGCAAGGGTGTAATTTCGCTGTTGATGGGGGCAACATGTCCCCCCTCACTTTTCAAAAAACGTACTTTCTGATTCGTATGTTTATCTCAGACATTTCATTTCTCGAAAGAGAAACGCTGAAAATTACACATCCGTGGAAAACAGTCCCCCGTGCATCTTACCCCCCCCCCCCCCCCCCCTCCCCCCCGTGTTTGGTCGCATCACAAAGTCGAGTCCGGAGCTCAGAGCCAGTCACCGAGTGTGGCTTTAATCAGACTCTCATCAGAGACCGGTCATAAATATTAACTTTAATAATTTACAGACAAGTTCATACAGAGTTCTCCAACCCAGAGCGACACACTCAGCTGTGTGTGTGAGTGTGTGAGTGTGTGTGTGTGTTTGAGTGTTTCTGTTGGTGATTACTGAGGAATGACTGTGTGTGTTTTACTTTTATAAGACAACTGAACATATTTAATATCTAACCGCACGTCACGACTCCCTCCCATTTTCTCTTTCATGTCTTCCTCTTTTCCCATTTCCTCATCTTACCCCCCTCCTCCCGACCTCTGGCACCTCTGGAATTACTACCCTCTGCCTCTTCCTTTGTTAGTAATCAAACTTATTTGGAAGAGGAAACGAAGGTGAACAGCAAAGTTGTTACCAAACTGTCATCCATCACCCGTCACAGTTTACAGACCAACCAAGTTGTGATGAACCAGAATTAGCCTTTAAGTGTTTGGCTGTCGTTACACTGCTGTGCTGTGGCCAGAGATGAAGGGGACACTCTGTGTATCTTCAGGCATACATGTTGATAAAATACCCTTCCTCAAAAGCACTGCAAATGCACGGAACAAAGCTCCTGTCAGGTAAAATATAAATATATACTGAATCTAGTGACTAGATAGATATTCTTTTGCTCTTTACCAAATTTAAGAAGGTTTTTGAGTAATTCCAGATCATCTACAAGACTACATTGTTTAATATTGATGGATGTAAAAGATACTTGCTCTGTTGGATTCTCAGTGAAACTAGACAAACCAGAAGGCCGCTGGGACTCACTTGGTACGCGCGCAGTTTGGACTGGGAATAAACCGTGTGTATAGATTCTGTCGGGTGACCACTGGCCACAACCACAAACTGCTCAGTGCTGTGTGTGTGTGTGTTCTATGTCTTTACAGACTATTATTGTTGTTATGCTTTAGCTTTTGTGGTAATGTAATGTTTGTATGATGTCGCAGGTTGTCCACCATCGTCGGAGCAAACCAGATCCTGGTGGTTCACAACGGACAGATAGCAGAGAGAGGAAGGTAAGGAGGGCCTTTGTGCGCAAGTAAAGTAGAATTTGAGAAGCAAGTGTGCTGGGACGTTATCAGGACATTTTTGTCTCATCCTCCGACAGCAGCCACTGATGTGTTTGTGTGTGTGTGTGTGTGTGTGTGCTTGTGTGACACACCTGAGTGACTGTGTGTGTCCTAAGTGCTAGCAAATTTGTTATCTGTAGATCAAAACCTCTGAGTGTGTTTTTGTTTGTGACCCTTAAACCTTCTGGTGTCTTTCTCAGCCCCAGAGGCTGATGGACCACACCCCACACACACACACACACACACACACACACACACACACACACACACACACACACACAGTGGAGCTGCCACTTAACTACCGATGCATACAGTCCTTTGATATAGGAGCTGGGCATGAAGAGTTCCTTTGTCACACACTGAAGTCACTCACGCATGCAAGAGGGGAAGGAAGGGATACATCTCACTTTCTGATGTTTAAGTTCTGATGAACACAGATCATCCAGCTGAGCGTATTGTCCATAATAACGTCCAGGTATCAACAAGAACACGCCTGACAGATGAGCTGGTCACATGCAGGGCCGTAGTGGAGGGTGAACCCCTGCAGGCATGTGGGGGGGAACACCGGCCAAAAACCATTCGTCTTTTGATCGACTCTGTGATGTAAACACAAGGCAGGCCCGTTTAACCTCCGGTGTCAGAATACACAAAGTTTCTGCCACAAAGTGTGGGAGTGTATCATGAAACGGAGACAGGAAGAGGCCTCATCCCGTCCTCAGGCTGCCCCTGTTCTCAACATTCCTTTACGAGGACTGCGTCCACACTAAGCCCGCTAATTCTGAAAACACCGTTTACATCCGAACACAACATGCGTCCAAACCTACGTCTTTACGTGGTTTTTGTAAAGATCTAAAAAAAAAATCTCTTCTCCTTCGTTACCGTCATTCGGCCAACATCTGTTAAGCAGTGGGACCGTCAGCCCTCCTGCTCTACGTGTTTTAACAGAGCTGAACTCTCAGTTACATGTTTGACACATGTTGTTAGACAGCGGAATGATGATAAAACGGTGATTTGATTGCAGCTCATGAATGCTAAATGTTAAGCAGGTAAACAGTAACTCGAGATAATATTGTATAATTGCGACGTTTTCATTTCGTGTGAGAGAAGCAGGCGTGGACTGAAGGCCAAATGGAGAGAAAACAGCAGAGAAAAAAGCTGCGTGTGACATCTCTTTATTAAAATGTTTATAGTGGCTGTACGTCGCCGTTGCACAGCACTTGTTTTCTACTTAATTCCTCATTTTCCTCATCTCTAAAAATGCGTTGGTTATCCGATTGCAAGTGTAATTTGAAAGACGGTGGAAGAGGAAGTGACTGAGCCCGCCGTCCCTCAGATCACCGAGCCAATCACCAGCAGGGATCAGCATCAGGTCCGCATGCCAGTCGCAACTACGTAATTACACTCCGGAATCTCTAACCAAATTGTTGGTGGTCGCGTTGCATTGTGGGTAATGTAGGCACCGCCTTTTGTCAAGGGGGAAGAATGTGTGGAATAAAAAAGACAAAGATTCTGCTGCATCGATTCTGATGCTTTTTTGAACTGTCCACATGGACATGGTTGTAGTGTTGCATTGCTAAATCAGAGTTCTCTTTCAAGATGTTTTTCTTTTCTCCTTTCTCTTCTTTCTTTCCCCTCTGCAATTCTGCTTGTCTTTGTTTCCTCTGCATCAACCTGCTCTCTCTCTTCCTCTCTCCATCTCGCTCAGTTTCTGTGTATCCTCTATTTCTGACCCTCGCCGTCTTTCTCTCTCTCTCTCTCTCTCTCTCCGTCTGGCAGTCCAGACAGTCACAGTCTCGCGGTTTTACTAATTCATAGTAAAGTTGGTTAAAGTCTGCGGGAGGATTTCAGACAGCTCAACTTTGTTTTTAAAGCAGCTCTGGTGTCACAAGACATTATGAGTGACCCGCCTTCTCCTCTGCCTGCTCTCCTTTTCCTTTTGAAATGTGTGCATCAGAATGTAAATACGAAACAATTTCTAAATATTCTAAACACGCGTGTGTGTAAATAAAAGTTTGGGATTTCCTTTGGCTTCACTCCCTCATCTCATTTTCTCTCCTTTGTGCTTCTTACTTTCCCGCTCGGTTCAGACACGAGGAGCTGCTGGTCCGGGGAGGTCTGTATGCGGCCATGTGGATGAAACAGCAGAAAAGTCACGACACACAAACGGAAACACAGATGAACAATCAGACCCGAGACACTTGACATTGAACTGAGTATGAATGTTTTTTGATTCAATGCTCACCACGTACTCATTGTCATGCCGGCTGTATTACGCGCACTGTGATTCATACCTGTCGAATTTCACTGATGCTGAGAGGCGACAAGAACAGCCACAGTTAACAACAATATGTCAACGGTGTGTTTCGTATTCAGCAATCACCATCTGTCTTAACCCAAGTGGTTTTAGTTGAGGAACCTGAACCACATATTAGCTAACATACACACAGGATGATGAACAAAGACCTATTATTGTGAAGCACCTGAAACCATGCTAAGCCAATGCGTCTATCCATTGTATATTTTTTCCAATACTATGAGTAAAAAGTACAATTGTAACACTCCCGGTCTGCAGGTGACTCGAGTTTTGAAGTTGCAGCAGCTCATTGACAGTAGGTGGATCATGCCTACATCTGAGGGTTTAAACTGCTGCTGCCATTCCTTACCTTTCCTGTTGGTGGCGCCGGTGGACACGTGTAGAACTGGTGTGACAGTGACCAAATAGCTCTCAGGTGTGTTGTGTCTCCAGCCTACAAAACACGAGAGTGAGTGAGGTACAAGCCAGTTTGGTGCAGCATTAAATTTGTCCTATTAACATACTCTGCCGATGCCAAACTGTTGCATACGAATGCGGTTTCAGTTGCGGAGAAACAAGTGAAACTGAAAGCAAACGGTGCCATGGCAGCAATGCAGTAATGAACAATGGAAATGTCAAGATTCAACCCGGGTCATTAAAAGCCGAGGCGATTGTGTTACTGAGATTGTTTTGGTAAAAACATCCTGGATGGGCTGAAAGTGCCGGAGTCAAAGGTTACTGTTTAGAGTAAAACTATAAGAGCAGCCTGAGGGCCAGAAAGAGAAAGACAGATGGAGAGTGTGTTTTAGCTAGAACTGCCTCTAGTTCCCAATAAAAGCCTCTGAAACAACAACTGAGTCTCGGCTTGTCTTTGTAAAGTGACATTTCACTTGTGGGACCTACATGTATCACAGAGCCCTTTCAGACATGCATCGAGCAATTTTATCTCGGTTTTATGTTTAGATCTAGGCCGATCTAGGTTTTATGTTTAAATCTAGGCCGCTGCAGCTCAAGGTTAAATAAACAAGAGTCTAATACTGTCCCTATCATTTCAGGTAGCACAGCTAAACACGCTTCCTAGAAAGGTTGAAAAGAGGAGTTTACCTTCAGAGTTTTTTTAGTGGAAACAATTGAAACTGTGAAAGCAAAACAACCAATTCAATGAATTTTGGAAAAAAGATGAGACGCCATAAACAATAGTTAGACCAAAGATATTGTATAAATGATTTAGTGCAGTAATCTAAATATATATATGTATATATATATATAGCAATAAGAAATGGACAGATACTCCTACTCCTGTCAGTGTTAGTCACAGATCTGACAAATGTAAAAGCAATGATGTAATAATGTCAGTTAAACTGCTGAGAGAGAGATTATGCGTCTTGTTCGGCCCTGTAGCAGCACTATAATACATTTATATTTGTATTTCTTATGCATAGAGATAATAAAATCCAGTCTTACTTTTTTTCCTCTTTCATCCATGCCTTTAATGTAAAACGCTTGACGTAGTAATCAATAGCATATGAGCAAAAAGGAATTAAATGAGTCATAACCATAATGTCTTGGGCGCCGTTGGGCCGTAGGCTAACAGGCAACAGGAATCTATGTTTTATCTAATACATTATAACAATGAGAAAACGTATCGGGGGGGGGGGGGTCTGGGCTGGTCAGACTAGTGATGGTGAGATTATCGTGTGTAGTCTGCCATCATTTTTATAAATGGGGCAGCAAAATTGTTGGAAGCCCATTTCAGTGTGATGAATACAATTCAACAACACTCCACTCTACAGCCGCGATCGTGAGGTTTGAATCAACACTTCTCTACAGTCTCAGTTTTTGGGAGACATTTTTAATACTTCCTAGTGTTAATTAGTGCTAATTCCCAGTGTTGTCTGCTCTGCGTGAGAGTGGGGCCGTCAGCTGCCTTCTGTCAGCCATTACCCAGCCCTGCTCAATCAGCCCATCAGTCCGTGGGTATATAGTCCCTCTAGTTTGTCAGTGTTTGACTTGTATGAGAATAAAACATTTCAAGTTAGTTTCACACACAGACAGACAGACTAGAGATAAAGAGGGACGTAAAACCACCAGCCCATCGTTTGATTCTTTATTTATGGGTGGGCTATTTGTTTGACAGTGTATCATATGTACATTGTTGCATCTGCTTACACACAAACAGGCATGTATGTTACACACTTTTTCCAATGCAATGAAGGCTGTCACGTAACAAACATTAGCTTGAAATCACCGAGGAGCTTCTCCTCGTCAAACAACTGAAAACCACTAAGTGTTTTATCATGGCGGAGATTCATCTCCCGTCACGCTGAGAGGCTCTCATACAAACCTAACATGACCGATGTAATAATTATGTGATATTAACAAAAACAGAGCACACATGGCAATACATCTTTGAAACATTCAAGAACGTTCAAGGTTATGTAACTACACCGGAGAACAACAGCAGATGTTGTTTTTCACACAAAAGGTTTTTACAGGAATGTTTTGAACGTTTACTACTTTTTGTCTTCGGGAAAAATGTATTCGTGTTTTCGCATCGGTCACAATATCCTCGTGAAGAGGAAGATCGAGCAACTTTTTCTCCTGTTGTAGTTGCATTTGAATGTTTTCCTCCAATTATCATCCTCAATGTAGAACGAGGAACAGTAGGAGTCTGGATAATCTCATGATGATCGATTATAGACGTGTCAACTTTTCCTCTGAGAAATCACATTTTTCTGTGGGTTTGTTTGGCGACTGGCTCTATTTTACTTCATTTAGCCATTAGCTGCCCAAGCAGCAGAGTTGCTGAGCTTGCTGAATTGATGTTTGTTACTGCAATGCATTTTGGAGGTCGTTGTTTTTACATACACAGTCTCGTACGTGTGAATTTAAATCTTTTTTTTTTGTTGTTGTTTCACACAATTTGTGTGTACATGACGTCCTTTGGTCCGGGACGTTTTTTCTTGCTCGATGCTTCTACTGATGACTCAAATGGGAAAGCTTCATTTCCATTCCAGCATTTAGAGGTACTTCACCTGCCAGTCACCCAGCTTTGCCCGTTCATAAAATGACTTTTAAATGGACACCCAAAATATCTCCCCCCACTTTGCTACTCTACAGCCTGTCAGAGTGGCACGTTTACATGTTCTGTCGTGCTTATCGCTTGTGGAAGGAGTTCAAGTTATCGTTATAAGCATGGGCGCCAAATGTATTATTTCTTGGGGGGTGCCCAAGATGGCTGACCCTGGTCTTTTCCAAGGTCTAGTTGTTAATAGACGGGGCGCCTCGATTTGAAGGTTGTTGTGTGTGAAAGGTATCATTAGAGCCAATGGGGTCAGACGGCAGCAGTTCACGAGTTTATGCAAAAATGACTTGCTTTAAAAATACTGTGTGAAACCACTGAGAGGTCAAAAGCTAAACACGATTGTCGGGACACCAAGAAAAGGTTAATATAGGAACGTGCACAGGTATGGCACCTGTGCTATCAGGTCACTGCTTTAGAGCTGGAAGCCAGACAAATAATTCTCACGTATTCTTCACTGGTTTCTAAAAGTACTTTATTGACTAGATTTTTGTGACTTTTGCTGCATGCAACTAGAAACATTTCTGCTAAAATGACATCTCGTACTCTGTACAGATCATTACACAAACTGTGAATATGCACGTGTCAACTTGTTGGACACCATTCTGGTACAAAACGTCCCACGCATTTGGAAAGTTGTTCTTCCGATCAACTTCCATGTCTTGGACAACAACAGACATCGGTACAAAACACAGCAGGAGGGGGCGGGATGAAGATGTACACTGGGCTGTGGGATATATGGTTACTCTGATGAATAAAAGACAGGAGGTCATGTACAGACAAAAATCACAAAGTACCACCATAAGTAGAGGACAGCATGTACGTTGTTAGTGTAGGGATGGGTTAATATTAGAACTAGTGTGCATGTTTCATGTGATTGAGACCACACACACACACACACACACACACACACACACACACACACACACACACACACATACACACAAGTCGTGCCCTTATTAAAATGCCATAGCCAGTCTGTGTAGCAGTAAGGGCAGTCTCAGTGCTTCATATCTTAATCATGATCACTGCCAACCAGTTTCTGTCTCTCGTTTCCTGGCTGTCTCAGTGGCTGTCTCTCCCTCAGGTTCAGAAGCGTTAAAAAGTCCTCCATCTCTAAATCTTAAAAACACAGCTCCCGACTTCAGACGCATTTAATTATTTTTACAACCTGGATTTTATTTTTGTAGGCTTGACCATCGTTCCGTGACCAACAATTTCCTGGGTTTCACTTTTATGTTCACTACCAAAGACGTGTTTGGATTTTATTTAATCTCGTCACTCAGGTTGTTTGCCCTCTTGCAAAATGAAATCTTGTTCTGTAGCAACTGTCCTCTCCAGAAAATCGATTGGTTGGGTTCACGTCCTTCCTCCTATTGGCTTCTTTACAACATGACAACAACTGTTACCTAACTTTACCTAGCATGAACACACAGCGGCATCAGACGAGAAATGCCTGACTAACAACATGTTTTGTCATTTAAGGTGTGAGGACTTAAGTTGTGAAAGAAATAATATATCATTAAACAGGCTGATTGGGTTTTTTTTTTTATGAGAGGTCTAAATTACAATGGGACACGGTTTGGGTGAACTAAATGTTGACTTTAAGAATTTATTTTACAAATGATAGATCTGTTTGGCAAATATGGAGCATATCTGAGCAGACATCTGACAGAGTGATCTGAGAAGCAGCAGTTTGGGTGAAGAACGTGTCTTCCTACCCTCCACAGATATTGTCAATACTGAGTGTGAAAGTTCTTGACCTTGGGAACACTTGATTGACAAAAAAATAAATACATTCAGGAGCTTTTAACTGTGAGATGCGGGTAAAAGCTAGCAAGTGGACGGTGAGTGCTGTTTTTAGAAAAATGTGTTTTCCTTCAGGTTCTCTGAATACACATAACATCGATGGACGATTCCGGGTTTTGTCAGTTCTGATGTCTTGTGACTAAATTATTCCAGTATTCAGCTTTTTCAAACACTGTCAGAACCAGGAAAAGAGAAACTGACGGCAAAAGAAGGAAGAGGGGAAGGAGAAGGAAGGAAAAAGAGAGGAAAAGGTAAAATGATGGACGGAGAAAGAAGTTGAGAAAACATTCGACGAAGGAGTCAAATGCCAACAAAAGAAACACAGGAAGACATTTAGGAAAGAAGAGAGGGGATAGAAAATGAGATATGCAAGTCAAAAAAGAAAGGAAAGACTAAAGAAAAGGAAGTAGAGAGGAGGTTAGAGGAGGTGGGAGGAAAGCAGCTGACGAAAGGTGAAGCGAAGGACAGAATGAGTAGAAGAAAGGAAGAAAGAAAAAAAAGGAGGAAGAAGAAATAACTGTCGTAAAGATAAAAATCGAGATAGATGATTGGCTCTGAAATGTTCAGGAGCCCAGGAGATGTGGCACACACACACACACACACACACACACACACACACACACACTGACCCGAGCGTTAGCAACAGTACCCGAGAGCGGGTGTCCTCTTGTTGAACTCACAAACAGACGCACACACTCACAAACATACACACACGGTTCACATGGTGTTCAGGACACTCCCGTTGGGATGAGCTGTCATCGCCATGGTTACTGTCTGAGTTAGGACAGGAAACACACACACACACACACCCACCAGTGTCCACCAAGCACACTGAAACTAAAGTCTTAAGTGAACACACACCATGCGTGTAATGCAAAAGCTTGTGTACGGTCTGTGTGTGTGTGTGTGTGTGTCCATAATTAGTTTGTTTCCCTCTCTCTCTCTCTCTCTCTCTCTCTCTCTCTCTCTCTCTCTCTCTCCCAGTCAGTCTCAGTGTCTCTCTCTCTCTCTCTCAGTTGGTCCTCCTGTGTTTCTGGTGCCAGAGCGCGGTCGGCAGGTTCTGGCAGCCCTGGTACTCTCGCCGCATCTCGCCGTCCGTCAGAGGCGGCGTGGCGTTGCAGGGGGCGCCGGCCAACGTCACGTTCAGAAGGCCGGCCCACGGCTCCAGGAGGCGAGACATCCCAGCACCCTAACAACATCATGGGTGGAAGAGGAGATCAGAAGATTATTTAGAGAGAAAAAAGTGGGAAAAAAACCAAACCCTTAAATGTGATGAATTACCTTTCCCAGGTGATCCAGCAGGCAGGACGCAGGGCTGATGTAGGACCAGCTGCCGTCCTCCCAGCCGGGGCTCAACCTCTGGTGGCTGTGGGTCTGCCGCGTCTGGCTCTGGATCAGAACCACGTTGAGGTGTTTCTGGGACCCTCGCAGCCTCTTGGACAGAACGCCGCTGTAGCTCTGATCCACAAACAGCAAAACCCGAGTCGCCTTGCAGCCGGCCAGGTCGGCCAGCAGCTCGTTGACCGAGTATCGCTCCTTCAGATCGGCCTGGAGGGAGAGAGGGAGGAGGAAGAGACGCGAGTAACGCTTTCTGAGAAGGCTTTGGCGGTCACCTCACCAGCATGTGTGGTTACGATATCATACAAGTTAGACCTTCATTTCGAGCAGCTGAGTGGGAAAGAGCGTTCCAGCCATCCTCCAAGATTTGTAATCAAAACTGTAGTCAAAACTTTTTTACAGTTTCGCTGTCTCCCATTTAGCGAAAAGGACTACCAGTATCAACCGACCAGTGGCAAAATGGCTGCCAAAGCCACGGTTACTTACACATACATTTAAACAAAATCCAGTATTCAAAGTAGATTACATTTCACTGTAACTGAAACGATCAGCTAGAAATATAAAGCACAACCAAAGGTAGCTAATAGTAGTTAATTTAGGCTGTTTAAATGGTTTTCGGGGGGGGGGGGGGGGGGGGCACACTAGCTAACATAGTGGTAGCAGACACATTCACCATGCACGCTCAGATCCAATTATTATGGACGAATTGTTGGATGCTATCTGATGTGAGTTTTACCGGGATGTGTTTTACAGCCGTGACAGCCTGCTGGACGCCGTCTGACTGGTCGATGGGTGTTAAACATTTCTCTGGAATAATTGCCTTCAACCATGATGACCTCATGTCCTCATTTTGAGAAACCTAAATGCGACGACAGAAATACTGTTGTCTGGGTGGTCCTTCTGTGTGTGTGTGTGTGTGTGTGGCCAGAGGAATCATCTTATCACACTGATAATGGCTCCCACGTGTGTCCAATAAATCGTTTTCCATTCTGTGCTGGTGATCAGCTTTAAAGACACCAGTCTTGTTGCATAACGTCTCTGTCTGTGTGTGGAAGAGACTGCTGCATGATATCTCCGGAAATGCCGGAAACTAAGTTGAAATATTGCAAGGACTTTGTAACATTCCTCAGATTTATACGTGAAACAAACATAAATGCCACGAGTCGTCAGGTTTGTCTGAGGTTTGACCGGCGCTCTTTAAATTACATCATCTCACTGCGTCCTCTTCTTCTGCGACGGTTTAACGGCACCCAACTGGAGACTCGGCGCCACCAATGGATTTATCTCCTAACATTTCCATAACGGCAGTGGATGAAAATGTGTAATCATTTTTCATTTTCTTTTGCCGAATTTCTGGAAATTTGGTTAAATTTGGATGGAAACTTTCTTTCTTTCTTACACACACGCGCCCACATTCTCTCCATCAAATCATTCTCTTCTTCATTCACTTCATCTTTCGTTTCCCAGTGCCTGATCGCTAAATGTGCAGGTGTCTCTCTTACGATGCCGTTGAGGTTGGCGTCCCACAGCAGCATCGTGCCGTCGTTGCGTGTTGGAGAGTTCAGGTAGAGAACCAGCGTGTCGGCGCAGTGCTGCTTCCTGCAGACGTACGACACGTGGTTACGAATCACTGCTTTCTCTGTTGCCGAGTACACCCCCTCTACATCCTCTGTGGGGGGGAGGGAGGAGACGGGGGGGGGGGGGGGGGGGGAGGAGTTAGACATGTTGTTAAGATGGTCAGCCCAGTCTTGGGTGGGGTTCTTTACTTTCCACCCAAACAGAATAAAACCTGCTCACAACTAGCTTTTCTTCGTCTACTGAAAAATGTCCTCTAAACTTTAAGTTGATCTTTTGGTTCTCTAAAATACTTGGTATACACATGGTATAAATCATGAGTCAGGCCACTTCATTAATGCCAACACCTGACTTGTGATTAAATAAAACAGATTTTTTTTGAACGAAATGTGTTTTGCAATAAGATGTTTAAGTTCAATTGTTTGACTTAAATTCAGTCCATGAGACAGAAGCAAGAAAGGGAAAAAACAACACTCTGTCCTACCAGGAAGCTGCCCGCTGCTGGCAAAGAAGGTCTTGATGTGATCCTTGTGGAAGCCGTTGTTCTGCAGCATCCTGTAGAACTTCTGAAGATCCGTGACATGATGCTGGAACGTCATCTGCTGCTGCCAGCCGCCTGCAGTGCACGTACACACCGTGAACACGGCAGAACGACACCAGAGAACCGGACTCTGTGCCTGTCTGGCTCTAAGCTCTATCCGCTGTGCCCGTGACGTGCCATGCTAACTTAAGCTGGGCGACCTCCAGCCAGTTTATGGGTGCTGAGATGTAACGTTCAGGGATATTTGATTGTAGTATGTGGGTGGTGCTAGAGGCTTGTAAGAGCCCTATGTAACTGTGCCACAATCCATCACTATTATGATCCAACCATCTGCCTTTTAGCTATCAATAACAAACAGTTAACGCCACACAGTTCGTGCTCTCTAGAAAGCTGGTTTGGATAAATGAACCAAAACTGACGCCAATTCAATTACTTCTTTTTTTACCTTTTGAAGGTCTGAGAGCCGAAACGTCATAAAATAAAGTGCCAACCTGTTTTTGTTTATGCACTTTTTACTGTATTATGATGTTAGTTCATATGCAGAGGCCAACAAAGCTGCTCCAAAGTAATCATGGTATGAAGTAATTGGACTATATTTCAGCGCTGACCGTAGTGTTTCAGAGACGCTTGATAATTATCATGATGATACCATTTCTTGTGATATTTTTGGCCACAATTATCATTGCATGAACATTTGTCACCGGTCAGTAGTTAATGCAATACTTTACAACGTGTGTCTTATTGAAGATTGTTTGTGTTGTGTTCCATTAAGAGGATATTACGGCTTACATTAAATGGAGGTATGTGTCAGGGGTATGTCTGCCTAAATTGTTGGGTGTGTCAGGCTTTCAAACGGCTTGTTGTACCTCTTGAGTGAGCAATAACTTCAAACTCCAGATGTCAAAGCCTCCCTTGATGACCTCTATAAATCTATGAAGAACAATGCAAATATGAAAATGGGCACACGAACCGTCCTACCTGAGATGAGCACGGCGTGGTCACAGGTCTGGTAGAGGCGGCAGGAGAGGTGAGTGGCCAGCGGCTGCTGATGGCAGCGTCTGGTGTTTTTATTCAGCTCACAGCTTGACACGGGCAAACTGGGAGAGCTCATCGGTAGAGGCTGAGGGCACCTCGCAAACTCTGCGTGGTCTGTTGGAGGAGGGGGGGGGGGGGGGGGCGTCAGAAGTGAAGAGAATCACAGAAAAAGCACAGGTGCTTGTCTGGAAAACAACTTGTAAACAAAGCAGCAGAGCCTCAGTGCTGAAACATTCCACACATTTCCTGACATCAGGTCCAATCAAACTTGGCATGCCAGTATACTCAGCGGACAGCGGGTGTAAATGAGTCAACAATCAACAATTAGGGAATACTTCATTTCCACATATTTGCAGCATGCCAGAGGTGGGTTTGTGGTTTCATCCTGTTTGCCATGGTTATGATAATGTCTGCAATGATAATACTTTTCCAGCAGTTTTTCCTCACGAGGCCCAGGTTACTGGCAGAGGCTGCAGGTGTGGGTGGTCTTGGCATGACATGAGAATAATCCTCACTGTCCGTAAACTGTGAGTAAAAAGAGTTTAACAACTTTAATTTCACCCAAGACTATCTGACAACATGTTGTTTTCTTCACATCTGAAACATGCTTGACATGGATGCTGTGTTACCAGGAGGATGTAACCGAATCACTTTGGTAATCTGTCTTTTACTCTTGCGCCGCCATAAGGTCGGAAGTTTTACTTTTGAATTAAACATCTCAAAATGTTGGAGTGGATTGCCGTGAAGTTTGGCGCTGAGATTCAAGATCCCCAGAGGATGAATCCGAATGACTTTGTTGATCTCCTGACTTTTCCCTAAAACTAATGACATTCCCATCAGCCTCAGCTAAATTAAGATGATGAACGTGGTGAACATACCTACCAGACATTAGCATGTTATTATTGTCATTGTGAACATGTGAGCATGGTGACGTTTAGCATTTAGCTAACTTAGTTTTGTTACAACTTTCTTGTTGTGTGTTCAAGGATGCTCCATTTCTCAGGTAGTCAAAGTTTGATGTTTTACCTGTTGTGAGATGATATCACCTTAATGTGTGATCAGTAGAGACCCAGGATGTGTTTAGCCTAGCTTAGCATTTAGCCTGGAAGCAGGGGGAACTGCTAGCCTTCAACAAAAGGTAGATAATCCTATATTCCCCTATCTTTAGAGCTGGCTGGGTTTTGTTCAGACCTGCTGACAAAAGGAGCGTTTTCAGACCTACCAACACATCTGAGCCTCTGCGTTCGGTTGCTGTCTCCGACTCCGACCACCAGTGGAAGGAAGTGGACTTCACAGAGCCCTCCAATGGCCCGCTCCCCCAGGCGGCTTCCACCACTGGTGGTAATGGTACCTCCGCGCAGCGCCCCACCTGCCAGGCGACCGTGTCCGTTACCCATGAGCCTCTCTGGCCCGGCTTGCCGACGCTTCAGCTGGTTCTGACAGCGACCCTTCAAAGCCAGAGTCAAACACTCCTCGCCTGAAGACACAGAGAGTGGAAGACATCTTGATGATATCTTCAGAGACATGTTAAGACCAGAAAGTATGATCAATGGACCATCACTGTCAGCCTGGCCTCCCCCTCTCAGCTGAAAAGGTACGGGTGTATGTCTGTATGTGTTTGTTCCTGTTTGAGGTTCCTCCAGTTTACTTTAATTGCTTATGCTTTTCTCTCCACCTCCTTAACTTCCCGAGCTCCCATTTTCTCTTCCCTCCCTCCTCATCTTCTCCTCCGTTGCGTACCAAACCTCCCTCTGTTTTCTCTCTCTTCTTGTCCTCCAGGTTAAATGAGGTCTAAAGAAAGTTTCGCTCTAAAAGACTCCGGTCCAAATCCATCTTCAGGACCCAGCAGGGGGCACAGTGCTGTATGAATAATTGACAGGTGTGTGTTCGTGTAACATGGGGCCAAATTCACCTCAACATCTGGCCCTAACCTCTCTCACAGCGGGAGGTCAACAACTTGCACTTTCAAACACGTCTCTTTTACAGGACCTGTGAGGACCATCACAGAATACATTCACTTCCTGTCCCCTTGGACTATTTCTACATGAATAAAGCACTTTGGAAACACTTCTCTTACTCTCCCTTTTGGCCTTTTATCCACTGTAAAGCCGTTGTTTGCCCCCACTAACAGTGAAGCTTTTTAGAAACGCTGGTGTTTGATTGTCAACCCTTTTACAAATATCTCCAAAATAACTCAAAAAGGTTTGCCTTTAGTGTCACAAAACATCCGTCAGAGTCCTCCTGAATTCCTCTGTTATCACTCACAGGATTTGGTTGTTTACGATTTCTCACATCTTTCTGTTTACAAGAGCAAAATTGTGATGATTTAATCTATGGTCAGTTTTACAGTAATTCCTCAGTGTGGGTGAAAAATGTTGAAGATGAAATGGATAAGACATTTTTGGATTTACCTACACATGTGAGGACATGACTTTAATCAGGCTTTCAGACCTGCGTGTCTTACCTTAACCCTTTGCTGTAAACTTGAAGCAAAGTTTTATTACAAGTTGCTTCTTATTTTCAGTGTAGTTCAACTGGAATTTATCCTTTAAACTAAATCTAATTTTAAACTTATTGCTGAAAGCAAGTCCATAAAGAAGTGATGATCAACCAAGCTACCTTCACCTCGCAAAAGTCACAAACTCAAATCGGTTATCACAAAGATAGAAGTGCAAGAACACACACACACACACACACACACACACAGTCGGAGACGTATCAGATGTTGCTGTGTGCAGAAAGTGCTGAAGAGGTAGCTGGGTCGGACCCCCTCTGTGCAGGAAAGTGTCCTGCACCAGACAATGAGCTATAAATGGAGCTTTCAGAGGGTGAGACCACGCACATCCAACTTTAACTTTCTCTTCTGCTTCAGTTAAAGGCAGAACTTTACACGCACACTGAAAACGCACATACACACTTAATATGCACGCAGTACACACACACACACACACACACACACACACACACACACACTGATACATGCATAATTGGCGCACAGGTTCAAACAGAAATTCATCGACACACAGAAAGAACACAAACAGGCATGTGGACTTTACAGGCGGCCTAATATTACTGCTAATATATATTATAACATATAATATTACTTTTAGTACAGCTTTTGAATACTATCACTACTGCATCCACTATTCCTGCTGTATTATTATTATTTACAACTAGCACTACTACTACCTCTGCTACTGTCAGGCATATTACAGCTGGCATTACTGCTAGCTTACTATTTCATTACTGCAATAGATATCACTATGAATGTTGCTGCTACTTATTTTAACTTTATTTAATCAGGTTGTCTCTTTGAGATTGAGATCTTTTTTTTTTTCTCAAGAGAGACCTGAGAAACATTTGTAGTCAGACAACCAAGCAACAGTAATAAAAACATCAGATGACGAAGCTTTGAAATCTTCAAGGGGAATGAATGAATCTAGTTTGAGGGCAGTTTGCAGTTTATTCCATTTAAAAGGTGTGTCGTACCTGAGACCACGATACGCATACATGGGGTGTCTAAGGTAGTTATTGGATCGTGTACTTAAATCAGTATGTTAGTATATAGGTGTGGTCCGAGCCTTGAATACTGAGTACTTTCAATTCTGATTAGTTACTTTTCCATTTAATACTGTATGGATTCATTTAGCCCAAATTTCCCAAAATATATCAAATGAATGATTCAGCCTTTAACAGCCAAACACACCTGCAGGCAACGAGTGAATTGAGTAAGTTAAGTAAACAATGATTTAACAGCGTCTGCACAGAAAGACTGTCAGTGTCTCAGTGACTCACCCAGGTAAATGCCATCCAGGTGGGAGCATCGCTTCTTCGTCACGTTCACATCCACGTAGAAGAGGACCACCGGGTGTCCGAAGTTCTCCCCGGGGCTCGGATCCAGCACCAGCACGGCGTCGTGGGCCGTGGAGCCGGGGAAAGGCTGCTGTTGTCTGTTGGGACCTTCGCCTCCGTTCAGCACCTGGCTGACGCTGAAACCTCCCCGCAGTTTGGAGCTCACCATCCCACCTGAGGAGTCCGGCAGGATGGCCAGGACTTTGTCTGAGACACCTGGAGGGTTTTGGAAGAATAGATTGTCACTAAGAAAAATGAACTATACAAGGAAAAATGGTCCATTTAAAAGAGATAATATTAGAGAACCCCACTAGCAGCCTTGTGCTTAGGTTACTAAATGTATTCATGCTTAGTTAATATTATATACTGAATACATCAGAGCACTTTAGAAGTACCAGAAAGAAATAGAAGTATCTGTTTGTGTACAATGTCCACAGGAATCCTATCGACACACTCTTAGACCCAATACATATTATAGTCATAATAATATAGATATCATCGGATGTAACTTCACTCTGACTTATTAACTGCATTGAGCAACACAGTGACAATATAACACTATGTAGGGGAGAAACAATTCCTTTGAATACAACATGGTCACTTTACACTCAAATTGAGTAATATCTGTAAAAACATTAAGAGGAGATTTTACTCTTATTATCTGGTAAAATTGTGTAAGTGAAATTACATTTTTATCCATTTAAAAGGCCGATTGTTTACCCAAATTTTGATTAGTCACCACAGAAACAAGCAACGTATTGTGATAAATAAGATAAATTAAGATTTGTACTACACTCCGACATATCTTTGATCCATCCTGTCATTCATCATATTGCAATTTGCAATGCATTCATTTTACATTTTCATTTTCAATCATGATACAACAATTATAATGACGATACTAATCAAAACAAACAATATGAAACTTTTTAAAAATTCATTAGAGGAACAAAACTGAAGTGGTCCAGCAAACTTAAACATTAATGGATTCATGTTTTTCTGGATTTCAGGCAAAGCAGAGATACAACTTGTATTATTCAAGTTGCAAACAGCAAGTTTTGACTCCTTCAGTTGTTCTTATCAAGGTCATAGACAGACTTTTTACGTATTAATCTGTACGATCACTGCGTGACCTTTGCCCTCCCTACCTGCAGCGGTGCGTGGCTCCGATACGTACACGGCCACAGCGGACAGAGGCAGGTGGGCGAGCCGCCTGCACTCGGCCTCGGAGAGGGAGGACACGCGGAGGCACTGCTCCAGCTGGTCCCACTGCAGCGACTGGAGGCCTGAGCGGACCCAGCGCTCCAGCCGGCCCGGGGCCATGCTGCCTGCGGAGGTCCCCACCACAATGTGGAGGACGAGGATGGAGAGAGGAGTTGCAAGAAGCACCAGGATCCTCATTGTCACACCTGGGTCCTTCCGGTTTTCCCTTTTTAAACTGTTTTTTTTCTGGATTCTTTTTTCTTTAGTTTTCCCTTTTTTTTGTTTCTACTTTTGTTCTTTCGTCCTCCGTAGTATTTTGATCTGTCCTTGTTTTGCTTTTTACTCTTCCTTTTCTTCCTGGCTCATCCTTTTTTTGACTTTTCCCCCTTGATTGTACCTTGTCTTCTCTGTATCCGCTTTAAACCTCCTTGTCGTCTTTTTTCCAGATATTTCTCTTTTCCGCTTTAATTTTCTTCCTTTAATCCTTAGTAACCTTTTTATTCCTTGACTTTTTGGTTGGTCCTTGAACTTTTCCTGCTCCTCTGTCTTCAGCAAACTGCAAATTCAAATTTGAGTTGTTTTCTTCCCTCTGTTTTACAATAATTTATTGAAATCTCCATGAACTAAAACAGACTCTTGATTTTTTTTTTTGGCTGACAAGCTGGTATTCCTTCTTCCCCCTTTAGTTCTGTCTCTTTCTTCCTTCTTTGTGCGGACTTGAGAGGATGAAGGTCACACAAATGTTGGTCTACAACATCTCGACAGAAAAACTTCCTCCTGTTCTGTGTCTTTGTTTTCTGCTTTATTCCTCCTTTTTTATGGATTGAAAAAAAAAAAAAAAAAAAAAGCAAATACCAGACACCTGTGGTTACGCTTTTCTTCTGTTACTCAATGTTTATTTTCATCTTTGTATCTCCTTCTTTTGTTTCTTCTTTTCTTTGCATCTGAGTGGATGCAACAGACGCCAACATCCTCCTTTGGTTGTTCTTACAATGAAACCCTTTGCCTTCTTTTCTCGCGTCACTTTTTCTCTATTATTCCTCTTTTCTTCTGGATTTCAGAGGGGACAATATATCCAATAGTCCCCAAAGGCGCCAATTTAGACTTTTTTGGTTGTTCTTGTCTTTTGTTGATTGACTGACTTTTCCTCCCCCTCCTCTGCTTCTTCTTTATTCCTCTTTGGGGGAATGATTTATTCAACCGAGCCGGAGCAGCTTCAGGCTCCGTGTTGGTTTGGAAGGTGATAGATCATCCCGGAGTAAGAAAATGTTGTCCTGATAAACGATAAACTCAGTTCTCCGAGGACAGATCCGGTTTCTTGTTCTACTACAAGCAGTTTGTCCTGCTGGACTCTTTGCTCTCAGACACTTGAGACTGGATCGTCCTCAGCTCCGAGGACAGAAGCACTCCTGCTGCTCAACCGGCTCACTGCTCAGCTCCAGTCTGCTCGCTCTCTCCTGGTCTCTTTATCTTTCTCTCCTCCCTCTCCCTCTCTCTCTCTCTCTCTCTCTCTCTCTCACACACACACACATACACACACACACACACACACACACTTATCTCTCTCTCTCTCTTTCTCTGAAGACAGAAAAGTCCAGGAACAATGAAAGGATGAGTGGAAGAATGGATGAGGAAGCAAAAAAAAGAAAGGGAAGAGGTGAGGAAGGAATAAGTGGGAGGCAAGAGTAGGGGAGGGAATGGACAAGAGTGATGGAAGAAAGAAAAACATTGGAAGGAAGAAGAGAAAGAATGCAGGAGGGAGTTGAGGGAGAGAGGAGGAAAGGATGAAGGAAAGGAGAGAGAGTGAAAAGCAGAGGGAGGAGAGAAATAGAGGAAGTAGAGAGGAGAAGAGATGGATAGGCAGGAAAGACAGAGAGGAAAAGTGAAAGAAAAGAACGGACTGAGAGAGTAAAAGATAGGAAACTGCAAAGACGTGAGAAAGGGGGGAAAGAGGAAAAGAGAGGAAGAGGAGAGCAAAAAGAGGAAAGGATAGTATCCTGTGAGGAAGAGAGAAAAAGAGGGAAGAGAGGAAGGAGAAAGAAAAAGAAAGGGGCAGGGGAAGGAAAGAAGGGAGGAGGAGGAGAGGAAAAGGAAGTGAAGGGTGAAAAAGAGGAAAGAAGGAAATGAGAGAGGGGGGAAGGGAGTGGGAAGAAGGTGGAAAAAGAGGGACAGGGGATGAAAAGGGTAGAGAAAGTAAGAAGGAGACAAAAAGAAAAAAAAAGGAAAGGATGAGAGTGAGGAGGGAGGAAAGGCGATAAAAATGGGACACAAGGAAGAGAAGAAAGGGAGGAAAACCTGAGGAGCAAGTAGGGAGGAGATGAAGGACGGGAGCAAAGACAGGAGCAAGACAGTGAGCCCTCTAGTGATGATATTTGTGATGCACAAGGAAATGAAGGCAAGAGACCAGCTGAAGCTGAAAGCCAACCGCCATCACAACCAACAACATGAAGTGAGGCCATAAACTTGCCTTCTTCAGTTGGCAGTGGATAAAGAGAAAAGTCAACCTATGCCTAAGCACTCTGTTTTAAGCTGACTGTTTTGTTTTCCCAAGAAGCGCTTCTCATTTTCTTCACAGTAGTTAGATATGCCTTCATCTCTACCTGATTAAGATGAATAAAACGGATAAATTGTTTCTTTCTTTTGATTACAACCTTTTGATTTAACAAATTAAATACAGCTGATATGAACTACTCCAAACCCTCACTCAGAATTAAAAACACACACAAAAAAAACTACTACTTTTACTTAAGTAAAAGATCCGGAAGTGAGGGGTAGAGGTGTGCGGTCAGATTTGAAGCATTATTGAAACTTGTAAGCGTAAAGAAACTGTTGAACATGTTGCTGAGAGATTGTAGGAAGTTCACTGTAGAAAGGGAAAGACTGAAGGGCAGAGTGGTAGATATGCGTAAGGGAGTGGAGCATCAAAGGTCTGTTAGAGACGAACAAGTACAGGTTAAAAGGCCTTTATTTAACATTTAAATGAAACTGTATTGATTTCCAGAATATAACTTCTTTACAAATATTTTTTTGTTTTGTTTTGTTTTGTTTTGTTTGAAACGTTTTTTGACGGTACAGTAGGTGGCGCCATACGCCGTAAAGTTAGTTTGTAGTCCGCCAGTCAAACCAAAGAAGAAGAAGACGAAGCAGGAGTGAGGCGTAACGTCGGCTGTGTTTGAGTGACTCTTGTCGCAACAGACGATCTTCGGCCATGATGTGCCACTCGCACTTTTCAGCTAGCTACTGCAATGTAAGAAAGTCTAAGGAGTAGCCCCTCGCCAGACCAACGGAACAACATGTTAGGGGCATCACAGGGGACGCAGTAGGTATTAAGATATTTTTTAATGATAGCAAGGCTGTGTTTTATTGTTGTCACCGGCGGGGGGTCTTCCAAAGACCCCATGACAGTTGTTGCCTTGGTCGTTGTTGCTAAGCTAACGCTGTCTGGACTGTGCAGTGGTAAACACGAACGGATATAAGCTAGCGAAAGTAAAGGTAATTGGTAACTTGCAGTTAACTGTCAGGTCCGCCCAATTACAGCGCGGGAATGAGTGTGTTGTTTTCAAGAACACGTCGGTCTTAAAGTCAGTCTGACCTGAGCTAACGTTATTACAGCAGTCAGTCAGTTCGTTAGCTCACGTTAAGCTAAGCGTGAAGCGTGTCCTGTAAGCACACACACGTGAAACTACGCTCCTTGCCAACACTGTTGTCAATGTGACGGGTGTATTGGATAGCTTCAGCACACTGTACGATGCCTGCTGAGAGGAGAATTCAAAAGACGTAGTGAATTTAAAGAAAAAATGTTAAGTACTGGCGACATCCCTAAATATAATGTATGTAGGATAGCTTGCTTTAGTGATACATGCTAACAAACTGACCTTAGCTAGCTCACATAGCCGCGATTTCAATAAGAATGTCCCTCCTTAATATTACTCACAAATAGTATCAAATTGTCTGGTCCTGAATTTAAGCACCACAACACCAACTTTTCCAATGTACAATAGCTTAACAGCTATTGTTGAAAAATTACATGTTTTAATCTTTGTAACTACCCAAAGTGTTTGGGTTTTTTTGCATTCGGTTGCTGTTTTTATTGATGTATTTATGTTAATGTTTACTGTTTCTTCCTCTCAAACAGTAACGGCTTGATAAAAAAATGTTTTTTAACAGCTGGCGCAGGGATACTGAATAAGTTTCAGCGTTGGTTTTGAGTAACTTTCTTTCCATACATGAGGGAATTCTTCATGGCGAGGTTTAGAATCAGAAATACTTTAATGATCCCCGGGGGGGAAATTGTACAAAGGTATTGTCAGAAGTGGGATTCGAACCCACGCCTCCATTCGGAGACCAGAAGTCCCATGTTCAGGAAGGTTTGTCACCTTGAGTCTGGCGCCTTAGACCGCTCGGCCATCTTGACAACTGTGCTTTTCTGAGAATTTATGGGATCTCTTAGACTGACTCTGCCTCTCTTCTTGTGTAGTTTCAGTGGTGAAAGCTGTTCATTTATTGCCTGCTGTGAATCAGCTGAGACGCCTAAGGACACCACTTCCTCCTCCAAGACCTGACACATTAATGTGAGCCAAGTATGCAATCTTGGGCAGCCTGAAGCTTACATTTCATCCCAAGAGTTGTTGAGAAGACTGAGGAGAAACGGCTTTTGGCTCAGTCTGCATCAAGTAATATCCTCAAGACTCTTGGCTCATCCTCGGTCTTATATGCAACTCTGAGTGTGACTGTTAGTTAGAGTGGGAACCACTTTGCCTCAGGAAAAGAACCGCATGTGCCTGCCTGTCTGGACCTCACGTGAAGGCTGATAACACTGCATAGCCCTGCTGACCTGTGGCACAGGTGCTAGGCCCAAGTGTTGTACTGCTGTCACTGCATCTGTGGCGGCAGTTATGTTTACTGATTTATCAAGAACTTGTAGTCAAACTGCAGTGACCAACAGAAAATTTACAACTCCCTTCAGCTGGAGCTGACATCTCAAAAGTCATTCCTACAGAGGAACCGCTCATTGAGAGGGGAGCTACTAGGAGGAACAGGGGGTCTTTCAGGGAAGAGAACCTTCCTCCATCTCAGGCTTTGGTATTGTCTCGACTCTTAATTCCTATCCTGCCTATCAGTCTCCACCCAAGACCTAAACTCAGCCCTTCAGAAATAACCACATCTTCATTGGGCGGTGCCATGCCCTCCAACCAGTCCTCCCCCTGGGGTGGGGGGAAGCCTCGGGCTTGCTCCAACTCAGATAGTCCCACCACCACAAACTCTGTCAGCACACACGCCAAGACAGTTGCGGCCACTAAAGTGCCTTTTAGTCAGACTTCCCAAGAGCTCTCCAGGAGAAAGGATCAAGCCAAACCTCTCTCTAATGTTGCCTCATCTGCTTCCCCCATGAGGCAGACAACAGTGGCCCCATCTGTCTCTGTATGGGAGAAGGGGGACGGAAATAAAACCATCATCCCGAGCCAATTCACCACTGTGCCAGATGGGTCTCCAAACCTGCCACATCAACTTAATGGGATTCAAAGCCCAAACCAGGTACTGGCAACTGGACTGAAGCAGACACAATCCAGTGCCCCCTCCTCCATCCCCAAGAAGGAATGCCAGATTGGGTTTAATGTCCAGCAGACAGGTACCATGCAGAAATGTATGTCGCTTCAAACTTCTCAACCTGGAAACGGTTTAGCAGTGAACAGACGTCAGGCTGCCGCAGGTGATTCGCTGTTGGGATTGGATCCTTTTTTGTCAGTTTGTCATCAAGACCTGTTCATCAAAGGACAGCCCACCCTGCAGCAAACTAACAAGTTGATGGTGAGTATTTGTTATTGTTGTTGTTGTTGTTGTTCAAGCGGAACATTTTCGTAGTTGTATAATGTAGTTGGGTTTTCAACTCTTCACATTAAATGCTTGTCTAAGTGCAGAGTGAACAAGTGAACATAAAAATCTCAAAAAAGACAGATGTGGTTGTGTTTGAGGTTGATTTTTGGAGCTCCAGCTGTCCATTTATATTGGCCACCTGCATCTTCTCCATCAGGTGATCAATGGCTGTATAGTGAAGAATATTTTACTTTTTGTATTGATTGATACTGATATATCATTATTGGTGTATATGAGGGCATATAAGTAGCAAGAAAGTGCAGTATTGAAATCCCAAACTAGGTTTGAGGTTAAGTGTCACCATTACATAGTTTGTTCGCCAGAGAGCAACAAGAAGTTGATTTTCAATTATAACTTGTCCCGGTTAGTATGAATCGTAGGCACAATTCTTAAAAAACAAATCTAAGGGATCCATATCAAGATTGTTTGTTTGTGTTTTTATTACAAAAAACAACAGCTATCTTTCAATATATCATTATTTTCATATATTTTCTCCAGTATCGGCCTCAAAGATCCAGTATCGGTCGGGCTATAATTTCCTATAAAATGCATTATGAGCATTGAATGCTTTGGATTTGTTGTATTGTTTTGTATTATAGTATTGATAAAGTTTGTGTAAACTTAGCTCACATGAAGGAAACATTTTAGTCAGTGACCTCTCCTTGTTTTGTCTTGTTAGCTTGAAGCTGCAGACCGTTCCTCCTTGCCATCAGTGCCTCCTCTATGCCTTACTCTTTGTGAACATCAGGGGGCAGCATTGGGAAAGGATGCCTCCCGCCTTGACAGCACAAAAGCAGAAAGAAGAAGCACAACAACTACACGGAGGAGCCATTCAGCTAAACCAGCAACAAAATGCAGTCAGACACAAAACAGTTGCACAACAATAACTGCTTTAAACAGTCACTTGGTAGTAAGAGGTGGCCCTCCAGCAATGATGGCAGCAACTACAAACAGCAAGCCCCAAACAATAGCATCGCTAGACCTAAACATGCAGGCCCCAGAAAGTAATTGTCCAGCGGGAAGCACCTTGTCCACAAGCAGAAGAATCAGTCCTCCAGCAGCCAGTCCCTTTCCAAATGGCCCCATGCCAAGAGTGCTCAGTGCCAGTGTCAGTGCCACTCAGGAGAAGCAGCCCCCACAGCTGGACGCCATCTCAGGTAATCAGAATTATTGTTTTACTATGACACATACTGTAGCTGTCACAGAGCGATAGATTGAATCTGCACATCGGGAGTCAGGAACATACTAAGGACAAGTTTCACAGAATTATTCATGAGTACATGGAGCTCTGGTAATACTGAGCTTCTTTAAGAAACTTTGTTAATGCTCATCTTTAGAGGCAGAAAGCTATTATTCTCCCAGGGACGTGTACACACAGCAATATGTTATCTTGGAGATCAGGACACCGGCACATCTCACTATTGTTTTGTGAGAACGTCATCATGTTGATTGTAAATATTTTAGCATGAGCTAACACAATACAATGACAGTTTTGCACGATTAGACATTTGTTGTCTTTTGGTTTCCCGCTGGTTTCTTTATATATAAAGAAAATATCCAAAGCAGGCAACATGTTGGATCTGACATGAGCACACTATTTTCTACCAAAATTAGAACAGTTTTGGTAGTTGCACGTGAGATATTTCAGGTTTTAATTTCTTTTTAAGTGGGTGGCCTCAGTTGGGGAAAAAGGTGATGTCATGTACTTCCATGCACCAATTAGGATTTAGTTGAATTTTAATCAGAAGCTGATGACTGTTGGTTGACTGTTTGGTCACTTGGAGTATAAAACCCTTAATAAGTAATACTTGATGCTGTTTTTTTAAGTTGATTGTTGCTTATTTAGTACTGAATATTAAATGTTTTAGAGAAATATTTGATTGTTTGATGTTATGATTTCATGCAAAGTGTTCAGGGGCTTTAAAATAATGAAAACATCTTTAAGGAGGAGTTTGCAGTTAGTTTTCTTTCCGGTGAAATATCATGAAATAGAAAGACACATGATTCATGTATTTACTTCTGAAGTAGCCAGCATGAAACCTGAAATGGACCATGACAAACTCGTGGATGTACGACTGTTCTTTCCCTTGTAGATGTGGCCTCCTGTCCAGCAGGAGTCTTGATGGGCTCCGTGACCACTCAGATCTCCGCGATCCACCTAACCAGGCAAGGACAGCCTGCCTCAGTGTCATCGTCATCTTCATCTCCATTCCCTTCCTCACCCTTGCCAACAGAGGAGTGTCAGGTTGGAGGGACTCAGCTTTCTGGGTGAGCAAAAGCTAATTGCTTCTCAATCAGCAGATGCAGTTCTGTCCCCCCCCCCCCCCCCCCTTCTGATTCTCACTCTGAATATTTCGCCTCATATTAATTGTTTCCAGCCAGGAGTATGTCATGCAGGTGGATGGAGTTGAGGAGGAGCTGCCTGATGAGCTGGAAAATGCCTGTAGTGACGACGGTATGAAGTTAAAATACACACATTCACACTCAGACTTACAATATACACTCTGAGTACTTCATCATACTCAGCTGCCTTTAATCAGCTGGCAGTTTGTGCTATTGATGTTGTAAACTGCTGATTTTAGTTGTCTCCTGTTGTCTTCAGATGATTCAGACTGTTCGTCCATTAATGGCACCTCATCCACAGCATCCATCGGTCTCCTTTCTGGGTAAGACACACTCTGTGACCACACACTTCATTATTTCTATTTATGTTGTAATTTAACATGATTGATGATGATCATGACTGATGCAAACTCAGTAGAGGACTGTTATTCTCTCTTGTTTCTAATGAGCCGTCCCAGTGACGGTAATGGAGCATTTTTGGACAGTTTCTTCTGGACTGTTGTCTGTTTTTCTTTCTAATGAAGCAGATACCCTTCTAATTCTAGAAATGTGTAAATCCACACTCACTCTGAGTCTTTCCACCACATTCTCTGTTATTATATGCTTAGTCCCTTTCTTCCTCATGTGTACCTCGTGAAGCATAATCACTGTCAGCAGCCATTCAAATCATACAAATCTTTCTATATGAATTGATGAAACTATATCTGTCTTTAAAGCTGTGGTTTCACTGTGGCCATATAAATAGTTGGTGGGCGGATAAAAAAGATGAATCAATAATAAAAAAAACAGTGTTCATTATGTGGTTTACTTAACATTTTTGTCCATTTAACAGACCAAACGTTTGGTGTTAAGCCCAAGTTTTTTGTCAACTCGAACAACCTAGAGTCCAGTTCAAAATGTCAGTGTCCTTTCCTCGGACCGCCCAACATCCAATTTCTAATTGGCCTCCTAAAATGGCATAAAACATATATGCATGAGATCCTGTGGACTCCCTTTTTCTCTCTCTTTCATTCTCTCTCACTGCATTGTTAAAAGAGGCTGAAAGCAGCAGAGCGTGGTGGAAAGGTCTGCTGCATTGTGTGTCATATTGTTCTCCACTGTGATGGCCTCAACAGTGGAACTCCCTACCAAAGACTCGGAGCTGATTCTCTGCTAAAACAGCCTGGATAGGGACCGCTATTGTCCCCCCCCACCCAACCAGCTGATTTGTTTATGTGTTCATTTACATACACCCCACTGTCCTCCCACCCTTTACTGAAAGCTATAGCTCCTGTATGTATAGTGTGTAGTGTAGTGTTAAGTTAGTCTAGCTGTAATGCCAGTGTATCCCTGATGTTGGTGGTGGAAGGATTTTATCCAAGAGACAGTATTTCGAAGAGGAAAATATCATCCCCTGTTCCTTCATCCGTCTTTTCTTCCTTGCCTATATGACTGTCATGTGAGTGTTTTTTTTTCTTTTCGTGTGTTTATTATTTTGTGTTCATCTGACGTGAAAAGTGATGTTATTTTGGAGGGGAAAAAAAGCTCAGGAACCTGCTAATGTTGGACTAAACTTGCTACAGCACTAGTGTTGTTTTGCTGAGGTTAATTGTGTCTTCTTCAAAATGTACTTGTACACTATGTGTGATGTCTCTAACCCCAAATTCTCACAAGCGTCATGTTACCAGTGCCGAGTGCAAACGCTCGTCCATCCAGTCCACACTCGACTTGTGTTACAAACTAGAGTGGTGACTGGATGCCAACTTCCGTTAGTTAGAAGTCAGTGAGCGTAACTCGAGCTGCATTACCTTTTAATTTTGTTGTGAGACTGCAATTTGCTCGTTTAATAGTAACAAGCAAAGCAGAGCCGTGGTGCTGAAAGAACAGCAACCGGACAGAACGACCATTGTAGATGGAGTTTACATGATTGCAACATATAGAAAGTAAATATGTGTCATTTGAATGTGATTGAACTAGACAGTTGTAAGATGCTGCTTCTTGACACGTTTCTTAAAAAGGAAATGGAAGCTGCTCTGTGAGATGGGACGACTAAAAATGCTTTATAAAATGTTCATAAATGGCACTTGTTTTGGTCAGTGAACCAAACTTGGTCACAAAGTTCCCGATGTGACCATCACATGTAACCTCCTTCTTTTGATATGACCAGCAAGATACAGTACTGTTGAAGATGTTGGTGTGGACGTGAGAGGCTGCATGTATTTGGATATCCACTAATCATACATCTGTTTCTTCCTCTCAGTGTCGAGGAGCCGATGTCATTGGGGGCGGAAGATGACCGCGAGGAGAGACCAGCTTTGGTTCCCAGTCTGTTCCCCCTCATCGCTCCAACACTCTACTTCAGCACCGCCAGCGAGAAAGGTCAGGACACGCACCTCTGTCGTGTGAAATCAACAGTAGCTATAATATTAGGCAAAGCTAAATTTGCTTAGCTTACATCAATTTAAATAAACAGTTTACATCAAATGCCAACTTATTGATTATTTTCAGTTGTTGTGAACTATTTTAATATTAGCATTATGCCTGTAGTCGGTATAGACATGATCTGTATTCGTTGTAGAAAAATATACGGTCATAAATGACATATAACTTTGTTGTGTTGTGTGCTCCGCAGTGGAACTTCTGCCTGCAGAACAAAGACGACTGTTAAAATGGAAGATGAGCACCGTCACTCCAAATATTGTCAAACACACCATCGGCAGGTCCCACTTCAAAGTCACCAAGAGTAAGTCGTCAGTCGTTGTTGCTAAGACATATTTGCGTTTGCCACATATAATTCACGGTTAAATCCTAGACGGGGGATGACCGTGATCTAAAAATGATATCTGCTGAACATCAACTTAGTCTTTGTGGATTAAATCATTAAGGCTCACCAGCCACACAGAGGTCACAGTGTAGAGGTGTCAAAGTTTGAACGTCTTATAATACTTCTGGCTTCTTTTCAAGACTGTCACTGCTGACTGTGTGTATTTTAAATTGTCTTTTTTAATTCATGTTAAATCAATTATGTTCAACTCTGTGTCTCACATAGCGATTGATGTCATGCATATTTCTTGAAAATGTAAACCTATAATTTTGGACAACAAAAGGTCATGTTTTGTAGTTCACTGCTCCTATACTCTAAAAGATCATTTCTGTGTAACATAGGTTAGGGTTAGGGTTAACATGCACGAGGTGAAACATAGCATTAGGATGTAAGAGATAACTGTGATAGTTGTCCTGGATGATTCAAATCAGTTTGTTGTTCTGTTTCACGTAGAAAGCCATGACTGGTTGGGCTGCTGGGGACACCACATGAAGTCCCCTGGCTTCAAGGCCCTTGGAGAGCACCAGAAGGTGAGAAACTGTAGATGCACGACTCATTCCAGTTATGTTCTGAGGAAGCCTTACCTTTTAAGGCAGGTGAAATGATCAAATGACCTTTTAGATCTTCCATCCTTCCATAACTTGTCTGTGTTTGCGTTCCTTTTGTCCTAGTTGAACCACTTCCCGGGAACATTTCAGATTGGCAGAAAGGACCGGCTGTGGAGGAACCTGTCCAAGATGCAGGTTCGCTTTGGCAAACAAGAGTTCAGCTTTTTCCCCCGCACCTTCATCCTTCCTCAGGACATCAAGCTGCTCCGCAAGGCCTGGGAGGACAGTGGCTCCAGGCAGAAATGGATCATCAAACCTGTACGTTCTGCTAGTAGATAATAATCATCTTGTCCGTTTGCTTGTAACTATACCAAAGCTGTGAAGGCAAGGTCTCAAAACACAGGAAAAAATATCTCTGAATATCTCTCTCATCTCTAATAGCCTGCGTCAGCCAGAGGAATAGGTATCCAGGTCATCCACAAATGGAGCCAGATGCCCCGCAAGAGACCACTTCTGGTCCAGAAGTAAGTAGCCCAGAATAGACCGCTAATGGTTTAAAACATAGGTACTAGAAAGTCATTATGAAAAAACATCTTAATTGTGGTTGTGTTTTGCAGGTACCTTCACAAGCCCTACCTCATCAGTGGCAACAAGTTTGACCTGCGGATCTACGTCTACGTGACCTCCTACGACCCACTCAGAATTTACATCTTCTCTGACGGACTGGTTCGATTCGCCAGCTGCAAGTCAGTTTTCATCTCATCCACTACCGTGACAAGGCCAAATACTGTAGATTAGTTACTTAAAATGGAACGTAAATGATCCCCAAGGTGAAAGTCTATCATTTAAGCAGGAAAAAAGTAGTAGCATCTAGTTAAATATATACACGAATATGATTGGTATGGCTGATTGTACTCTGACGCTTTGAATAAAATGTGGTAGACTTGCAACAAGCTCACGATAGAGGTCATATTTGATTTAATTCCAGATGTTTCTCCTCTTTAGGTATTCGTCTTCCATGAAGACTCTGGGTAACAAGTTCATGCACCTGACCAACTACAGCGTCAACAAGAAAAACTCTGAATACCAGACAAACAGCGATGACAAGGCCTGCCAGGGACACAAATGGTAACAGACAGAGAAAAGAGGGAAATGTTTATGTTTGGATCAAGGAAGCATGGAGGGAGGGAGGGTGGCTATCTGAAGAGGTGAAAGCAGAGAACGAAGGAGGAAGAAGTATAAAAGAAGCAGGGCGTAAAAGGGGAGAGTGGAAGGACGTTTGACTGGTGAGAAGGGAGGATTAAGGGCACCTGACTAAAAGTTAACACTCTGTGTTTTGGCTCCCTCCAAAGAGTTCAAGTAAACAAGCGACTATAATTACACATCCTAAGCAGGTTCCTCTCCCACAAATGTTTCAAATTCAAATGTTCAAATCTGCGACACGTCCTTGCTACTGTTATATGTGTGCTGTCTGAGCACGTGTGTTCTCCAGCTGCAACAAAATGTGTGTGTGTGTGTGTGTGTGTGTGTGTGTGTGTGTGTGTGTGTGTGTGTGTGTGTGTGTGTGTGTGTGTGTGTGTGTGTGTGTGTGTGTGTGTGTGTGTGTGTGTTTTCAGGGCTCTGAAGGCCTTGTGGCAGTATCTTGGTTCTAAGGGAGTCAACACCACTCTGATCTGGGAGAAGATTAAAGACATTGTGATCAAAACCATCATAGCGTAAGTTTGCCCATTCAGTCATTCACTGGCTGCAGGGCAACTGTTATTAGTTATTATTAATTTTTATTATTTGTTATTATTTATGAAACTTTCAGTGAAGTGTATTTTTCTTGTTTTTTGTATCTTGTGAGGCCTAATGAAGCACTTTGTAGACAGTGTTCAAAACTAGTTGACTAATACACAAAGTTTCATTTTGTACTTCTAAATATTGTATGACATAGATGACTGACAGCCTGTAGATATATAGTGTACCTTGATTGACAAATATCAGAGTGTATTAGTGCATATGCAGTAGCTTGAATGGCACTGTCATTCTGGTATCTTTTAGACTTTAAGTATCTTGTATCACTGCAGATATCCGTTTGGTGATTGAGTGATAGATAGGAGAAAGTAGAGGCAGGGAGGCTATGAAATGTGGAGCTGAGGTGGTGAATTGCTAGAGACTGTTAGAAAAGTCTGATTATGTAATAATCTATCTACCTCCTGTGTGTTGGTTATCAGGTCAGAACCGTACGTCAACAGTCTGCTGAAGATGCACCTTCGGACACCTTACAGCTGCCACGAGCTGTTCGGCTTTGACATCATGCTGGATGAGAAGCTCAAACCCTGGATCCTGGAGGTCAACATATCACCAAGGTAACGCGCGCACACACATACACACACATACACACACACACACACACACACACACACACACACACACACACATAAAAACACATACAAGTTTTCAAACTAGATCTTGTAACTGTTGTGTTTCTGGTCCAGCCTCCATTCCAACACAGCGCTGGATGTTTCCATTAAAGGTCAGATGATCAGAGACCTCCTGAACCTGGCGGGCTTCCGTATTCCCCAAAGAGAAGATGAGGTCGGCCCCTGCAGTAGCACCTCCAGCTCCACCAGCAGGTAGGGAGGTGAAACTACACCTTACAGGCTGTTGTTAGGGTCCAAAAGGGGTCCTGTGACTGGGATGAAACTAGTGAATTCTGGTCACAATTTAGGAACAACTTTCAATATAATTCAATATATTTTCAGTAAGCCTCAGAAAAGACCTTATCGTTGAATCAACACCTGTGTGTGTGTGTGTGTGTGTGTGTGTGTGTGTGTGTGTGTGTGTGTGTGTGTAGTCTGTGTGAGGGGACCAGGGAGAGGACCAAGCCAGATCTGTCTGCGGATGAGAGGGTCAAACGGGCCTTTTACCTCACACAGCGCTATGCAGACCAGGTAAGTGAATACTAACACACACTAAACATTTGGATCAAGGAAAGTGGATTAATGATCGAGTAATATATGCTAAATAAGAGGTTTTCAGCCATCTTGCCTTCATCAGGGTGGTGCCTGAGGCTGTTTCCTTTATATACACACATTATTCTACCTCTGTGCCACTGATGGTGTAGATGTTGGTGATGATGAGTACTGGTAAATAAAACAAATACCAACTTTGTTTCCTTCTCACTCTGTCAGGACTTCCTCTCTTCAGTGTTAGACGTCTTGACCCCTGAGGACGTCCGCGTGCTCGCAGAGAGCGAAGACGAGCTCAATCGTCTTGGAGAGTTTGAGCGAATTTTCCCATCACCGTCATCGTCTCGCTACCTCCGCTTCTTCGAGTGTCCGAGATACCTCAACATCCTGCTGGACCAGTGGGAGCAGAAGCACTGGAACAACAGGACAAAAGGTACGTGTGCATTTTCATAATAATGAACTTGCTCTCAATGGCATTGATTTATTAAGGATTTGCTTTGTTAGACCCTGATAAGATAGAGATTGTTTATCTATATTTACTTTGGGCTGCACTGAAGGTTAAACAGCAGAAATGAAGCACATCTAAAATAGTTTGTGTGGGTTAATGTAATATGTCATGTAAGGTAAGATGCACTATGTGAGGAAAAGAAGGAATAACACACGGAGGGCAGGAAACACTGAAACAGGTGGGAGAGTTCGTCCAGATCTTATGGATTCTGTGTTTGTGAAATGTTTGTTTTACATGCAGGTATCAGTCTGCTGAGCACTCTCTGTCAGAAAGGAGTCCATCTGGGAACCAGTGACCCGGCTCACATGGTGAGCAACTGTGGAGACCCTAAAATAATTTGTCTGAATAAATCATGACTGTGATATTTTTTTTTTTTATAATGTTGAACCATTCTGTTTTCTTTCTGACTCCATAGTGGTCCAAGTGTAGCTACATCTCAAGGTTTGAACCCCACAGACAAGACCCCGTCACCCCATCCAGATCCAGGTACACACACACACACACACACAATCAATAAACGTCAGGTGACAGGAATGCAAACAAACAAACATAAACAAATCCTCACTTGGGTGCATACTTAATTATCCCATAAAATCCATCTTCATGTTTATGGTAGAAATACTTGCTGAGGTTGTAAAAACTTGCCACAGGCTCAAAGTTAGTATCAAAGATATTTAGAGTGAGTAAATTAACCAGATTATCTCCCTGCTGCCCTCCCCTGTCTTGCTCTCCAGGGTGGTGGTCAGCCATCAGCACCGCTCCCATCATGATGACAATGACAACGGTTCAGACAGGGAGGTTGCTTCGGTCTCCAGCCTGCCCGTTTCGCCAAGTCCTGGATCTAGTGTCGCCAGCAGTGCCTGTGCAAGCCCTCAGCCCAGCCTCACCCAGAGCCTGCTGCCCCAACAGTTCGCCTCGCTCTGAGACTCGGTTTGCCAACACGATATTCAGTACCCAGAACAGACACAAAGCTCAGGGTCTAGGACTTAGCCCTCACCTCCCCCCAAACACCCTCCTATTGCTCTTTCATGTCTAGAAACCCTGAATGAGAACTGTACTTAGAACTACTGTATCAGCTTGAAGCCCAGTCTTAACAAACACTGTAGAAGGGAGTGGATTGTAGTTATCAGAAGGAAGTACCTCAGTTACTAATATATACTAATGGGATTGTGCAGAAAATGGTGGCTCATCCTTTCTAGTCTTGAGGGAAGCCCACATTACTGCAACACCAGTGAAAATATAACACTTAAAGTACCATAGCAGTTTTTTAATGTTTTAGCCCATTTACTGCAAATCAATAATATGCCAACCATTTTCCAACTGTAGGTCAAATGTATTCTGATCTATTCTGAGCAGCCACTGATCTCCTTGATTTTCTTTGCTGTATTAAAATCCATCGTCCTGCAGAGACTTGAAACATGCTGGAGACACATAATTCATCACAGGGAGCTTCATGTCTGCTGAATTTGTCAAATTCACATTGTCATATAGTAATGCAGTGCAGACATGACATTCATTTCAGTAAGATCACGGCATAGACACAGCGGAGAACCGTACGCAAGAAGCTCTCCACGAAGAAAGTACAGCCAAAAAGTTTAACGCGGCTCAACTTCTCAGTGCAGCGTCATCCTGCATGCCGATGCATTGGCCAATCAAGAACGGGCTAGCTCCACGCCTGGTAGATACTTTGAAAGAAGAACTGCGTTATTCTGCTGACAGAGAGTGAAATGGTTGTCGACGTGACGACGTTTCGGAGTTTTCCCGTAGTATTACAATCCGCTGTGTTTGGATATGTATTAAAACTCATGGATGTATTACTCAAACTGGATGGTACTTCATCTTCTCCCCGCCACCTGTAGTCAGCAGGTAAACACAGAACCTTGTGCTTTTTAAACGCTGTGCCATTTTCAGTGAACGCCTGCTTCGGACTGTCACAGTCCCGCCTGCCTACACACATTGGTCCTCACTGGCCTTTTGTACTAAACTTAAGCTGTGACCAAGACATACTGGACTTCCTCACAACCTACACCGCTAAGCAACGTTAGGAATATAAGTGAAAATAAAACTGCAAAGCCAACTCCACCGTGGCCCAAAGTTGTTAAGGTGTGAAATAATGACACAATACTGTGATTTCTCTAATGTCTTAAATCTAAGACTGGTGATCTGATCCCACAAGTGTCACATTCCTAGCCGAATGAAGTCTTTGTGTGCAAATAGTGAGGCGAAGAAAAAAGGAAGGGACGTGGAGCTGGAGCTTATTTCAGACATCTTTAAAGTGTCAGTACTTGATTTTATTTTCACTGGTTGATGGTGTTACTGGTGTGTTTCACAAAACCTCATTTTGATTTACGATGTTGACTTATAGTATGTTAGAGATACTTGAAGATGAAACTTTGGTTACTCGGTTTGATGCATGTTGGTGGACCCAGAAAAAGGTAAACGTTATCAACGACATTTCTATTAGTAGTAATTTAACTCGTTCTCGTAACGGCAACCAAATTTGACATTTAAAAAGGGCTTTCTGTGTGACGACGACGTCACTCAAATTATAGTATGTATTTCGTGAAAGCAGCCAAATTTGGTTTGGTGTCCAGCGTTTGCTGTTTGAGTGGAACCAGTTTAAGATTTCTTATGTATCCTCAGGAAAAAAAAAAAGTATCTTATTTCAAAAATCTAAATCTGCTGTGAGGACACTTTCAGAAAAGTAACATAGGACTACTTGAAGTTGAAAATGTTTGGATATACTCTCTCTTAAAGCCAACAACAAACTGACAGCTGGTTGTAGATGAGGAAAGTGTAGCTGTCACATGAAAACATCTACGTCATCTTGACCTCAGTCTTACCTGCGTGAAGATTTGAAATCCTCCAAACAAAGTCATTATGACGTCCTGTTTTATATCCTAGTGGACATTATCTGCAAAGTCATTCCTGCTGTCAGAAGTCACGAGACAAGGTGTGGAAGCTAACCTGTTTTACAGATGAGTTTTATCATGCAATTTACTAACAGATGCCAAACTGCTGTGCAGTGTCAGTATGTAGCAGACGAGCTTTTTTTTTTTTAATTAACATGGGATAGGAGGAGAAATAAGAATATATAAATGCAGTAATTTTGACATAGGTCATTGCATTTAGACTAAATAGGATGTGATGTGGAAGCACAAAGTTGCGTCTGGAAGCCTTTCCCTGGTGTGCAGAGTCTTCATGGAAGTACTCAAAGCAGACACTAACGGCCCATTCACACAGAGAAGCATCGCTGAGGAGAAGTGCTTTTAAATTCCCCGTATTTCAAGTAGAGTTATTGTTTAACCCTTTTATCACTTTGTGTAATAATTGATAACTGTTAAAAGTAACTGTCTATATAATTTCAGAAAATGGAAGGAGAAAAAAAAGGCCATCTAGGTCCCCCAGTGTCCGAGAGGACGTCTTCAAAGTGCCTGCTGCGTCCCATTAGCAGTCCGCTTCAGTTACAGAAGCACACAATGATATAAAAACAGAAAATAAAAACAATCCTCAAATATGAGAAGCTGGTACCAATGAATGTTTAACATTTTTGCTTGATAAATGACAAACAATTAACCAGTTGTTTCTAATCTCCCGTCTCCTACAGAAGCGTCTTCAGTTCAGTTTACATTTCTCTGTCTGAAATGGGCCTTACGCAGTATTAGCCGAGCACCTCACGTCCACCGTAAGGAACATGAAGTCGGCATCAACAGGCTATTACAGGGGGTTTTGTATGTTTTTGCTTATTCACGAAATGACATATTGAATATATTACTTATATTAAAACCTGTCCCATTGTGCAGTTATCTAGAATTATAAGCTAAATGAGCTAAAACATGCAAAACCACCCTGTAGACATTCAACACAGCTCATGATCTGTGAAGCTGCTCTCAAATAATGACTCTCAGAGGGTTCCACGGCCCTTGAGGCAGTTTATAAATTAGCTCCTAAACTTTCAATTCTTTTTGGGGGAAAATCATTCATACTTTGACAGAAGTTACATTTAGCCAATTTATATAAAGCCACGCCGCCGTCAGGTTTGGTGGCTGCATTTCAGAGGTTATATATATATATTTATATATACCAAGTTGAATAATAACACTGCGTTTGAGGTTGTTTTTGACAGTAAGCGGAGATTATACAATTTTTTACTAACTTGAAAACTGTTAAATGTTCATGTTAAAGGGCTGTATGACTTGCTCAGGATGACAATTTCAAAATAAAAGTTATTTGTGGTACAAGTCTCATGATTGGGTCTTTATCTGAATGTTTGAACTAATTATCTTCAGTTTTACAGTGTTTTGCCGTTAAATGGGGGCTATGTTCAGGACACAGTCGGTTCTCCTGAATTTCAGGCAGAAAAGGGGGCTTTATTATCTGCAGCCATTTTATTATTGTTTAATTCAAAGCAAATGTACGTAATGCCTTACTGTGACATGTAAGTAAGACAGTTTATTAAAATATGTGTAGTAAAAATGTCTGACCATTTAAAGCAGTTTACATCTGTTTAAAATACACACACATACTGTACATGCATACATGCATGCACACACACACACACACTCCATGCTATTAGGAGAATTGTAAGACGCCCTGTGAGTGAAGACACAGAAACCAGGTTGTGGTATTTTGAATGTGTGTCAGGACTCTGTAAGCAGTTAAACTATTAATATCTGAGTTCCTCTCTAACCAGCAGCGACGGGCCCATTCAGATAACATGCATGTATTATTAGAGAGACACTGTCCAATTGTTTTACACCAGAAATATAACTTGGAAACCGGTTTGAGAAAACTTCCTAAAGTTCTGGCTCTCCTGGAATGAGTTTAGTAAAGTGGTGAATTAATGCAGAGTTTAACCCGCAGGTTTCACCGCCAACGTGTACAAGCGAATTGCGGGGATTTTGCTGAGCTCGGCGTATTGTTTAAATAACTTGCATAGTTCACTTTTTAATTCTGCACTCAGCTTTGACTTGACAGGTGATGTTCTGTTGGAGTTAAAGGGGTCATTTAAACGAGGTAATGTAAGCGTTGATTACATGTTTGTTTTCAGTATTTTAGTGAATTTGAAGGCTGCATGTTAACTCACAACTATGTGCAAAGGAGGGGAGAGTCTCCTCGAGTCCTTCTGTGTGTCTATAAATAGTTTGACATGTAATGGCCCTATGAAACTTGAACGTCTCCCACGGTAGGACGGGCAAAGCCTTAAAGCTGCACTGGTCCAATTTTTTTTTTTGTTTTTCTTTTAAACAATGGATCAAATGACTGTGTGATGTGGAAGTTGTCACTTATTGTGACACACACACACACACACAGAATTATCACCTGACTCTGCAGGACATTTCAGCATCTCTCACCTCATTGTTTTGGTTTTGCAACCTACAACTTTGCTGTTTTGGTTCACTCTCACAACACAAAATAAAACACAACCCATAATGAATGCCAATGCCGCTCTGTGTCTGCTTGACGTGTACGTTGGCAGAGAAGGCACTGCTGATGGCTGTACGGTACCTCCCATGTGTTTTGGGAGACTCCCTCATAATTAGATGTTATTGCAGAGAGAGAACCAGGAGCTGCTGTGAGGTGATGACAGTGGAGCTGTTGCTGTTCTAGTAGTTTTGCAAAACACCTTTTGCAACATCTATTGAAACAAACTGTGGCAGGCAGAGCTTGCTGTAGATTAGAAATGTGTTCCTGTCACATCAATTATTGAGACTGCACAGTAGCTACGTGTCATGCATGTATTACATGACTACAGACTGCACATACTTCACATTATTGTAATATCGTATTACCATTCTCCAATGCAAATCATCAGCGTTTGGATTAACTGGGGCTCAGTTCATCCATCTCAGCTGATCAGACTTTATTGGTGGTCCGGCTCTGTCTTTCCCACCATCAGAAGATTAAAGTGACAGGGATGAGGTTTGTGCTCTGAGGTCTTTCTGGTCTTTGTTTTTCCTCTTAAAACGTTGACGATGCTGCCTCCAGAGGTTTTCACCAAAGGATGATAAAGCAGCACTTGTAATGGCTGTCGCCACAGGAACATCTGTCTTTCTGTCTTTAGCCTCCCCGACTCTCTTGTACATGTTTCCCCTCCCACTCTCTCTCTCTCTCTCTCTCTCTCTCTCTCTCTCTCTCTCGCTCTGTGTGAATGCCACAGGCCTCTCACCCCTCAGTCCAGATTTAGACCTTAGTCTTTCCCAGACATTCAGACCCAGCTGACCGAAGCTGGCCGGTAGTGCACTGATCCCTTTGTCTCCCTCGTCTTTTGCATCCAATACCTCCTTCTTTCCCTCCTCTCCTTCTCTGCTCCTTCTTCACCATGCCTGGACTCGTTCACCACCTCTCTGTCTGACATGGTAGCAGGACCTGCCAGATGTCTGAGTTGGACAGCTGGTCGAGGGTTGTAGTCCAGGGTTTCGCCAGTCGGTCTGGTTCCACAGAAGCAGACCTCCTGCTCCTCTTCCCCAGCCATGGAGCCTCTTGCGAAGGTAAGCCGCTCTGCTGACTCATCCTCACCCCCCCCCCCGTCTGATCTGTCCACTTCTGCTGGACGTCTGTTTGTGTTGGTTACCAAAACGTGTGTGTTGGTGTGTGTTTGGACACGACTTTGTAACTGAGAGGCTGCAAAGAAAAAAACACCAGGGCTACTTTTACATTGCAGGTCTCAAAGCCACGTTCCTTTCACCTTAAGCAATTTTGTTTTTGCATCACCTGTTTATATTTACCTTTTTAAAGTGAAGCACATTTACAACCTGCATGCATGTTTACATGAAGTAACTCCACAAATGCTGAAATGGTGAGCAGGGATGGAAACCTGGGTCGGGAGGTGAAAGGTTAGGCTAGTTCAGACAGTAATGGGGCTCTTAATTTAATACTTGTGACATAAAGCCAACAGTGACACAAAATCCAAGGAACCATTACAGCAGCAGCTGCTAACGGGGCTGCTATTAATACTTTTGATCCAATTCACTCTCTTTCTTGATTTATGTTAAGCTAATCAGTGATACAGACGATGTTTGTTTATTGCCAAACACCAAGTTTAAGAATGTATCTCTCAGTTACAATTTGAAAGCACACCAGAGACATTTAACCATTTAATCACCAAGTAAATATCAGGAAATTGACTTGATGGTCCTGAAACACGATCCTGATGAAAGTACTTAGTTGTGGAAACATTGGTCCCATAGAACGTGGCATTATTTGCATTGAGGCTATACAAGCAGATGGTGACTTACCTTTAAAGGTAAACGTGGATAAAAAAATGACACAGCACTTGTTGCGTAGGGATATATACGCCGCAAAGTGACAATGCAGATATAAGACACAGTACATAGACAGTCCATCCATCTCACCCAGTCAATCACTCCCCAAGTTCATTGGTGGCAGCAGAGCTGTTGCCACTTCCTCCAGCTCTTTCAGGGCATCTCGAGTAGCTCCTCTGCATGCTGGAAGATGTAGTCCTTTCAGGGTATCATAGGTTTTTGTCTTCTAGTAAGTTGTACTAACTATACCTTCAAAAGGGAGGTGCCCAAGGGATGACATGGCATCCATACTACGGGCTGTATTACAACAAGAGTTTACGGCCATGCTAGTGGCTCTGTGAGGCTATGCTTTGAGGTAAATGCTAACGTCAGCATGCTAACATTCTGGTGTTAAACAGATATGTCCACGCCATTTAAAATGAGAATTCGACCTGATGGTGGCGCTAGATGAACAGTCCGGGTATCACCAAAGTTACTACAATTTACCTCTTCGTCAGTTGTGGCGAACTGCTGAAGAATGCTTCCTTCCCTCAATGCTGACGTCCACCAGCAGGTTCTCGGCTTTCTGCCATGACATGCATCAGCCAACCTGCGGACACTTACAGCTGCTTCTACAACAAACGTATTCAACACAGTCTGTTCCTACTACATATCCTCAACGTCTGGCAGACGACACTTGTTTAGCTGCAAGTGAGAAATCACTGAAGACCAAGGACAGGGGTTCCCAGCAAACTCCTAGGGTACATCTGGACTTGCCTGGCCTGTCCAGCGCAAACGCTCCAACGGATTTCCTCTGCAACAAACTATCACCTCGAGGTGGTCTTGTCATTGACAAAGAAAAACTCCAAAGTCTCCATTACGGAAATGGTCTTATGATCAAATTCTAAAAGAATACTCCCAACATTTTGCCTTTGCATTGACTGTCTTTCTGAGAGTTAAATAATACAATAAATATCCATTTCTTTTTGGGGGGGGTTTAGCCCAAAAAGACTCGAATAGAAAACAAGACACTTTGGTTTAAGGAGCAGTTAGTTTACCCATCGAAGCTTGACCAACAACAGCTGAACCCAGTGACTGCACGCAGCCTCTCAGAAGTCACCTTTGTACGTGATTAGCTTGCTAGCTAACAAGATACAGTCTGGCATCAAACCACAGCATCAGTCAGATAGATCAGCGAGGAGGTGATCAGGTATCACTCAGAAACACACAGAAATGAACCGCGACTGCTCAAATCTCCATCACGGAGCCGAAGACCTTCATGGCCACAAAATATGGATAGTAAAGTGTTGATGTGCTTCCTCTGCCAGGTCCCGTTATTTGAGATGGCCCAGGAGGAGGAGGATGAGGACGAGGACGTTCTCTCAATGAAGGGCAGAGGTAAAGAAGGGAAGGTTACTTTGTGTGACTTGTTCGAAGATAGTTACTGTTCCTGTGCTACTACTACTTCTACAGCCTCTACTACACCTACTATTCTGCAGAATATGCTGCATGTGTACAGAAAAGGAAACTGATCATAAATAGTCAGGCATTGACCAGGTTGTCACAGCCACTGGGCTTAATGGCAGCTGTGACAACATGCAACCTGACTTGATTATGACAACCGCATGCTGAGGTCCGTATCAAACACGAATACCCACCGTTTTATCATGATTTTTGCAAAAACAGGTTGTCGATATTTGGTTTTAACATCTCACATCTCTTGGCACTAGTGGAAATTGTTTGTTTGTTTTTTTTTCAATTCTATATGTGGCTGTAAACATGCAACACATGCTCTTGCGCCCCCTGCAGATGCAGACCCTGACACATTTATATACATGAACTTCATGAAGAGTCACTGTTGCTATGATGCCATCCCCACCAGCTCAAAACTGGTCATTTTTGACACAACACTACAGGTATAGGACGCTTTTCTTTTTTTTTTTCTTTCTTTTTTTTTAATACAAATTCCCTCTTTTTGCAAAAAGTGCCTGACAAATTCGGGTTGTAATTATTGAAAAATCTCGTGTGTGTTCATGTCAGGTGAAGAAGGCTTTCTTTGCTCTGGTGGCTAACGGCGTGAGGGCAGCACCACTGTGGGACAACAAGCTTAAGTGTTTCGTGGGTGAGCTATAACACGTCCATCAGCCTGGGTGAATCTGTCTATATCCGTGTCTCTCTTGCATACACACATTAGAGGTGTTCAGAAAACGAATGATCTGACGGTACTGAATCATCATTGTCACTGGTATTTGAGCTCTCCTCACTGTTCACTGGAAAACAGGGAAAGTCACAATATAATCAGGATCCGATTACTTTGTCTGAGGTGAAACATTTTGAGCATCTTGAGCAACCTTATTTTCAATATTTATAATAGCATCATTCTCATTAGTTTCATTAGAGGGAATCTGTCAGGCTCCGGCCAAGATATACAAACCAGTCAGTTTGCTAGCTTTGAACAAAGCCAATTTAACCTAGCGATCTAAACCATGTACATTATTTATTATAATGAAATAATGATAACTCGTATAATATAATCCTCCTTGCCTTCTTCCTGTTTCAACTCCACGAGATGGCTCAGTGTCATCATGCAAGTGTTTAAAAATATCTAACTACCTTATCTTTTTCTTTCAAAATGATTAGCCAGGCTAAAACAGCTGGAAGTTGTGAATAAAATACAGAAGAAAATCAACTCAATCGATCGGATCAAATAAGACGTAAACAAGAATAACGATGCAGCATTCAGTGCCAGTACTGAGGTTCCACAACCCAGCATTTGATAGGTGTGTGACCTACATTGGATTCCTACCCACAGTTTTGAAGCGCAGATGTGAGGGTTCAGGTTTCCTTCCCATAGATAAGTGGTTTCAAGTGGTCCCGTCCCAGTTGGCGCGCTAACATTTAGAGGAAAGCAGGTCAACTACAAGACATTTGTGTTGCATCGCGAAGCGCGTCACCTCAGTGAACACAGCGAGCTGATCATCATGACGCTCGGACCAGGTCGGTGGGTGTTGATTTTCTGCTTGGAACTGAAGTGCATGTCCATCAGCCTGGGAGAACTGACATACTGATATAGCTGTATACCAAAGATTAAAACCAGACTTTCAGACTGACGTTATAATGCTTCGTACACGGAGAGAAAAAAAAAAAGTTGCATGTACAAAAAGTGAAGATTTGTATTTGTGGCTTTTAGATCTTCACCACTAGTGGGCGCCAGCACAAAGTTTGGCCTGAGGGTGATGCCAGAGTAAAGGTTATGTTGAGGATTTATCACTGTATAGGGGCCATTGTAAGAGCTCTCAGATTCAGATTGTCAGGCTCAGCTCTACATCGTCAGAGTTGGCGCCGTTTTAAAATAGACTTGTGTCAACCTACGCTGTACTTGGCTCAGCTTTGAGCTTCTTGTATTAGCGTGCTGGCAGGCCAGCAGTGTCACAGTTAGCACGCTAACATACGCGTAAGCACGCTAACGTTACCGCTAGCTTTAGGACTGTCCCCAAAAACGTTAACAGTGCAAAGCGCTAACATGCTCACAATGGCAACGCTAACATGCTGATGTTAAGCAGATATAATGCCTGTACCATGTCGACCATCTTTGTTTAGCATGTTAGCATGCTAGCATTTGCTGATTAGCAATAAAAACCAGTACAGCCACACAACAACTCGAAACTCTGAAGGTAAGAAAGTAAAGTGTATAAAACTAGCCAGATTGCTAGCTGCTTACATAACCTACAGCGTCTCCATTGGCCCTGCAGCTTTGGGAGTGACGCAGGCAGAAGAACTAACATCAAGGTTAAGAAATGGTATGGTCCACTTTAGGGGTGTCTGAAATCGTATTACAAGATTCTTCCAGGCATGAATATGGGAAATATATTGTAATATTTCCAATTACAGGTTGTTAAGCATATATAAATGTTTCAACCCCCTCCCAGCTGGTGGTTTTTTACTTCTTTTGGGGAGGTCCAAGTCTCAATTAGACCTCCCCAATCTCGTAATCGTAATTCGAACCATGACCATGATAACCCTCTTCTTCATGCAATAAAGAAGAAACTTTGGGGGATATAATTTACTGTTGTTGCTACTGACTACTGGTAAATCCATGTTAGATGTTTTCCAATGCGCCGTGTGTGTGTGTGTGTGTGTGTGTGTGTGTGCAGGTATGCTGACCATCACTGACTTCATCAACATTCTCCATCGTTATTACAAGTCTCCTCTGGTGAGCTGAATGGTATCTTTGGATTAAACATTCCTAGAGAATAAACGCATAAGGTCTCTCGGCCTGTGGCCGGACGGATAGATGAGAACCGTCACCGTCTGATCTGTTTGTTTTGTCTGCAGGTTCAGATCTATGAGCTGGAAGAACACAAGATAGAGACGTGGAGAGGTCTGTACAACACAGCCACATCCTTACATATGGCAGAAAGTGTTTAAAGGTTTAATTTGTTTAAAAACACACATTCTTTAACAACACCTACATTTGGTTTTGGTGGTTTGTTTTAATAAATTGTGTTTCTCTCTCTTGGCAGAGATCTATCTGCAGTACTCAAACAGACTGATCAGCATCACTCCTGAATGCAGGTGAAATCATTCATTTAAGTCAGGGTCACAGTTACTCTTCATCATTTCCAATGCAGTATACCATATTGCTGTAAGTATACCACCGCTGTTGTAATTGAGACATCTCTGGTGTCTGAGACGGATGGGATGTTTAAGTCTTCCTTTTTCATCTTCCTTTATTCCCCACCATTTTTATTTTTTACCAGTTCTTGTTCATTTAAATATTATATTAATGTTAACGAATTACATTCGTTTTTATGATATTTGTATATAGTCTTAAACATTTGGGCTGAAGCGCAACATCAACGGGCAGCTTCCCTGCTATCTATCAGCAGGATGCACTGAGCTGGTCTGAGCTGCATGAGCTCCAGTTGTAGAGTGACGGACAACAGAGCACCAAATCCACAATGTGTCTTGTTCTCCCATGTTACAATCCTCACGTGTGACTATTAGAGTCTTGATCGTGTCTCCTCAGTCTGTTCGATGCCATCTACTCCTTGTTGAAGAATAAAATACACCGGCTGCCGGTCATCGACCCGGCTTCAGGAAATGTCCTCCACATCCTCACTCACAAACGCATCCTCAAGTTCCTGCACATCTTTGTAAGACTTCTTCTTCCCTTTGCAACACTTCTCTGAAGGCATCAGAGAATTTTTGAAAGGCCACAGCTGGGAGCCTGTCACAAGGTTTTGAACTTGATTGATTCATATCCCTCCTGCTTACTGTACAACAAAATCCTGCTGAATGTCATTTCTTAATGACATTTAAAAGACAAATGCTCTAAAAATAAGATTAAAAAATGGGAGACGGGCTCCATCTGTGTCCTAGAAAAGGATCTCAATTTCACAGTAAAATATATGTTTCCTTGTATTCTGATTGGAGAACTGAATAACTGAGAGTGCAATTGTTGGTCTGTATGATTTCTATTAAATTATTTTCTATTTTGATTTGATTTTTAGATGTTATATGAGTTCTCTTTCCGCCCCTCCAGGGATCTATGATTCCTAAACCCAGATTCCTTCAAAAGCGGATCAGCGAAGTGGAGATCGGTACCTTCAAACAGATTGCGACAGTCCAGGAATCGGCCTCTGTCTATGACGCTCTGACCATTTTTGTAGAGAGGAGAGTGTCCGCTCTGCCTGTAGTCAATGAGGAAGGTAGTCTAACATCACACTGACATTTTGGGGGTTTAATCCACCTGGAAAAGGGTCATTTTGTTCATTTTATGCTAATTTATAGCCCTCTGCCTCTCGTTCAGGCCAGCAGCCAGTGTGGATGCCATTTTTTTATTGTGTGATTTCTTTCCAATGTTTTTCTGCATAATAGCTTACAGAAAACAAGTTGACCTACTGTATGTCTGCATGTTTTGTCTGTACCTGTATCTGTGGTCCACATCTCGCTGTGTCTCCTGTAGGTAAAGTCGTGGCACTGTACTCCAGGTTTGACGTCATTGTAAGTTAATTTTACACATCCTGCATCACTGCAACTTTGTTAGCTGAAACAACTGATTCCCTCAATTTTTTGTTGTTGTTGTTGTTCGGTTAACACTTATTAACATTTTTGTCTGGTTGACAATCTTTGTGGGTTAGCTTATGTTAGTACTAAAGTGACTGAAGCATGATGTAATATCTGTAGTTACAGTCACGAAATAGCTGTGATGCCTGTCAACATTAGATCTGACAAAATGGTGGATGTCGGTCAAACTGCAGCCGCTACTGAACTGTGGTCGCTACCAGCGACGGCATGTTCACCTGAAAGCAACCGCTCTTTCCTTCCATCGCTCAGAACCTCGCAGCCCAGAAAAACTACAACAACCTGAACATGACGATGCAGGAGGCCATCGCCTCCAGAGCCTGCTGTGTGGAGGGAGTCCTCAAGTGTTACCCTCACGAGACGCTGGAGACCATCATAGACCGCATCGCCAAGGCTGAGGTGACACAGGCACTGCTGTCTGACCGGCATGTCTTCATTAAATGTAGGATCAATAATATTCAGATATTGACTGGTTATAGTAAAGTTTGTAAAGATCACACTGAATGCTCACTCACAGCAGCTTCCCGTCAGTTTGAGCGTCTTTAGATTCAGTAATGTGATTCGTGACCAAGTGGTTTGTTTTGAAGGGAGAATTAGTGGCCACGAAAGTGTAAAGTTACAAGAAGGATTCAAATCATATCCTTCAGATTTGATTGGACCCCTTGGAAGTGGGCGTGGCTGAGTGGAGACAAAGCAATATGGAGCTGCAGAAGACTGTTGGCGTCTAATAAACTAGACCTCAACAAGGCTCTTTGAAAATGTATTATTCCAGTGTCTTTAAATCTCTCTGTCAGACTGTTGTAACGCCACAATGATTAAATGTAGTTTGTAAGCATTTTCATTTGTTGTGTAGAACTGTAACCTCTCTAGTTTCTCTTTCCTTTTCTCCTCACCTCCATTACCTTTTTATCTTGACTGGCTTTAGAAGCATAATAACCAAATCCTGTTGGGTTTTTCTGTCAGGTGCATCGCTTGGTGTTGGTTGACAGGGACGATGTGGTGAGAGGGATTGTCTCCCTATCTGACCTTCTACAAGCCCTGGTTCTCACTCCTGCAGGTATTGATGCTCTGTACTCCTAACTCACCACCCCTTCCATTCGTCCCTTGCTCTTTCTCTCAGTCCCCCCCCCGGTCATCTGCTCACTGTCGTCAAATCCTCGAAAGCTTCCTGCTGCTTCTGGCCATCTATGCTCCTTCTCCTCCTGTGATTTCGCTGATGTTCCCACCAGCCAAACCCTTCTTCATCTTCAACTTTTCATCCTCCTGAAGACAATGAGGGTTTTTCTTCTCTTCCTGTGAAAATTCTCTGGTATCAAACTTCCAATGGTTTTCATCCCTCTGAAATCTTCTTATCCTTTCAGCTAGACCCACCTTGTTACTCCTACCAAGAATAATTATTAACAAACACCCTTCAGGGCTTCTTCTGCGCAAAGATCAACCTCTGGAATCTTTTCTTAAACCTTGCTGTGACCAACTAACCATCTCTTCTAAAAAAATCTTCTGCTCCTTCAATATCAACCAACCACCTCATCTGGAACCTCGTGCTCCTACCAGTGTCCGCATATTTCCATAACACTCATTTGAAGCATCAAACAAAGTGTTCCCAGAGCCTGCTCTGATGCATCCTGCCCCCGCAAAACAAACAAAAGCCCTCTCGAAACCCCCAGCCGAAATCAACAAGCCACCTTTTGCTTTCACTATTGAATGCTTAATCTTCCAATCCAACTTCAAAACCAAAATCCTGTGATCCTACCTACCAACCAGGCAGTTTCCTTCTCCTCTACGGTCCTACAAAGTCCACCGTCTTCATGCTGCAGTTCCTCCTCTGAAACCACCAGCCACCTCTTAGCCAGCGTGTCCCAGGTAGGAAGCTGCCAGTCTGAGCTTGCATCTTCACTGTTGTGGTTCTTCTGTAGATTCTCCAAAAGGATGACATGAGGGGGGACTGGTACCCATGTAGTTATGGCATCTATCTTGACTGGTTTTCAATTCAACATATCTTAATGTAATATGTTACTTATTATATTTACCCCGATAAAGCAGCGAATCTCAAATCATACACCATCAAGGTGCCCACATGCTGTGCTATTCATTCCAATGTTGCACCTTCCTCTTGTTTAAGATTCTGTTGACATCTGGGGACTTGTTATCTGCTCCCAGAGCATCACATCACAATGTTTCTGTACTCTACTGTACACTAATTAATGTGATATTTAGTAGTGAGAGAGAGAGTCGAATCTGATTCCTTTCCTCCTTTAGTCATCTGATGATTCATGTCGAAACTGAATCTCCAGAGTCGACATTTAAGTGGCTTGTGTTTTGGGAATTTAAAAGGATGTCACAAAGGGTGGATTGATTTAATTTAGTCAATGCGTAGCCGCCTGTGTGGCTGTCTGGATGCTGCTTGGATAGACCTCTTCTAGCCTGACATGTCATGTCTCCCACCATTGGCTTTTTTTAAAAATCTTTTCTACATTATAAGATTTAATTAAATAATAAAAAAAAGTTCATTTCAGAAAACAGCAGTTGAGAAAACAAACTCACCATATTCAGTAGCTGTCAGTTCAAATGTCATTATTTTGGGGAACTTTTAGGACTTCTCATCCATGTTAGGCTTAAAACATGAGCTCAAGAGCAGCTACTGAATGGACCTTTACAAAAGTGAATAAACACGTTAGGCTGAAGACCTCACAAACCAAGCCTGCGTTATCACCCCTGACCTCTGTCAGCATGTCGTTACAGTATGCTGCATCCACATCATACCAGATTTACCCCAAATACAAGCAGCCTTCTTGGAGGAGCTATTTGTCGGTTGTGCAGCTTTGACATTTACCACTTGGTTTTCCTCCAGGGGTGGTTACATCTGTGATCCCTGACGTCGGTCAATTAGTTAATCAAAGGTTATGTTATGAGCAAGCTGCCAATAATTGATTTTAGGGCTGCTCAACAACGTAACCTTGTTATTCCGCTCCGGCTGTAAATACAATGTCATCCAGTTTTTCTGGTTCCTCTGATATGATGTGAACATGGCTTTGAGTTTCAGCCTTGATGAAACACTCATCAAGTAGCATTAGACTGTGTGCTGGAGTGCTTGTCTTCTGTCTACAAACGCCATAAGTAGCGTTGTGAATGCGCATAAGATTGTGTGAAAATACAGCTATACACATATTCTCACCTCCGTCACAAAAGCCAAATAACTTCAGGTTTGACTAAACATCGGTTAAAGTGAGGTTTTAGTCACATTGTGGTCACAAAAGTTCAAACGTTTTTTTGTTAATGTTCTCATTTCATCTTTTTCCAGATATTTGTCAGGACTGAGGAAAACAAGATGGAGACTGATCACAAAAAAAAAAAAACAAGACTACGAGGTGGAAAAGTAAACTAGAGGTCAGCAGAGCAGGATTGTGGCCGAGCAGCCACTGGATTCAATCCCAGTCCAGAGGAAGAAATATGAAAGGAGAAAGTAAGCATGGAAACCCTTTCACACTTGGTAAGGACTTATGATTTCCAGGTGAAGCTGCTCAGTGGTCGCCGATAGGCTGTGGCTGGAAAACAGCATCGAACTGATGACGCGCATCCAGAGACTTTTAAACTGACCTTGACTAAAGCATAAAGAGATCATTTTGACGGCTTTGATACCTGGAAACTGTCTTGTTGACACAAAGATATGATAACAGAAAAAGATGTTCTGTTTAATGGTTTGTACTTGACTTTCTGCTCTAAGAACGATTACTAATGAGTCATTCTTATATTGAAAATATTGTCATCACATTTTTGTATTTGCACTTATGCTCTTGTGGGAAAAAAAATAAAAAAAACGCTCTGCTTTGAAATGTACTGGTAACTACAACTACAATACTACTATATAATAATAATATAATAGCCTGGTAATATCTTGGTAATAATTAGTGGTTTCATTTGTGTAATAGGGTAATAATGGAGCAGAAACATGAGGGTAAAACCGGGTAATATAATCAAGACTACATAAGGTGCGATAAAGGGGGATTCTACTATATTGAAAAAGGGGGTAGTAATAGTAACATACTAAAACACGATATTAATTTTATGTTTTTGCAATAATCATAGGTAACTATCTGTATATCGCCCTCACCATTACATGAGGATTACTGTTACATGTGCATTTTAAATGGTGTCTCAGTTCCTTTTAATACTTTAAACTTTAAACACCAAGGTCAGAGGTCGGTTCCTGGAAACGCAGATGGAGGCTTCAGTGTAACAAAAATGCAGAAATAGAAATGGAAAACACGTTTCGTTTTGAAGTCGTCTTTGAGATTCAGAACAGCTTAAAAGCACATTCAATATGTCGTCGTTCCCCCTGACTTTATGTTGACGAGTCAAAATGCGATTAAAATACATTGAATTAGCATTTAGTTTGGTGAGAAATGAAGTTCAGACGTGTCTAATGTGACCGGGCGAGCTGATCTACAGACAGCTGATGTGACGAGTGTGAGCCTGACAGGGTGTGACTGCTCTGTTTACCAGGGGAGGATTTGTTAACTCTCCCAGTTTCATACATCCTGGTCACATGATAACCAGTCCACACACACACACACACACACACACACACACACACCATGGATGTCCCTCCATATGTGACCTAAGGCAGGCTGTAGATGATAACTGATTAATATTATGGTTATTCACAGGCAATGATAAGAAATAATAACAATCAATACTGCTGCTACCACCAACAGTACATCAGATTACTGCTATTGCTGCTTCTTCTATTATGGCAGCTGCTACTAACACCACACTACTGCTACCAGTGATACTTCTATAGTAGTGTAATATCAAATATAAGAAGATATCAAATCTGACAAAACAATGAAAAGTAATACCATTCAAAAGAAACTAGCTTTAGAGACTCTGCAGCTCTTGAGCTTTCCAGCAGGTGATCAAAGAAACATCAATCCGGAGGCGGCCATGCATCAGCCACATGCTCCCTCTGCTTTACAACTTCATCCTCTGAACAAACAGTTCAGCCACCAATCGCTTGTTCAGGCTGCTACTCAACTCTCAACCTCTAACTCCCCGACTCTGTCTGAGACAACACATGCCGACAGGATGCAGCGGTGCGTGTCCAGCCGCCGGACCTGACGAGTGACCCCGACTTCTGACCGCAGTGATGGATCCCAAACTGAGGTAGGAGACCAGCTCTGCCCTTTAGTTTCCAGAGACTAGGACTAAGCTCCGGAGTCTTTCAAAGGTTTTTAGGTCTTTCAGGTTCACACTGTGTACATAGCTTTAGTGACCTGTGAGGTTGTGTTCAGATAGACGACAGCAAAGTGTCCTCCTTATTCATTTCGCTGTGTTGGCACAGCGGAGGCTTGGAAAAGAAAACAAAACAGGATCATCCGTCAAAACAGTTGAACCTGGCTCAACTTTTCCTGCGACCGAAAGCAACGTCATCCGGCAGTGCACCACATTGACCAATGAAATACATGCACATTGCTGGTCGATTTACTTTGTAATGTGCGAAAGGTAATTCAGCTGTTTACCTCATGATCAACGAGACAGAGGACAACATGGTGATTGCCGTCATGGTAACTTTCCAGCGTTCGTAAATTAATCAATGAAACAGCAGTTGCAGCATGTTAGTATCTGATGAGCCTCAAAGCTCGTAGATGTATTACTAAACTCAACTGGACTTCCTGGGTCGTACTCCGTTGTACTCACCGGGACCCAACACCTCACACAGTGCTATGACATAAATCATTCTGCAAGGCTCTAATTATCAAGACTGTCCTCGCCTGAAAAAGCAGTTCCCCTCCTCTGAGAAATGTGTTTTTCTTGTTGTTGCTTCACTTGACCTTCACTGTGCCGAATGATGCACGTGCAGAGTTTGATACCTGCAGCCTGTTTTCACTCATCTGCTGAAGAGGGAAAGTTTCTTTTTTTTTTTTTTTAACGCGCGTACGAACAAGATGATTTTGCGGCATCGCAGCTACTTTGGAAGCCAACCGTGGTCCAGTGTGCAACTGTGTGAGGTGTTGAAGCCTCTGGGAATAGACTCTTCAGTGACTGACGGAGTAGATGTAACTTTAAGAACTGTTTTGTGGAAAAATCACCAGACCCGTTATTATTCAAAAGCGGAGTATTTTTTTATTTGTCTTAAAACATGCCTGGACGGGATCTTTTAATACGACTCGTCTTCACACTTCTCCGGCAAGCATCATCTGGTGGTTGTGTGAATAATTAGCTATTGTCAGGCAAAGACAGAGGTGATTGTCCTACGGCACCACAAGAGGTGTCTATACAATTTCCCCCCGGGGATCAATAAAGTATTTCTGATTCTGATTCTGATTCTGTGGTTCTCTCTTGTGCACATCTTAATTAACAGGCTACGTAACAACTCGTGTTTTATTGCCGTAGCCACAACATGTGGGTGTAGCGATGTAGCGTGTTGGAGTCTGAGTGAGCAGTCGAAGAGCTGGTGACCCACACATCAGTACTGTGTACGTATAGACACCGATGGAGAGCTAAAGTTGCTGCCAGCAGCCCGCTAAAATACCCAAATGGGTCATTAATGACAAACAACCTGTTTTTTAGTTTATGTCGATCTGTTCTGTGATCACAAAGAGCTCAAAAAGTTCAAGAAGAAACGGCTGAATGTGAGCATTGTTTCCAGACTACAACGTGACTTCCATCCATGATCAATAACAAGAAGGGCCACAGGAAACTAGGACAGTAGACAATATGTCCTTCACCACAATATGACATGGAAATAGAGATTTGTCTTGTGAAAGTGTTTCTCTGCTAATCATGGCAGCAGATTTGTCCATCATATTCCTCCCTTTTCTGCCTGACGTTGTTTACGATGGATAAAAGTCCAGTTTCAGTCTCAACGAGAGGTCATCTACTGCCCGTCTTCATGTTTGCATCCTCTTTATGACCACCAGAGAAGACGAAGAAAGCCTTGGAGCAGAGTGCGGCATGGCCTGGTGGCTCCACACTGTTGCACGCTTCATTACTGTGAACATGGTAGTTTATTTTGTTTCAATCCCACATACTGCAGGAAACTATAGGGATGTACCAATCCAAATGCGTTAGAGTTAGGGCGAGAGAGACGTTAAGTACAGTATGAGGATGTGGAGATGAATTATATGCCAATATTCAATCAATTTGATGTGTCGAAGGCACAACAGTTGTATTGCCAATTAAAATTAAGTTAGAAAATACAACATTTGCCCGAATTAACGTGACTTGGAAGCAGTCACAAGTGCATTAGTACCCATATTAATCCATGGCTGAAAATAGTCCCCTGCATTTCCTGCTGTTTGAGTCATGTTTGCTCAAAGCTACAGTGCCCAGCTGTTTTAGGAAATAACCGAGCCCTTTAACCTGTATGTTTGTAGCCCGTTTTAAGTGTCTTCACAGGGAACCAATGGGCTTGTGTGCCAGAGACAGGAAGTGGAAGTTTTGAGGGACGGACTAATGCATTGTTGGTTTTTAGTCTTGTCGTGGGATTGTTTTTAAATAAGTAAAATATAGAGTATCATGAGACTAGTGTTGCCTCCTGTGTATGAATATTGCTCCATGCAGTAACACGCATAAAAAAAACTAACCGCAGATAAGCATCAGCTCACTCTATTTTGTTCTGCTGACATGCTCAACTTCAGTCATATTCTTCTACCCGGATATTTTCAGAAGTTTTCATCATCGCTCTGACCTGTAAAAACTGAACCGAAGGAGAAAACTCCACAGAGTTGAAATCCTCTTGCGCGAACGTTCTGGACGCGAAGGCAGTGTCAGACAGCAGTAACGAATACTGCTTTCTAAGATGTTTGAGTGACTCTTAAATGGAGCGAGAAGGGCAGGTCCCTGTACCTAAACCACAAACTAACAACACTGTAAAGAAAATGAGCCGCTGGAACCACAGCAAGTTAAACATGGGGAGAAATATGATCAAAATATTGTCTATAGAACGAGGAGGAGGGAGCTGAGCTGGACAGTCAGGTTTAATCCTCAAGTGCAGAGATACTAAAGGCTGAGACAGGATCAAGTTTGTTTATTTGGGCATGAGGAGGCGGGAGTGGAGAGCTTTTTCGTGAGGATTCCATAGGTCTTTATTTACAGTGCAGTCATGTCAAATGATAAAGGCTCTTCTAGTGGATGAAGGGCAGTAAAAGAATGAATGATGTTGAGCAGAGGGCTGACCGTATAATCCTGGAAATCAGCCAGAGCCATTAATCCTGGAAAACTGGTGATGATAGCATGCTGTTTTATTCAGCTCTGTCCAAGAGAGGGACGATGTCTTAGCCTGAGCAGAGACATGAGAAGGTGACCAACACTCTGACATCCTGAAGCAGAAAAGAAACCAGGTGTGAGTTGTTGGTTTTTAGTTGTAAACTGAAGGACCTGAACCTGATCCTCCCGGTGCCTGTTAGTAGAGAAAGAAAACCTCTCTGGACTTCGGCAGAATGGATGTTTCAGACAGTCCTGCGACCCAGCGGCGGTGAGCAGTTTAAAGCGTTTTTGTCTTGTCTAAATGACCTCTGTGTTAGATTTCAGTTAGGGATGTTTTCCTGTTTTGGAAACGGATGCTGGAGGAAGATTAAAACTGTGTGGGGGGGGGAAAAATGCTCTCAGATTAACTTCAATATTCATAAAGAAAATATCAGTATGCTTACAATTAACAAATTGTACGCACAAGGTCAGACAAATCTGGAACGATCATGGTCGGTCTATGGCACCTCTCACATTTAAAAGCAATTATTAATTTAGTCTTTATTCTGAAATGTCTTTTTGCAATAGTTAACTAAATTGACAGAGCTCCACAGGTCGCAACCCGAGTATTTTAACGCATTTCTTTTTATAAAAATGTTCTCTGAAGTCAAGATGTTTACTGCAACCACTCATAGTAACACAACCAGTTATCTGGCGAAGCGAGTTACATATATACACCTAACTCAGCAAGGTTTCTTACTTGTACCCGTCAAATAAAACCCAGAAAAACAAAAGTGATACATTAAGATACTGATTGTATATTGCCAGATATTGCTTTTGATGTGACCTGATAATTTAGTTAGGTCGGCATGGTGGTGGTGCAGTGGTTAGCACTGTCGCATGGGAGGTGGAGCAGGGTAGAGCGGGCTGATCACATGTGCTCGTGTCCTTGAGCAAGACACTGAACCCCAAATAGCGGAGGAGGCCAGCATCTTGCGTGGCAGCTCGGTCGCCATCGGTGCGTGAACGTGTGAATGAGACCTGATCTGTAAAGCTTTTTGGGAAGTGCCATATAAGTGAAGTCCATTTACCATTCATCTTTGTCCAACAAAGAAGACAAAGAAAGGTCTAATTGTTTGGCCCTTCTGTTCTAGGTTGACTGTTTTTTTCCACTACAAGGAAGTAACAGACTTTTTGTTGCTTTGTCATTTATGTCTTAAGTTTTGAGGTCTTTTCTTTTTTGGGCTAATTACAGAGATTTAAAAATGATGCGCAGAACACAAAACAGAGAAGATTTTTATTTGATTCATTTGTTTTATGCAACCAGCAGTGATTTTATTTTTAATCGCCCCTAAAATGATATAAATGGCACAACTCTGTCACATCATTAGGAAAACGTCAGCACGAGCACTAGTGAGCTGTGTTAGCTTCGAGTTAGCTAACAAGGTGGGTGGGTAGTGCAATATCACCCACAACACTGGGTGTGTGTTCAAATTGTTATTTTATTGAAAATGAAAACAAACGTATAGTCTATCTTCACTGGTAGAAGAACCACACGGCCTGTTCTGCGGCCATCTTCACCTCAGTCTGGCCTTCGGTCGGTAATAATCATGTTACATGTGAGTGATACCAGGTGAAAACTCGATGTCCTAGAACTGGGGGATGATGTTTAAAAAAGGCTATTGATCCTGCATTATTCACCCAACATGGATGTGTAAACCCTCAAACACATTCACAGCTAAATCAGGACTTCAACCTCATACTCATTGCTGCGTTACATATGAAGGTCATTTGTAGCAGATACGGTTGTAAATATGATTTGACTCATTGAAAAGTCTTCCTCTTCTGCGAGCAGAAAGGCCAAGTTGATGTTTGGCCTGAAAGTGAAGAAGAAGAAGAAAGTCAACACAGACCTGGTCCTGGCAAACAAGGGAGCTGTGGGTACGGCCTGGAAAACAAACACACACACACACACACACACACAATCTCACCATCTTGGTTGTATTTACAGTGTACAATTATCCCTGTCATATCACTGTGGGTGAGACTAACCCTTGTCAAACAGTCACATATTGAATACTGAAGAGTAATTATAGGCAATTTAGGTTTTCAAGGACAACACAGAACATCATTTATCACTGGAAATAATTGTGTCTGTTTACCTAGCGTGCTAATAAAGGTACTCTGAAATGATTTTAAGATCATTTTCTTCTGTGGTTTGAAATGTTTCTGCATCTAACAGGATGTAGGGGTGGGATTAAACAGTAGAACTAGAACTTTATTTTCAGACACCAAAATCCAGCCCTTCTTAAAAGACGACTGGCAACCGAGACCTCACACTGTTTGCCAAGATTTGTAATCATACAATCACTAACCTTTTCCACTATTTGGAAGTAGTTAGACGGGTATTTGAGATAATTTATATCAGGTTTTATTGACTTTATTTCTCTGTGTGTGGGCAGGTATTTGTAATGTTGTGGGGACTCGCCTTCCTTATGCGGTCAAAATTCAAGTCCCCATAACGTAAATCGTAAAATGTAAGGGTGAAGACTTGGTTTAAGGTTAGGGCAAGGTTAGGTCTAGGTCGAGGATAGGTTAAGGGTTAGTTTTAGGCACGTAGTGGGTTAGGGCAAGTCTCAAGGGAATGAATGTATGAATCAAGGTAATGTCCCCAAAAGTGATGGAAACACGACTGTGTGTGTGTGTGTGTGTGTGTGTGTGTGTGTGTGCAGACAGTGAGGTGGAGGTGCCTCCTGAAGCGTCTGCCCTGCTGGAGGGAGAAAACCCTGAGGATCAACCAGGAAGCTCTGGAGTCAGAACCAGAATAATACCAAACAACAAGAGGTATGAAATATACTCAATACACAACACACAGCATTAATGTGTACATCATTTTAATGTTGCAGCTGGGTTAGGTGGGGCTCATTTTAATCACCTTATATACTGCTGTGTAGTGTAATCTATAATAATATATAATATTTTGCTTGTTGATAATATTAAGTAATGTTTTGAGACACTGACCTGTGCAGTAAAACTTCCACAGGTCCAAGCTAAAGACTCGCATCCAGGACAGTGAAGGGAAACCACAGAGCTTCCAGGTAATAACATACAGAACACACAATTATGGACTGTATTTGAGTTATATATTACTTCAAATGTAAGATTAAACTTAAGCAATTATCAGGAGGGGTAGACAAAAAAATATTATACACAAGTAACTGACCATTTTAATGCATAAAGACAAAACCGCATACATTTGTGATGGACAAAGTTGATGGAATAAATGAAAATACATTTGCAATATAACAATAACAATACAAACGAAAGGATGTGTTCTGCAATATGAGTCTGTGCAGTAGTATGTAACTTCTTGTCTGTCCCATAGATTGCCATCAACATCACGGAGGCCAGGCAGCTGGTGGGAGAAAACATTGACCCCAGCGTGGTGATTGAGATCGGTGATGAGAAGAAACAGACTTCAGTCAAAGAAGGAACCAATGCTCCCTTTTACAATGAAGTAAGAATGAATTAGGACAACCTGAATAACCCAGTGATTTTTAGTCTCAGTCTATTTGTCGATGGTTAATCTTTTAAGCCCTCGTTCTTTATTGTCTCCCCCTTATTATTCTCCCCCTCTTTTCTTTCCCTCAGTATTTCGTGTTTGACTTCTTTGCCCATAAAGAGGTCTTCTTCGACAAAGTCATCAAGCTGACGGTGAGTAAAAAAACGGCAAACGAGTCATGTCTTACATTGTAAATGATCGATTCAAAAAGCCTACATGCTTATACTCATAGAAATTATGAGGTGTTCTTTGTCTGAATGTGTCATCTAGAGTCATACTCTATGATCTGAGTTTTGTTTGCATCCATGGTCTAGTGTTTTTGTGATGCTAGTTTCAAGCTTGTGCTCTGTCTCTTAATGTATCTTCCTCTCCCTAGGTGATGCACTCTAAAATGCTGAGGAGTTTCTGTGTTGGGTCCTTTAAGCTGGATGTGTGGACAGTCTACAAACAGCCAGGTAGCTCCCCTCTTTCTGACATGTTTCTTAATTTACCTAAAGAAGGTTTCAAAGTGATGTCAAAGCAATCTTTGAAAGCTAACGCCAACTTTCAACATTTTGTATTGATTTACCCTTTCCCCATAAAGTGTGGTGCAAAAGCCACTGGGACAGTCCTCTACTGGGGAAATGTTTTGGCACATTGATGATAATTCTTAAATGAGCTGGCAGCATTACTCATTTCATTCAGAGTTCACCCTTCTGTTTCTTTCTTGCTCGCTCAGGTCACCAGTTCCTCAATAAGTGGGCAATGCTGACCAATCCTGGTGACATTAGCACTGGGGTCAAAGGTTACGTCAAGTGTGACATCAGCGTCTCAGCGAAGGGGGACGCCATGCAGCCAGGACCAAAAGCGAGTGATGCTGAGGAGCAGATAGACAAGTATTATACCCATCTTTTTTTCTAAATGTTGTTTTGCAGTATCCCTTCCTTATCTGACCAGTAAGGTTTTCTGGGAAAGGTTACGGAAACAGGAACGATGTAGGAGAGGTGTGACGTGATAGTAGTTTTCAGGTAGAATGTGACATACAATGTCATCAGCACCTCCTAAACCCCTCAGTTTAAAATGTCCCACTGTCATTTTAAATTGTAAAAACCTAAAATCTAAGAATAATCTATAAATAATAATAATAACATATAAAATAATCTAAAAATCTCCAAAGATACCAAATATATCTGGCAGAAATTTGAAGAGATGTGTATAGTAAGATACAACAGGCATCTAGAAAATGTAATTTTATTTATATTAAATATTCTCCACTGAGAGGATGGTGCCTTCTTCTCCCTTTCTAATTTCTATGGTCATCGCATCTCTTTATATGCAGACGACACTCTGCTATTTTTAACTAAGATTTGACTAGTCAACCCTCTGCCTCTTGGAAGTACATACTTCTTTTTTGGGAGTACTCATGGTCCCCAGAGACCCGTGACCTTTTTGCCACGCCAACATTTTCACTTACACATGTGGTACATCTTACTGTAATTAGTTTTCTCTCAAGATGTTGCTGATAAACCAGGTTGTTTAAAGGGCCTTATGAATCGTTTTGAGCTGGGTTGAAATATCTTTGTGCATCGCTGTGATGTCCTTTTCCTCAGGAGCCTTCTAATACCAGAAGGGTTTCCCTCCGAGCGGCCCTGGGCTCGTTTCTGTGTGAAGGTGTATCGAGCTGAAGGCCTTCCACGGAACAACTCCAGCATCATGGCCAACGTCACCAAGGCCTTCATAGGGGACAACACAGCACTCATAGACCCATATGTAGTGGTCAGCTTCTTCAAAAAAGTGGTGGGTTGAATATCAACAACTAGCAGAGGACATTTTAATATATGTTCATTTAAAAACGAATAAGGACGCTGCTCTGAAGCTCACTGCAGTTTCTCAACATTTGACCAATTCTTAAGAGTAAGACAGCAGGTGTGTTTTTGTACAAAAGTTGTACAATATTTCAAATACAGAGGTGTGATTATTGACTCAAGATCAAGAAGTTCAAATTCCAAGTACCAAAAATGCATTTGTGGATATATCTCATATTTGCATTTGTGGATATATCTCATATCTCTAAACTAAATATGGTTTATAGTTGCAGACATGTCAGTTATTAAGGTTGGCGGTGTACTGTATATAAACATGACCTCAAAGACCAACAGTCATCACTCCTGAACTGTCCTGAGAAAAGATGAACTTATTGGTTTACAAAACCTAATCGATTTTGATGACGCTTTGCTCTTTTTTTCAAATATTAGCTCCAAAACTGTCTGACTGCTAAGTCCTCTAGTGCTGCCTCTTGAAAGGATCACATGGTTCCACATAGAAGGAGTTATTTCAGTCAGTCATGTTTAGTTTTTATGTCATGTTGAGAATGCAGTGTAAGTTGTTTTATGTACGTCTAAATCCATTTTTTATTCTCCTTAACTTGCATCTCAGGGTCGTACATCCACTCAGAAGTCCACAGCAGACCCGGTGTGGAATGAGCAGATCGTCTTCACGGAGATGTTTCCCCCTCTGTGTCAGAGACTGAAGATCCAGGTCTGGACATTATTATGTTGAAGGGGAAGGACTGATTTTCTGCCGATGTACATCATAAGACAAGTATAAATGTCACAGGATTCTGGCTTCTCTCTCCTCGTAGGTCTGGGATGAGGGAAGCATGAGTGATGTTGCCATAGGAACCCATTACTTTGACTTGAGACGCATCTCCAATGAACAGGATGGTGACAGAGGTAAGGAGAGATGAATGGAGGGATGGGAGCAGAGATGAAGTCATGAAGGAAGAGTTTCGGGAAAATAGAAACATACGGAGGAAAGACAGGAATCATAATCCAGGTGAATCCTTACTTGGCTCATGTTGAGTTTCTGACACATTCCCCATCGTATTCTCTCTTTCTCCAGGGTTTCTACCAACATTTGGTCCTGCTTGGATTAACCTGTACGGCTCTGCCCGAAACTTTTCATTAGGCGATGACACAGCGGAGCTGAATGAGGGCATCGGAGAGGGCGTGTCCTACAGGTCAATGTTAAAAGTTGATAATTATTCAAATATTTCTTATTACGAGAAAAACGGACAGATTAATGATTAACCAACAAACTGCCCGATCCTTGCTGGTGCCAGGGGTCGGGTTTACATGGAGCTGGCGGTGGAGATCCTAGCGGGAGGGACGGGTTCGGAGTCCAAGCTCAGCAGAATGATCAAACCTGTGAAGGATGCTAAAGCAGGGAAAGGCGGAGGGAAGGACGGCAAGACTCCTGCTGGAGGAGGAGCGGGAGGAGCAGCAGGAGGAGCTGCTGAAGATGACAAAGGAAAAGCTGTGGCAGCAGAGGTCCTGCCTGTGGAATCTCCTCCTGTGGTAGGAGGTTTTCTGTTAAAAATATCCTCAATGCCCCCCAACAGAGAAACACAGTGTGGTAATTTAACAATACTACATGGTTAGGTCAGACCAATTAGTTGGAGTTTGGTTCGGCAAGTGGCTATGTGAGACTACACCTTCATTACCACATACTTCTCCATGAAGGTACTGTGAAGAGGGCTGTTGGAAGCTGCACTGGGCCACAGAAAGTACAGCTGTTGCATAGAAATAAAACCTCATGTCCCGAAGGGATCATTACGGTTACAGCTTCCCCGACTGAATAAACAATGTGGTAAATCTGTTTCTGATGTCCAGCTGGATGCAGACAACAAGGAGAGATTCCTGCTGTTCGGGACGCTGTTTGAAGCCACCATGATTGACAGGAAGATCGGAGACAAGCCCATCAGCTTCGAGTTCTCCCTGGGTGAGTCGCCGAACTCACTGTTCTCACTTTTCTCTCTCCCTGTGTTTCTTTTAATAGAACATTAAAGTAATGAAATACGACAGTCATGTAACAACCGTCGTCTTCTGAGGAGCCTGTAATGTTCAGTCAGTAATACGTGTCGATGCAACTGTTAAGTCATTATTTGAGTAGTTTGCGTTGTTATTGTGTTGAATTTCAGGATTGCATTATATTTTAAAGTTACTTTGTCAACCCTGTATGTATCACTCAACCCAAAAATAAATTCACAGTAGCTTTAATTCCTAAAACAATGACATTTGATGGCATTGGTTTCTTTTCCAGTCCAATTTCTCACCCCTCCCCTTTCTCATTTAAGCACACAACTTATTGAGCTATATTATTTTTCTGTTGCAAGTTAATTAAGTTGCTCAAGTTATCTAATAATTGTAGTGGAGTAAAAAGTATATTTGCCTCTGAATTGTATTGGAGTAGAAATATAAAGTAGCAGAAAATGGAAAAAGTAAAGAGTATAAAGTACCTCAAATTTGCACTTAAGTACAGTCCTTGAGTAAATGTACTTAGTTACTTTCCTCCCTCAGGTAACTACGGTAATGTCCTGGAGCCTGCAGGGCAGCCCAACATCAACGTCCCCAGTCCTGCTGTCAGTCGGAGGAGAAGAGCGCTGGATGTCCCAGACATCAGTGACATGTCTGGCTCCTCTACTCTCAGCTCCCTCTCCACCTCCCCGTCCTCCCCCCTCCTACCCAGAGAGCCTCAGGACACGGCCTTGACCTCCAAGTCCAGCACTCCTCCGGAAAGACCGCTCATTGTCGAGGGAAACAAGTTGAGTCACACTGTTGGTTGATACTAAAGATACTGAATTTCACTTAATTTTCCAAGAATCTTTGGAGTCAGTTGCTACTACGTCCTTGAGTGTGAAAGTACATCCTTGACACAGTATTTTGACGAAGTCAAGGTCCACCTGCTAGCTTTTTCAGGTATTTTCAACCACATCTCAAGGTCTTCCCGGATTCCAGAGTTTGCTTGAACAAGCAATTTCCAGAGCTTTTAATCAACCTAGGAAGAGATGTAGTTGAGAGCTCTTGACCTGGGGTTAAGATTTTTTGCCATACATACCTCTTTTTTTATTTTTGTAAAAAACAACAACATTGAAATGTGTGTGATAATAAAATAATATAATAAACTTTATTTATGTAGCACCCATCAACATCTGGGAGCGTGTGTGCTACGGCTGTAAAGGATACTTGTTTTTTTTTCCCCTTCATAGAATCACAAGCAGAAAAAAGTCAGCAAAAGGACTCAGTACGTAGCATTATCTATAGGTTTGCTAACATCAGCCATCACAAGCTACTGGTCAAACCAGGGGTTTAGCAGCAAAACCCCTGAATGTGTCGAATGGAGAAAGGGCGCTTAATATTGCTTATACATTCAACTCTTCATTTTTTAAGAGAAAGATTGTGTTATTTCGTCTTTCAAAAGTTACATAATCTTGCACTAGAGTTCTCCAGCATGTAATAAATGGGACTAGCTGACTGCTGCCTGGAAGTAAGTCTACATATTTGATATTTATTATAAGTGGAAGAAAAAATCCGACTGTCTTTCAGTTCCTGCAAAGAGGAGGGTTTTTTTTTAGCTTACAGTATGTTGCCCTTCATTGTTCTCTAAAGTCTTCATTATGTGGATATGTGTGTGTGTGTGTGTGTGTGTGTGTGTGTCTATTTTTGTGTATGTTCAGGTACTACATGTATCTGCCTCTGGAGAAGCAGAAGCCGTGTATTAATGTGCTGAGTCACTGGGAGGACCGAACCTACCGACTCTACAACTCCAATATGTTGGAGAATATAGCTGTTCTGTTTGTATGTACACACACACACACACACACACACACACACACACACCATGTTTTTTTTCACATCAAATTTAGTCCGAATGTCAAATGGGATGTGTGTTATTGCCTCGATATGGGCGTTTGAAAAGTCCATTAAATGGCCAAAGAGTGTTTTTATAACGTCACTGTGACTCACCTGACGCAGGTTCTGGCTTTTAAAAACCTGATAGGCGTATGAACAGTTTCCACAGCCATAAAAATCTTGTCTTTCAGGAGGAGGGCGTGGCCAGTGCAGCCGAGCTCCACAGGAAGTCGGATCCAGGGGCGGAGCACATGCTCAAAATCATCCTCAAAGAATTCTGTATGGACGCCAGGTATTCAGACAATAATCGGAGCACGATACGACTGTTTGTGTCTCACAGGGGAAAGTTTTAACAGCATTGTTTTATATGGTGTTTGTTTATAAAAAAAAAATCAAATGGAAGACAAATGATAAACATTTAAGTTAAATTAGCTGTTGTTGTAATTGACCATTTTAAACAAATATCTGGTACACATATACAAAATACAAATATCTGGTTGAAGTACGTGTCAGTTTAAATAATACTGTATCAATACTGACGAATAAAGCGCCTGATTAGCTAATAATTACAAGTTTCGCATTCCACCGCCTTCCCCCTCCCCACTTCCAACACTGCATGTTTGGTCCCAAGTCCACCACTGAGAGGAAGGTGATCTTGAAGCTTTTGATGATGTATGTCTTGGCTAAAGTCAGATTTCCATAGACGTCCATAGCTACGCTGTAACTAACACTCACATTTCTCCTACCAGTTTCCAATGCAGCATTGAGCAGCATTAAATATTAAAAAAGAGAAAATGCTCAGTCATCCTATCCTTAACACACTTCTGGCAAAGCCATCTCCACTGCAAACCGTTTACGGTCATCGCTGTCATAAAGTGAATGAAAGATTGTCTGAACAACAGTCTCCCATTCAGCAGAGAGACAAAGCAAACCTTCCCATGGTCGCTCTAAATCACAAGGAGAATGAAAGAATGTAAACAAAATGACTGTGGGGGTGTATAACTAAACCATTATACAGCCTGATAATATACGATACACCTATCTAACGTTCCAGTGGTGCCAATGGGTGAAATCTGATGCCGAACTATAAATTATCAGGACCGCCTCACGCTGTGACGCACGACTATAAATCCTCTATAACTCTACTGTAGTCCGGGGGGGGGGAGTGTGGACAGATATGTGCTGCCTCTATGATACATGGTGTCACCAGCTGCTTCTTTCCACCTGCTAATGATGAGCTTCACTGGGATGGCGGTTCACAGGGAATGTCCTCCCCCCGAAATAACAACAGCGTGCATTGTCTCTTTAAACACTGGAAAGGACCTGCGGAGTATTTTAAAGTTTTTTTCTTACTCCTGCAGTAGTGATAGGAAGCCCAGGGCTGTCTGCCTGTGTTAAATGTGTGTCCTGTTGCAGGAGTTTCATAGCAGCAGCAGAGGCCAAGTTGAAGGCGGAGCTAAAGTCGAGCTACCTGACACAGCTGGACAAGAAACGCCTCACCATGTGTAAACAGGAACTGGTAGGAAAATCTGAGACGCACACACACACACACACACACAGAGACTGAAAACACTTCTTTAAATGAAAACAAGTCTGCTCAGTCCTGCAAGCCCAGACCCAATATTTTGTGGCCCATCAAGACCTTTTTGAGGTGTGAACTCACCAAAGAATGTAAACCAGAATCATGCTTCTCTGCTGGAAAAAGACTTTGACTAGTCGGTTTACCCGTTACATAAAACTTTTCTTTTCTCTGTTTTTACAATGCAGTGCATTCATGGACTTGTTATTATGCTGCCAGCATTGGTGGATTGTTTTTTAGTGGCAAATGCAAACTGTTTACAAAAAGTTTCCATATGTACAGCAGTTCATATAAAATGTGCTACGCCAAGCCTGACAGGCAGTGAGCATTTACACCAAAGATGTGCAGGAATCATGCATTACAACTGTGTGTGTATGTGTGGGCTTGTATTACTGACGTTGTGGGGACATACATCTGTTTACTCAGTCACATTGTGGGGACTCGCCCTCCTTTTGGAGACAAAGTGCAAATCCCCATAACATAAATCATTACATTTTAGGGTGAAGACTTGGTTTAAAGGTTAGGTTTAGGCAAGTAGTGGTTGTGGTTAGGATTAGGCCAAGTCTCCGGGAATGAATGTAAGCCAATGTAATGTCCTCTGAAGTGATGGAAACACAACTTTGTGTGTGTGTGTGTGTGTGTGCGTGTGTGTGTGCGTGTGTGTGTTGCAGGAGGCTATGATAGGGGAGGCCCAGTCATTGGGAGAGAGGAAGAGAAAAGCTGGTGGTGTGAAAGAAATGCTGCAGGACGCAACAAAACTCACACACAAACTACGCTTTCTTGTGGAGGAGGTACGGGACTCACCCTGTGTGTGTGTGTGTGTGTGTGTGTGTGTGTGTGTGTAAGACATTGCTGTTTTCTTTATTTACCTTGTTCGTACTAACTTTTCTTATACGCACGCCTTCACACACCGCAGCCCCAGCACACAGTGCCCGACGTCTTTGTGTGGTTGCTGAGCAACAACAAGCGCGTTGCGTGCGCTCGGATCCGAGCCAGAGACCTGCTGTTCTCCAGCAGCCAGGAGGCCCGAGGAATCCTCTGTGGCAAGATCATAACACTGTTTCTAAAGGTGAACACACACACACACACACACACACACACACACAAGTACTTTCCAACGGAGGAAGTCTGGCAGAGAAAGACTGATTATGTGTGTTTGTGTGTGTGTGTGTGCGCAGCCTCCAGGGAAGCGTGTTGCAGGCTTGTCAGTCCAAGCAAAGCTGGACGTGTATCTGTGGTATGGAAGCTGGTCAGACTCCATCCACATGCTGGATGACCTGCCTGCAGGATTCAGTCCGGCCACAGGGGGCGCTGACGCCAGCTGCCCTCCATCACACCTGCTCTGCACAGGTGACAGACAGATTATTACAACCCCCTTCATTTCTGTGGTTATTCTTTGAATTTCACGCATTTCGAAAGACAGTACTCACTGTTCTTAGCTTCTTTTTGACCACTGACTGGAAACAGGAGGTCAGTATCGACAAAATAACTTAAAACACCAAACCTAATTCTGCTTTTAGTATTTGCTTCTGGTATTTAGATGTCTGGATATTACAATATACAGGAAGGGTCCTGGTTTACCTTCAAATCCGTAACATCACAGTTACATTAGTTTCCAAATCACTTACGCTAGATACCACTAATGGTCAGTGAACAAATCTGTTTTTGTGATGTGGGTTAACTGATGCTTTAAAGTCACCATAAACTGCATGTTGTGTGCGTGTGTGTGTGTGTGTGTGTGTGTGTGTGTGTGTGTCTACAGGGAAGCATCAGTTCCAGCTGAGGTGCCACATGTATCAGGCTCGCGGTCTGATCGCTGCCGACAACTCCGGCCTGTCTGACCCTTTTGCTCGAGTCACCTATCTGTCAAACAGCCAAACCACCAATGTAGGTCCATGAAGTGTCTCTGGTGATGCTGGTCTAGCTGCCTGCGTCGGAGGCGTAGTTTGTGCCTTCCATGTAGTCATTTTTATTTTAGACTTTTACATGGATGATTACACTCAGATAAAGAAATAACCCATGTGTAAAATCTAAAAACTACAGAACAACATGCAGCATATTTCCATACATCTAGATTCTTCTGCCGCAACAAAAAAATGTTGCTTCAGTGCACGGTGAAGAAGTATTTTGCTTGTTTTACAAAGACAGTCACTGGAGATCACATGATTCTTTGTTTTGAGTTCGGGACTGGTGATACGGCTTGTGGGAAAGGTCCAAATGCTGCTTCACTGTAGCTCTGGAGGAAACGCTGTATGATTTGTCGTGACATAAGGATTATAGACATAATATCAAAAACATGTGGCAGGTTGCATAATAAGTTTTGTTGGCAGCAATCAGGACTAAAGAGAACGAGTCCCTCCAGAGACACTCAGTGGCTACATGTATGTTTATCATTGCGGCCGTAGATAGCGGTGTTGTTGTGCTGCACTGCATTATACTGAGAGCCTCAATATAGTGCATTAGATTGTACAGGTGTACCTGATAAAGTGGCCACTGAGTGTACATGAATCTGTATTAATATGATTGGATGTTGTTAGTCAGCTGGTAGCCAATTAGCTCATGCAAACCTAACCTTTTTGAGATGGGACTTTATTGTTAGCAGTTGCTAATTGTTAATGGGTTGTGTTGTACTCTTGCAATCTAGTGTTATTGCTTCATACTGTGAATAGGTTTGTGTCTCCTGAGCTGCTGCTGTGCAGGTCTGATTTGTTTATTTGTGTGTGTGTGTGTGTGTGTGTCGCGGTCAGGTGATCAGTCAGACTCTCAGTCCGACATGGAATCAGTGTTTGCCGATGAGCCGCCTGCTGCTGAGTGGAGATCTGCAGCACATCCAGCAGGAGCCGCCTCGCATTCTCATCGAGGTGTACGACGACGACGCTCTGGTAAAGCTATGCACATGGACTGATTGATAGATTAATGAAGTCATGGGTTTAATCACTGTCTCAGATATTTTGCTGCTGACACTTTGAGTTGAACTTGCGACCTCCTCCCTCCGACGTCAGGGTAAGGCGGAGTATCTGGGGGCCACGGTGGCGGTGCCTGAGGTTCGGTTGTCCTCTGACCCCTACACGCCTCCAACCCTGCAGTACAGCCCGCTGCACTGCGGCAGCCAGCCGGGGGGAGAGCTGCTGGCTGCATTTGAACTGCTGCAGGTCAGCCACAGACAATAACCATTCGTTTTTTTCCATCACGATGAAGAGCTAAGAATGTAAAATGAAGCACTAATAATGACGCAGCACCGGCGTGATGTCCGTGTAGGTCCCAGAGTCTGGAGAGCAGAGTCTGCCGGCGTTAGAGGAAGAGGAGGGAGGCATCTACACGGTTCCAGCCAACATCAGACCCGTCCTCAGCACCTACAGGCTGGAGGTTTGGCTGCCTGCATGTGTGTGTGTGTATGTGTGTGTGTGTGTTTTAGGACACTACTTAGGCTTAACCCCGTTTTTAAAGATTTTCTCTTTTGTTTCATTTGGTAAATACGGCAACATCCATAAAAAACACAGAAAATGAAGTTGTTCCGTCATTGGATGGCTCTCACTCATTTATTATGATATAATTTCACTTTAGGAGAAACATGTTTTCCTCTTGAGAAGCTGACATGTTTTTATCCATGACATTGGAGTGGGGATTTCTGTTGGTTTTTTTTCTTTCAACATAACCAACAATAACCTAACACCATAACCTAACCGAGCACTTAACTCTAACAAACCTTTGTGTGTGTGTGTGTGTGTGTGTGTGTGTGTGTGTGTGTGTGTGTGTGTTCTCTACATCAGGTCTTATTCTGGGGTCTGAGGGAGCTGAAGAAGGTTCAGTTCCTGTCTGTGGATCGCCCACAGGTACACACACACACACACACACACACACGCACACGCACACATACTAACAAACATGAGTTCAGCTTCCACATTTTATGCCAACAAGAGAGGTAAGTCATCAATTCTTTCCAGATATCATGTTTCTGTTGTTTCTTTAAAATAAAAGTCTTGGCTTCCATTCAGTAAGATTTTTAAAAAGTCACAGTCATTTTTTCCCTTTCAAAACACAACTTTCATTCAATGTCCTTTGTAGTGGACATCAGGACTTACTAACCAGGCCAGGGAAGGCCTGTGTAGATGAGCAGGTGACTCCGTTCACAGGCCGGCGTCCTGTACGGCAGTTTGTGCCTGGGAAACCAAACCCCACAGGACTGAAAGTATTTGTCCTTGCCAGTCCCAATGGTCTGGTACTGGATTTTGAGGTTTACAAGGGCAAGAATACGTTCACTGACCAGCAACTTGGAATCGGAGGGAATGCAGCCAATTTTTAGAATTTTTTAAAAGAAATCCACTCAAAAATGAATTCAGTATCATAAAATTACATCATTGCGTTCTGTATGAAGCAAGTCCCGATGTCCACTGCAAGGGACAGTCAATAAGAAAATGAATAAACAATGTTTTTTGAAAAGAAAAATTGTTGCAACATGTTTCTTTCAACCACAATACTTAAATTATCATTTAAAAAAGCAAAACCTTCACTGCAGGTGGAGGTGAAGTGATCTCCAAACTCTTTAAAATCCATGTCTCTGCTTTCACCCTTTTTTTTAAAAAAAAAATAATAATAGTAATAATACTAATAATCTTTATTTGTATAGTACCTTTCATACAAAACATGCAGCTCAAAGTGCTTCACATTTAAAAAGAAATAAACAGATTCGATTAAAAAGTGGTACAACTGTGTGTTGTCTTTATTTAGTCGAATATGTGCTCCTTTCTGACTGTAGGACTCAAACATAGCGTCAGGTCAAGTCAAGACAATGCTATTCCTACAGCCCAATATCACTAATCACAAATTTGCCTCAAGGGGCTTTACAATCTGTGCAGCGTACGACACCCTCTGTCCTTAGAGCCTCGGTTCTTTGTTTTCTACTTACTGTGTTTATTGTTATGCACTAAACCTACTCGTCAATAAACAAATAATCATCTGGAGAACGTGATGTAAAAACAGATGGTGAAACTCTCTTCCTCTAGGTCTTCATAGAGTGTGCAGGTAAAACACTGCGTTCCTCCGTCATTCAGAAGTACAAGTCCAACCCAAACTTCACCACTCTGGTTGATGCCATAGAGCTGGTGAGACAGCATGGAAAAACATTCTCAACACAGCCAATGTTACTATTGTGGACTATTTTAACATGTAAGTTCTTCTCTATTCCGCCGTCCTTCAGGAGTTACCAGAGAACGAACACCTCCACCCTCCTCTCAGTATCACTGTGGTCGATTGGCGGGCCTTTGGTCGCAGCACGTTGGTTGGAAACCACATTATCAACAACCTCAAGGACTTCAAATACACTCCACCCCCGGCCCTGCCTGCTCCCATACAGACACACAAACCCCCCAAGCTCTCATACGCCGCTGGACCTGAACTGACTCCGGAGCCACAAAGCACTGAGGGTAATAAGTGTGTGTGTGTGTGTGTGTGTGTGTGTGTGGCCAATGCATTCATTTAATATGAACTCTTAAACTGAAAAAAATGTTCTCAACCGCTCAGAGCGATTCAATATTGAAATCACTTACTGTTCACATGGCTGAAAGCTCTGGAAAATGTCCAGTTTGGTCAATATTCCCATTGCAATAATAAGAAAATGATGATGATGATGATGATACAGGATACAAATATGATTAATTGATCCTCCAGTCCACTATGTTGATTGATCTTGTCCCATATGAAGATTTATCGGTGTCTCTCGTCCAATAGGACTGTCCCAGCCCGCTGGAGAGACCAGTTCAACTGTAGCACTGACAAATCAGGACTTCCTGATCACTGTGGAGGATGAAGCCCGGCCCCCGGCCCCGGCCCCACCCACCCCTAAGAAAGTGCCCAGGAAGACAAGGGTGAAAGTTTCTGCATTAACAACAACATAAATAGCTACGTTCTTCCGGATCGCTCTCTGACTATTCTTTGCATGCGTGTATATTTAAAATCCAGGACAGCAGGACAAAGAGCACTCGAGGTCGATCCACCAAGCGGAGGAGGCGGACCATCGCTGACGAGTCAGCAGAGTCTGTCATCGACTGGTGGTCCAAATACTACGCATCTGTAGAGAAACAGGTGGCACTGATCGTTGGGTTTTGTTGCAGAGGGTCTTTAAAATGTGTTAAAAAAAAAACACAAATATGTTCATGTGTTTGCGTTCCAGGCCAAGCAGAAGGGCGACGCTCCATTCCCTCAGGTCTTTGAAAAAAGTAAGAACTCCTCTGGTGTGACATCATGCCTCTGTCAGTCATGTTGAAGGTGCCCTCACCTGAATCTGCGGCTCCTCTCGGCTTTATGAAGCTTCACAGTGCGTTTCAGCTCATTGTTTATCTGTCCGGCTGCAACTTTACTGTTTTTTCACTCTCATGGCGACATTTTCAGTTGTTTTCAGTGAAAAGGCTCTTAAAAAGCCACTGAACACGACCTACTTAGCACCAAGCAGCGGACGGACACAGTTAGAGGCGAGCTGCTGAACATAGCGGAGCATTTAGCAGCTAAAGAGACAGATATTTCCCTCAGGAGGTGGAGGAGACCAGAATCAGAGCTAGAAGAGAGAGAATATTATATTTAAATAAAAATCAGTTGGTGCAGATTCACAGTGTACACAACCAACGCTAGTGAGTGAACCCCCACAGAAGGTAGTATAAGCTCCACTCCTCACTACATGTTGGCTGTGGTGCACACTTTTGTTGTTTGACAACAAAAAAGGGTGAAGAAGAAGAGATTTAATCTTATTGTCCAGCATTATCTCACCAGTAATTGTGATCAGCGAAATATTTACAGCGAGTTGTTTTCACCAGTGATTCCATCAATTTAGGTCTAATATGAATATTGCTCAACTGGTCTTGGGAAGAGCTGTCCCGTTATATTTTTTTTTGCCCTGACTCGAACACACATTGTTGTGCGTTGCAGCGTCTCCGTACAGCAGCTTGCTCAGCGATGGAATAAACTCCTTGGGTAAGGACAAAGACATGCAGCTAAAAAAAAAAGATGTGTCATTAAGGGACATGGAGCATTTTCAAGGAGGCTGTGGGAGCTGGCTGTATCTTACTGGTTTCTGTGGTACAACCCTGTAGATAGATAGATGTTTCTGGCTAGTTCAGAGTGTCACACGGCTGATGTACTGGATGTGCCACTGTTACCCTCCAGCTTCCGCTTCTGTTTGCACACTTTAAAGCAGTGGCTAAGTGGTGGTGGCCACTTTACTGGGTGTACAACTGTATTGATCCCTCTGGATTTCATTCTGGAGGGATCAGTGCGGTGTTCTTTATTGCATCAGGTGGGCTGCATTCGAAAGATTTGCGACATATTCTTCTGAAAGGACGGACGGCAATAAACTGTTTATACGCACACGGGGAACTCTTTCATCTTTTGTGTCTCTTCTGGTGGAGATGAAGGCAACTTAAATCACAGACGTCGCTGAGTTTCTTAAGTTACTGAAAAAAAAAAAAAACTGGCTGAATTTTTTGTTTTTGTTTCCGCTGTGCTTCGTGTCAGTGTTTGAACTGTGTCACGTTTGTTCCATCAGTCAGCCAGCTGGATGGAGACAAGAAGAAGAAACAGAAAGGAAAAGGAACCCCGGAGCCAAGCCTGGGTCTACCTACTAAATTAGCCACACTTAAGGTACTCCAATAAGATCACGGCAGACGCTCCGACGAGATGTTCACAATGAAAGAGTAGCTGTAATTTTGCAGTTTGCAGAAAGTTTGTTGCATTTGGTAAAAATATATATTTTGAACTCATTTTTCAACAAACCCAATATCTTTTTACAAACTCACGCTGCATTTCATGAATTTATAACAACCGAGATCTGAGCGGAGCGTGTGATCCTCCATCCTGCATCTATTTACTGTCTTAGAGAGAAAGAGAACAACATATCTTGGTATTGATGTATGTCAGAGAGAGAGAGGTTCACTGGACTGATGCTGACAGTTTCCCTGCAGCTGTACAACAAGGAGCTGGAGGCAGAGTTTGGGCCTTTTGATGACTGGGTGAACACATATGAGCTGTTCAGAGGGAAAGCCAATGAGGAAGAGGGGGCGACTGAGGAGAGATTCGTTGGAAAATTCAAGGTGAGACAATTAGGTTGAATGTCCTCACCGGGTTCCACTTTCGGAACCACTATTGATCTAATCCACTATGTGCATATGCTCCTCTGCAGGGACGATTCTGCCTGTATAAACTGGCCGAGGATGAAGAGGAGGACTGGGACGAAGCCGCTGACACTGGGCACTTCAGAGTCAACAGGGGGATCCCTCCCAACGGCCCGGTCCAAGTCCTCATACGGGTTTACATCGTCTCTGTGCGTCCTCATTTCTAATGATCTAATGATGAGGGTTAAAGTGTTTAATATGAATGTGGTCACGATCCCAAAACAGCACTTAAGACTGAATGCACACGCACAGCTGTTGGGAGCATCTCAGCATAACTGTCCATAAATAATAATAATAATAATAATAACTTTTATTTTACATATAAGAGGCAGACAAAGCAAATGAATGCAGGCAGTGTTGATACATTCATTTTAAAGTAACTAGGCTGTATTAAAGTTGTCTGAAATGCCATCAAGAATCAAACAAATTACAAAATGGAGGCCTTTTTTGTTCCCAAAAGTATTTCTGAATAAATTGTGCGTTTCGTCAACAGTCAAAGCTTCCGGTTTGCTGCATTTTACTGGCTTAAAGTATCCGAAAACAAACCGAATGCACTGTGATCAGTTTACCGGGCAGATGTCGCCCTTTAAGCATGAATCAGGAGCTTGTCTCCGATCAAAAAGTCACCACATTAGATAAAGTCAAGGCCGTTTCATTTTTAAGTCCCTTCTTTGTGAGAAAAGCGGTATATTACGGAATAACATGAACTCATCCTCCTCCACGCTTCTTGTGTTTTTGATTTTGTAATTTGTCAGGTGACCTCACTGAGCCCCCGTTACTGGCAGATCGGATCATATTAACGGAGGCACACATGCAAATTCCACACATGGGGTTTAAATCCAGAACCCTGTCACTTGTGTGAGACTAAACTTAAACCATCGTGCTTTATCATATCATCATGTGATGCTCCCTCCTCTCTCCCCAGGCGTCTAACCTGCACCCGGCCGACCAGGACGGGAAGGCGGACCCTTACATTGTTCTTCGGCTCGGCAAGAACGAAATCAAAGACAGAGACAACTACGTCCCTAAACAGCTGAATCCCGTGTTTGGAAGGTACGTGGCTACGTCTCACCCCTTTGTTTGAAAGCACTCGTGACACGGAACTTTTCAAGCTGTTTCTCTTCTTCCAGATCTTTCGAGATGCAGGCGACATTTCCTCAGGAGTCTCTGCTGTCGGTGGTGATCTACGACCATGACTTGGTGGGAGGGGACGACCTGATAGGAGAGACTCGCATTGACCTGGAGAACCGATTCTACAGCCGACACAGGGCCACCTGTGGAATCCCTACTGAGTACAGCCTGTAAGTCTGGCCGTCCTTCAGCTCAGTTATGTGTCCACTGGGTTCATTTAGGTAAATTATCATCCTGCTGGTTGGAGTAACCCTTACTTCATACCTACTGCATCTCTGAGCTCGTATTTGTTGAACAGCTGTCATTTTTATCTAAAAAAACCCCCCCAAAAAAACAAGTTCGATTAAAGCAGGAAAGACGTGTTTGGAGAAACCTTTCTGAAGCTTCCGCTAAAACCTTATAACCTGTGTAATAACCACAGTTATAACAAGTGGCTGTTTGTCTGTCAGTGACGGTTATAACGCCTGGAGAGACTGTCTGAAGCCGTCAGAGCTGCTGTCGAAGCTGTGCAGAGAGAGCGGCCTGGACGGCCCTCACTTCAGACCGGGACGCATCACTGTGGCTGACAAGGTTTTCACTGGCAAGACGCTCTTCATGGACGAAGGTAAAGACTGGACACCTACACGCTGAAAACTCTTCAATCTGTGACGCTTGAATTTATGCACACCATGTAAACCTTTAATTAATGGTTTATAACTCACTATAAGGCAGTTGCGAGCAGATTAAAAGACATTTTAGGTGTTTATTAGTGTGTAGCATTTGTCAACAATTGTAACTTCTCCCATGAAAACACATTTTATTATTATATATATCAATAAATACATTATTCTGTGAAAACTGTTTTACTACATTGTCATTCATTATCTGTTTTCTGATTATACACCGGCCCACAGGAGGAGTTATAGTTGTGGACATTAATAACACATATCTGCTTACCACTACATAATCGGGTGTTATAAACTCATTTATTAAATAATAACTTTATAATAATAACTTTGTTTATATAGCACCTTTACAAACAGAGTTTACAAAGTGCTTTGACAAACAACGCAGGTTACTCAAAAAGCAATATAACAGGAAGCCAAACAAAAGCAAGACAAAATGAATCAATTAAATACAAACAGATAAAAACAATACAAAGACGAACGCTAAGTGTTTCTATACTGCCTATAAATAAAGGGGAGTTTAAGTGAAGTTGATCATATGCAGGCACACAGTGACATCTAAAGTCCTGGTCAGTGTGGGATTACAAGATGTCACTGAACTGGGATTTTCCCACAGAAGCATTTTAATATGCTGTGTGGTTTTTAGATCGGGTGAATCTTTAGTGTTTTATGATGCTGCAGTTCAGGTGTGTGTGTGTGTGTATGTTAATTCTGAGCCTAACTGGTGACAACAGCAGTCAATCTTTAATGTTAGTTTTTGATAATAATCCTGCGGTGTGTCTCAGACCAGCCGGTGGAGTCCTATGAACACTTGTCTCTGAAGATCCTGCACCGCTGGGCGGAGATCCAAGCTGTGGAATGCAAGCTGGTACCAGAACACATCGAGACCAGAACTCTGTTCAACAAGGCTCGGCCCGGCATGGACCAGGTACTTTTAACATTATCGATCGTTATCAAAGTGGTTTTTTTATCAGACTCGCAGATCCTGCTTCAAAATAAGAGCAGGCGTTTATATGCCACCAAGCTTTTTATATGTTCCACCAGCCTCAAATCTTTAAAGATTAAAAGCATAATTTCAAATGTAATCTGATTTATAAACTGCACAAAGTATATGTCTTTATCCTCACACCAATAAGAGTGGTGTCCAAAATATATTTATAGGATGTAGTATAAGAAATAGTAGAATAGACTTATCATTACTTCCCAAGTCACTGCCACTAGAGTAGAAGCACCTTTTCAGCACTAATACAAGACAAGAAACAGTTTCTGATTCTGCTCGTGTGTGTGTGTGTAGGGTCAAGTCCAGATGTGGGTAGACATGTTTCCCATGGACTTACCTCATCCGGGACCTTCAGTGGACATTTCACCTCGAAAACCAAAAGGGTGAGACCACCAGAAGGCCAATCTTTTAAAGTCTTGACAAAACAACATTTGTTTTTGAAACCGTAACACCCTTAATGTGTGTGTGTGTGTGTGTGTTCAGGTACGAGCTGCGTATCATCATCTGGAACACAGAAGATGTGATTCTGGAGGACAGCAACTTCCTGACCGGTCAACAGTCCAGTGATATCTACATCAAGGGGTGACTACAGGCTCCTCTCTGTTCCAAATGCAGACGTTAGACAGCCTTGCTTTTAGTTTGCTTATTCTAGACAGAGCACGTATTTTCTCGTTCAAAAATAAGTTCTCAGCCTGCTTTTCCCTCCCGCTTACACCCAGACTGCATGTCTTGACTTGACTTTCCGTCTTTCTCTGCAGGTGGCTGAAAGGTTTAGAGGACGACCGACAGGAGACGGACGTCCACTACAACTCTCTGACCGGAGAAGGAAACTTCAACTGGCGCTTTGTGTTTCCCTTCAGCTACCTGCCGGCTGAGAAGGTCCTGACTCACAGACCCGGCTGAAATGATCATGACCTGGAATCCCCAGCAGCTCCAGCTGTTGTGCTGATGTAGAGAAATTAACTGCAATGAACTTCCTCTCTCTCTCTCTCTCTCTCACAGGTGATAGTGGTGAGGAAGAGAGAGAGCATTTTCTCTCTGGATAAAACAGAGCAGAAGCTTCCTGCCATCCTCAGTCTGCAGGTCTGGGACTTTGAGACGCTCTCCTCTGACGACTTCCTCGGTGTGTGTGTGTGCGACCGCTTCCCCATGTGTTTCTTTGTATTTGTATATTTGACTGATTAAGTGTGTGTGTGTGTGTGTGTGTGTGTGTGTGTGTGTGTGTGTGTGTGTGTGTGTGTGTGTGTGTGTGTGTGTGTGTGTGTGTGTGTGTAGGCACACTGGAGTTGGACCTCCATGGTTTCCCTCGGGGGGCGAAGACGGCAAAGTCATGCAAGGCGGACATGTTGACGGACCGGACAGAGAGAATCTCCATCTTCCAGCAGAAGAGAGCAAGAGGCTGGTGGCCCTTCAGCAAGTCTGGCGAGCTGACGGTCCGTACGCAGACACACACAAACCAAGTCATACAGCCTGGCAGACACTTTGACTGACAGGTGTGTCGTGTGCTCTGAATCCGTCAGGGGAAAGTGGAGGCGGAGTTCCATCTCGTGACGGCTGAGGAGGCGGAGAAGATTCCTGTTGGCCGAGCCCGCAAGGAGCCAGAGCCGCTGCCGAAACCAAAGTAAGAGCAGCCAAACTCGGGAGTCTGGCAGGACTCTCTAAACAAAATCAGATGTGGTGTGTGTTCTCTCTGCGGAGGTGTGTGTTCCTTCAACAGAGTAAACGTCAGAGGTGGGAGCTCATGAGGCACAGTGGCACAAAACAAACTGCTTTGACTCTGAAAGTGCACCCTCCTCATGACATTGTTGACCTGTTGCGGTAACCAGTGCGCACTGCAGTGCTTTTGTTTTCGGTTGCAAACCTGCAGTTTGTCCTGGAGACACAGCTGTATGATTTTGTTTCAGGTAGCTTTTAAATGAATACTCTGACATTTTGGTAGATTTGTTAAGATTGTTTGTATTTTTACTTGCAGTTAGACAAGAACAATATCATGTATGTAGGTTAAAGGGATGGTTTGACATTTTGTGAAATACACTTTGCTATACGTTTGCTTTCTTGCCAAGTTGGATCAGAAGATCCTTCTACTTGCACTTATTAACATGTTATATCTCTTTGTTTAATCTGTGCAAAAGCCATGGCGTAAAAACGGCAATTTGTGGTTTTACTGGGTGTTATGTGACTATTTCTTGGCCGAACACAGTGACTTCACCAGAGTTTTCATTGGTTGCAAAACAAAGTTAACAAAGTTACTGCCAACAACCAAGACCCCCGTAACCCCTGTAAAAAGTCTTTATGCTAAGCTAAGCTTCTATAGCCATACATTTACAGTACAGACATGAGTGGTATCGATCCTCTCATCAAACTGTCGGCAAGAAATCAAATAAGCATATTTACCAAAATGTCAAACTATTCCTCGTAAGTTGTTTTTGTCAGAATTATCCAAAACACTTTTAATTATGCTGTTAAAACAGACCAATGCTGCTAAATGCACTTTTCTCCTCTCTTCATCCCCCTCCCCCAGTCGTCCAGACACCTCCTTCTCATGGTTCGTCAATCCCTTCAAGTGTTTCTTCCACTTGGTGTGGCGAAGCTACAAGAAGTACATCATCATCGCCCTGATCCTGCTCATCACAGTGCTCTTCCTCGCCCTGCTGTTCTACACGCTGCCAGGAGCCATTTCTCAGAAGATAGTCAATGGATAACACACACACACACACACACACACACACACACACACACACCTGGAATATGTTCACACTGAACATCTGTGGAGTATTTATGGCTATGACTTTTAGATGATGCCCCCTCCTGCCTGGCAACAATGACAGCTCCTCCAAAAGTGACAGAGAAACCGGTATATCCCTGTGCAAGTACGTGTTCATGGCCCATCAATAGAAAAGAATGGGCTTGGGCGCCATAGGGGCGTTGTAAAGTATAGACCAACTAGCACATTGATTTTTGGTCTTTTCATGGGAATACCAAAAATCGAACATATCGCCAGCTTTAGCCTTCAAAGTGTAGGTTCTGATTTTTTCGAGTCTATCAAAATACAATACTTGCATGCCAAATGTACACTGAAAGAGTTATTGATCACTGCAATTTATCTTCCTTTCCATACCGGCCATGAGGAGATCCCGTTGTTGTGCCACGGAACAGTGTAACACAATCTACTGTCCCTCTTCTGTTCAGCCAAAGCTACTATGAGACTCCAGCGTGAGTGGGTATTTTCCAAATTTACAGCGTAGTCATGCTACGAAGGAACTGCTTTACAGTCAGTACGAAGAGGAGGGATGATTACAGCGACCAGTAACTCTTTCCACATACTGTAGTGTTGACTTGTTGAAAAATCTGAATCTATGCTGATCTGTTGGGGAGGAGTCAAGCTTTGTTCGAATAAAAGTTCAACCCTGTGCTTATTTTAGCTGCATTTGTTACACTTCTCAGGTCACGTCTTTGTGTCCTCACCAGCGTCTCGTACACATTTCAGCTCCGCGACAAGGTGCACTTATTACAATCACCCACGCACTGGACAAACCATTCTGTCCAGTATTTAAAAGACTAAAAAAAAAACAAAAACAACAACGATAAATTGTCCCTGTATTTCAATCAAATACAGTAAACATGTACAGGAGCTAGTTTCCACATATATACACTTATAGACATTAAACTAAAAAGAACTGAATTTAAATAATGTATATATTTCATATGTATAGGAGGATTAGTTTACTGATGCGTTTCTGAATGTTGTTGGAAGTGTTTTTATTTAATGCATTACATTTTATGAGTTTACTGTGTTGGGCTACTGATACTGGACGTTATGTGTAACTGCTGTTATATACTCGTCTTTAACCCTCGCTTTACATCAAAGACAAGGTGATCCGCTATTTTCTTTTGTCTGTACGTACGGGTAGGAATAAGGTGCTTGTCAGTTTGGCCTGATGAGGATCCAACATGGCCTGATGATTTCAAACGTCACATTGCAAGATGTCTGTGTCCGTCAGAGAGATACTCTGATGCTGTGACAGGCTGACCTGGGGGTAGGAAGAGGACGATGACGTCACAGCGTGCTGATGTGGAGCCACGTTGTGGCCTCTCAGGGGCAGAGAGGAGGAGGAGGAGGAGGTGGAGGAGGTGGAGGGTATGAAGGGGAGAGTGGAGGAGATGCTGTTTGCTGCCGACATGTTGAGGAAGCTGTTTGACTGAAGCAGCGCTGAGCTCTGCCTCTGCCGACTGCTGGAGGTGGCAGCTGAAACACAAGATGACTATTTATTTATTTATTTATTATAAAAGTAGCATGGTCTGCTGACCCCCCCCCCACTTTCCTGAGAAAAACCATAACTTCATGTTAATTCAACTTTAATTAATTACACCTAATCTAAATAAATCTCAGAAAAGAAACCGCTAACCTGCCATCACTCTATTGATAGCAGTAGACAATAACTATATATCATTTGTATTGAGGTCGTTTAAGGTTTGTATACATCAGTAATGTTTACAAGCCCCAAACAGGGTTCCCACACCAAATCTGTCAGTAGATGTGGTAAAGGCGGTAAAATGAAAATAGTAGAAAATTCTCAAATTGTGCCCTACTTCTTAAATCGATATGACTTGGCTTAATCAACTGGGTAAAATACGTGTCCAGCTGGCGACTACAAAACTACATTCTGCCTGGTGTTTTCCCCCACACATCCATCTGAATTGAGCCATTTGCACTTTGTTTCTACGCTTCAGTCATCAGCTGATTATCAATGCTATATTTCGTACATTTCTTTCTTGGACATAAGCGGAGGCTGCTTTGGTTTTGGGCGGGATGGCCCACCTGCTAAAATATGCTGTCCTTCAAATGCTCTTTTATCTAGAGGGAAGAATGAAGATGAACAGATGGATTCTCTCTGCGCACACACAGGTATCGTTCCACATGTTCTCAAAGTGCCCTGCTTCGGAGCCAGAATTCAAAACTGTGACTGCGGAATGAGACAGGAAAGTGACAACTGGGACAGAACAGTTGACGACAAACACAAACAAGGTCCAAGGGGTGTCTCATCTTACCGCAAGGCACTCTGAGCTGCTGATGCTGGCTGCTGATGGGAAAGCCAGCTTGAGAAAGACCTGCAGCGCCACCTTGAGCCTAAAAGTGAGCAAGACAAAAGTTACAGGCTTATTGGGAGGAAAGGTTCCTTCCGTGTAAATGTCACTTGAGTCCGAGTGACTCCTTGTCAGTGAGTGATAGTGAGGTCTGTAGGGAGCAGCTGCTTCTTAATTATTCAAAACTAAACCATGTCCTGGACACTGTGCAATTAGGTGATGTATTAACCATGAAACCTTAAGTAGGACCTGCTGCTGTTGTGTTAGGTATCACTTACTAAGTTGAGTGTGCTCACTGATAGTGACTCTGCATTAACATCCCTCACACAGAATGAACTAAAATGAATCAGTGAATGTTTCATTCAAAATCCAAAACACAGACCCTTAAAAAAAAAAAGGAATTTTCATGAAAGAAATGAGACAGTTTTCAGTTTTCCTACAGAGATATGTTTGCTAAATAGGACACTTCCTTTTGACAGGGACAACCGTTGTCTTACTCTACATCGTGAACTCCTGTCTGTGATTAAAAAAAAACAAAGTCCTGACTGACCTGAGCCTGGTTAAGACAGGCCTGGAGTTTCCTTTTTGCCCTCCATCTGGCCACCCTGAGTCTGGTCTTCTCTCGACGCTCTCGCACCTTCAGCACAACATCATCATATTTTACATTAAATATAGGAAACTGCAAGAAGACACTTTGATTAAAAACATTTTTTTTTAAAAGTCCTTTTAAACTCTCCAACCTTTAAACATCACATAGATTATTACTAGAATATTTCTGTAAGGACGGAGTCGCCCTGAACACTGAGGTAGACTAACCAGATCTGCCAGCAGCGGCTGAGGCAGCGTTTTCTCCAGCTCTCTGCGTCTGCTGAGGCTCCGCCGGCGGAGCTCATTCCTGCGCAGTTTGTATTCTTCATAAAGGCAGAGGTCTTTAGTCCACGGCCGCACCGCCTGGCGAGGTGGGAGGCCCGGTGGCAAGGCCGCCATCGATGGCAGGGAGGCCATCGGCTGAGGCATCAGATCTGAGAGCACACACACACGTGGAAGAGGCAGACCAATATGTGAAGTTGCTGATTTCTATAATTTATGTTGGCCTTCAGCACAGATCTACTTACAGGTGCTCGGTCCGGCTGAGCTGAAGGCTGTAGTGTGGTTTCTCTGGCTTGCTGGAAGTCCTGACCACTCCGTCACTGACCTTTGAGTCTGGAGGAACAGACAACAACATGAATCCTCTTCCACAGATCGTTCTCAGCAGGCTGTGATATTCAGTGCATCTTGTAATGATCGTTCGTTTACAAGTTCTTGAAACTTGTTTTCTCTTGGAAAGAGCACACTGCTGACTATTCGGCTCTGAGCTTACCTCCGACTCTGGAAGATGACCCTGCTGCACCTGGCAGTCGAGCAGCAGAGTGGCCATCACCTCCTGCTCGTCCTCTGGCTCCTCCTTGATACAGATCACCTCCTCCTCCTCCTCCTCCTCCTCCTCCTCTGCCTCCTGCTGGGCCTCCTGCTTCACCTGCATCGCAAACAGTATATTCTGTGTTGAATTTTGCCGACAAATAAAAGGAAAACCCAGAATAAATGAGTAGGGAAACATTAAAAAAGCAGATGTTACCATACAGCTGACAGTTAACGGCATCAAACAGAGAAAAGCAGCAAATCCTCATATTTGACAAAATGGAACAAGCAAATGTTTAGAATTTTGGTTTGATAAATGACTTAAAATGGTTAATCAACTATAAATTGTTTCTGTGTTATTTTCTGTTGATTGATTAACTGATTAATCAGCGTATTGTTTCAGCAGTACAAGTATAACTAAATGCAAGAATGTCATCTTTAAAAGCACTTTTCTTGTTTATAATTTTTTATCTTGTATATTCGGTTGGATTTTGGGTGTTTCATTCTGTGAGGCACACACTTTCTATGATGAGCATTACACAATACATAAATGATCATTAAACATACTTTCTCTGATCTAAAGCTACTGCGTTCTCCTACTACAAACACAGTAAAATAGAGAGCCATCCTTTTCCCTTTGTCCTCGTTTAAAAAGGTTAGAGGTCAAAGCACAGAGCAGGTAGGGCCACTTCAGTAGGGTGTGTGTTGTCACCTGTGGATCAGAGGAGGGCAGAGTGGAGCTATCGGCCTGGGTGGAACCATCTGGGGACATCGAGCCAGCAGCCTGCGGCCCCTGATCCAGAGTCAGGGCCTGGACAGGAGGAGGGTCCGCGACAGGGTCCACACCGTCTGTATGTGGCTGCAGACTGATGGTCCACTCGCAGTCGTCCTCCTGATCGTCGTCCTTGCTCTGAGCTGCGTCTCGCTCTGTGGGACAGAACAAAACTGCACAAACGCAGACGTGTGTTCAGTCTACTTTATATGCGCAGAGGTACACTGTGACAACAAGGACCCCCACGAAGGGTCGCAAGACAAATCTGAGGGGTCAGTAGATGAGAAAGAAAATGGGGCAGCAGAGAAACATATATCTGCTACACCAAATCATATTTCATTTTTTAGACTTTTCTGTAATCTTTGCGAATTACTAGATAATTGTACTTTTAATAATTATTCAGTGAAACAAGGAAAAAAAGACACTCTTTGGTTCAACTAGTGACAACAAGTACACACATGCAACCTGTGAAGAGGGGTCTCAAGCAGACATTGAACCTTTTTAAGGGGTTGGGAACCACTGCTGTAGGGTTTCATTTTCTCCTTTCAGAGTATAACCTGACCAGTACTGGATTTTCAAGGCCAATTCTGGCATCAATATTTACCTATAAGTATAATAATGATGATAGTAATGATCAGCTGGTAATCACTGTTTTCTACATAAACAGATACCATAAACATTTATGATAATCATTCCTTAAATTTGTTGATTTAATTGTGACCTCTACACAACACGAGCTGAGTGGGACATTTTCAGGTTATAAAATACTGATCAGTGCCCTCTGGTGGACAAACTGTGTAGTGGAGACACTGTTTCTAAATTACCAACAACATGTACACAAGCTTATGTCAGCCTATGCACATTATTGGTCTATCTCTAATTTAAAGAGAAACCATCCAACATTCACCCTCAATGTCAATGATGGAGACGCCAGCAAGCTGCGGTTCAGTTAGCCCTAACGTTGATCAATAATAAATGACCAATTAGCATCAGTTGTTGGTGACTAGAGCCTGACCAGGAGTGAATTTATGGGGCAGATGCTAAAACAGATGTTAGAGGCAAAAATAATTCCTATGTAAGAAAAACAATTGAGATTTAGATTCTGATGGACTTCTACCTTAGTCTTACTTTAGGCTCATCTCATGTGATGAGGGCAGCAGAGGAGTAGAAGATAAAGTTCGGAGAGAACAAGTGGAACAAGTAGAAAAGCATGCAGCAGTACACACACACACACACACACACACACACACACACACACACACACACACACACACACACACACACACACACACACATTAGCTCATCCCACTCCAGAACCCCTCAGCTCTCTACCTGTACTGCTGGCCACAGCTTCTGTCGGTGTGTTCACAGAGAGTGAGACAGGCAGCAGCGAGTCAGACGGGTCAGAGCAGGCAACTCCCACATCTGAATGATAGCGCACCCTGATCGCACACCTGCTCGTGCTCTGTGGAGAGGTGCATTCTGGGAGTACAAACACAGGAAGTGAGACTCATTGGAGTGGACGTCCAAGTAGGACTCAGTCTTTTCCGGGGTCATTACCTTGATTGCTTCTCGTCAGTGGTCCCTCCGAGGTCCTGGTCTGAGTCGAGCATGATGGAGAGGTCTCGGTGGAGGAAACATTTGCACCACCTCTCTGTGCTTGGGTGAAGGTGGACGGGTGGATGCGGACCAGGGTGGAGGCAGAGGCTCTCTGCTGCAGCTCCTCCTCCACTCCCTGCCTGTAGTACTTCAGCTTCAGCTCAGTGTAGCGCAGCTTGGCTCGAATGTTGTCATTCTCCTTCTCTTTTACAGCCTTTTCCCTCTGCAAGGCCGTGAGGTCCCTCTTCATCAGGACCACTTGGGCTTTCAGTTCCTCAAATTTGACCCCGACTACTTTGAGCATCTCAGCCAGCACCGTCTCCACCGCCCCGTTCACCGCTCGCTCAACCACGGCACCCATCTGGCCTCGAATCAGCGACACGGCGATGCTGACATCCATTTTGAAAAGACCTATGACCCCAATACAGCTGGATAAGGTTCCTCAAAGTTTTACCTGCATGCACAATTACATCACAGTTTAGTGCAGGTTATTAATTCAGCTCATTGTCAACAACTATGTGACTTTATCCAACTGTCTAATTAGCAACAGATTATAGACATTATAATACAGAGAAATTAACCACACTGAACATTTAATCTTAAATTAAAGATTATCGTTAATCAGAATCAGAAACTGTTTATTGCCAAGTAACATACATTACAAGGAATTTGCTGTGGTCTGAAGGTGCTATTGTTTTGATAACAAATAAGTAGAATATAAAAGCTAAAATAAGAATAAGAATAAAAATAAAAATAAGATAAGATAAATAACAACAGTGCAGTGACCAGAATAAAGTAAAGTGTCCAGATAAAGTGTCCAGTAGGGGGTGGGTGCGTTAATGTAACGCAGGGGGGACAGGGGTGATGTACGTTAATATAACGTATAACTTGTGTTTGTGTTCTGGGGGGGGGGGGTCAGTGAGAGTTTGTCAGGTTGACTGCAGAGGGGAAGAAACTGTTTTTGTGGCGGGAGGTTTTGGTCCTGATGGACCGCAGCCTCCTGCCAGAGGGGAGGGGGTCGAACAGATGGTGTCCGGGGTGGGAGGGGTCGGCAGCGATCTTCCCTGCTCTCCTCAGGGTCCTGGAGGAGTACAGGTCCTGAAGAGATGGAAGGTTGCAGCCGATCACCCTCTCTGCAGAGCGGATGATACGCTGCAGTCTGCGCCTGTCCTTGGTGGAGGCAGCAGCGTACCAGACGGTGATGGAGGAGGTGAGGATGGACTCTATGATGGCGGTGTAGAAGTGAACCAGCAATTTTTGTGGCAGGTTAAACTTCCTCAGCTGCCTCAGGAAATACATCCTCCTGAGAGGAAGTTATATTATCATCATGCAATAATGTAGTTTTGAGCAGGGACTCTGCGAAATCGAGCAGGAGTGGTCATTTTAGATTTGAGAGTGAGCTGCCTTTTTATGCATTGAAACCTTGCTTGGAAAAAACATCAAAAATGTGTCATCTTTGTGCCACATGACCAAAACCATACTTCATGAAATGTGTTTTAAGATATCACAACCACTACTACGACATGTGTTTGGGGTAATAAGGTATTTCCACTGGGAAGAAAATTGTCTGCAGTGTGGACAATCTTTACAATAAACAAAGAAAGTGACACAACTTTGTCCCACTTTCAGTGTCCTGTCGAGGGTAATTAAATAAAACACTGAACATGTCAGACCTAATAACACATCCTAACACACCGCGGCCTAGAAGTATATTTTATGCTTATGTAAGGATCCCCAACCTTGAGAAACAGCATGGTTTCAGACACAAACAGGTCTGTTTATACCGACATTAAAAACAGTGCAGATGCAGTTTGTGAGCAAACGTTATCTTAGCACTTTTGTGTCTGATTGTGTTTAATGGCGCCTATTAAAGTCAAAATTAAAAAAACATTTTACTCACCGTTTATGCTTGCTTATGATAAACAGTTTAGCAAAGTAGCTGATTACTTACTTAGCTAACTCGCAGCTCCTAATATAACGTTAGTTAGCTAGCTAGCTAATTAGGCACAGCATTCGTAGCGTTAACACTAGCTAGCGTTAGCTATTCTAAAAGACTGCTAAATGTTACTTTTCCATTACATAGACTCTGCTGTTATAACAAATAGCAGAGAGAGATTTAATTATCAAAAAGTGTTTCTTTCACCATACATTAGGGAATAAGTCTGGGCAGCAGTGTAGTTTTGCCATCACAACAGTTACGCTACACGGGGAAGTATTTCCGGGGTCAGAACATCCGAAGTAAACAGGATGAGCAAAGTTCGTCTATCGAAAAGACTGGAAAGATGATCACTCTGTGTTGAAATTGGCGCTTCTTCTTCTTCTTCTTCTTCTTCTTCTTCTTCTTCTTCTTCTTCTTCTTCTTCTTCTTCTTCTTCTCTATCTTCTAAATATCAGTTTGCTTCCGAGTACAGCATTATAGGCCGCTGAGCTCAAGGCCTCACAGATCACTTCATTTAAAGCAATTGCGATGCCATAAATTCTGATCATTTTCTGACTAAACCAATCCACCATCTAATGTTGTAGACTCTTCATCGCCATGACAGCATTGACATACTCAGACAGTACTGGAAGAAGTACTCAGGTAAAAAAAAAAGTTTTTTAAAAAAGTACCATTACTACAATGTAGAAATACTCCATTAATCCATTATTCCAAGAAAATATTACACAGTTCCACATTTTGCTCCAAACTAAATGATACTTTACAGAGACAGTACTAACTACCCTGTTGTTTACTTTGTTAGTTGCATGTTTGGGTCTCCACTGTGCTGCAGTTTGATATTATTTCTCTCACAGGATACTGAAACAGCTGCACACCCAAGTTCATGCTGAAAAACAACAGCTATGCCCTCTGAGGTAGCCATCACACGTGTTATTAGAAGGACAGTCATCACTACTGACTCAGACTGTATAATAAAATTACATCTGGAATCTTTTTGATCATTTTACTGAGGTGTGAGGTATTTGCTTCGAGGAAGCGTCCCACGAGGGGTCGGTCAGTAATTAGCTGTGTAAGTGTGGCTGCAGCCAGCCCTGTTCCCAGAGGCCTGTTCACCACTGTCCAGGTGGCACACTGGGGGGTGGGGTCACAGTAGAGGACCTAATGACACTCATTACAGTGAGTTTACATCACCTCTGGGCTTGTGTGTGTGTGTGTGTGTGGCCCAGTGTTAGTGAACTTACTGTATCCAAATAAGTTTGAGGGTGGGCTCATTGCATCGCATGTATTTCATCATGACTGGAAATTTCCTTTTCAATTCATCTTTCGGACACATACACACACACACACAAATCAAAACAATTTGTTGTCGTCCTCTTGTTTGTATAATTACACATAATCTATCAAGTTATAGTTAATACCTAATACCTAATCAGACCAGAAAGGCCTCCAAACCTGGAATCTGTGCACTGTGCATCTCTAAAGTTCTTCTTTAATGTCTACTCCCGTGGTGCCCACTATAAATTCCTTTTGCCCCATTCACCTCACCCTTATTTTTTGGCCATTTGTTATCGTTATACCAACAGACACTTGAAAGGCTATTGTTAACATTAGCCTAAAATTGCAGCAAACTAAGCTAACTCTTATAGCAATATGAACTTTTTAGGATACACCACTGTCATATTTCCCAGCGGTGACTCGCAGAAAAGCAGCAAATTTCATCATATTCCCTTCCGTGATCCGTCATCCTGGCAACTGTAGACTACCTTTACGACTTCTTCTGTCTGAATGACGCTTGACAAGAGGGTGCAAGACGCAGTTGCATTTTTGATACAATTGGGTTTTAATATTTATAGGACAAATGGGAAATTGTATCAAATTGAATACACTGATAAAAGACTAACCAATAGTGGCTGACATACAGTGTCACCATGTAATGTGCATGATCCACATTTAAACTTGATCACACATTTGTAATGAATTTTGCATCCTCCCGAAGTGATGTGGTTTAACAGAGTCATGGAGCGCATCAGTGGAGGTTGTCCCTTCGCAGTCTGCACACACGCGACGTTGCATTCCCTCTCAGATGACAACTACATCTATGTGAATCTCAAAAGGGTTCCAAGATATCAATGACCAAGTTGTTGGTGCACAATGCAAGGTTCCCTGAGTGTCTGACAATTGTCCTGGTTCTACATGAGACTCATTTTGGCATAAATCATTTCCGTAGTGGTTCAGCGCTCAGAGTTGTGTTATCAAGGGCTAGAGCTGTGGCTGGGCAAACATTCAGCATGTTGAAAATGCACTTTAGATGCTTGGACAAGTCAAGAGGCACATTACAAGTCAGTCATCAGAGAGTCCGTGCGCACACGTGCATCCTCTGATGGGCTCGGCAGTTGGCTGCTCCAGTTGCCCTGAGCTCGGCCTGACATCACAGAATTGCTTTTTGCGTTGTGAAGCGCTTCTCAGAGACCAGGTTCGACTTTGTTTATGCAAACAACTCATCCAAGGCTCTCCTCACATCATTGAGTTGAAGACGCTTGTTGGCAGTTCCAAATATGTCAGGCTTGAGCTTCACATACCTTTATTGAAGGGACAACAGGGACTTTTTTTATTATGAAAGATTGTCTCTTTGCTCCAGCACCACCCGCAGGGACGTGTACCAGGAAGTGAGACTAACGGGTTAGCCAGCTATTTTTGGACCTAACTCTGTCTCAAGTATGTATTCTATTTCTGCCAACAGATCCCCCTAAATCCTTCACACTGGTCCTATAAGTTAGCACTTTTTGTGATGTTGAGGTAATTAGCATCAGACTACAGTAAAGACTCAAGCCTGCAAAGATAAATGTAATCTAACCCTGTTGGAGCAGGTTTTGCATCATTGTCTAAACTTAATCCTGCCACAAAGGTTCCTCCTGCTTAACGCTGATAAGACTGAGACACTGATCATAGGTCAAGAGGCTGCTAACACCGTAATATCAAACAGTCTTGGTTCACTGTCGCACTCAATGACTCAACGTTGCTTTATCAAAACCTCAGCTTCGACCAACATGTTAAATCAGTGGTTCAATCCTGCTTTCATCACCTCAGAAACGTTTCTAGGATTAGACCCATTTCTTTCTGCCAAAAATCTGGAAACTGTCCTCCACGCCTTTAGAACTAGTCGATTAGACTGTAGACTGTAATCCTTTGCTCTCAGTGAAAAATCTCTCTCCCGCCTCGAGCTCATCCAGAACTCTGCTGCCAGGGTTTCGACTCGGACTAGGAAATATGATCACATTTCACCGATCCTGGCCTCCTAACACTGGCTACCAGTTGCTTTTAGAATTGATTTTTAAGCTAACGCTGACTACTTACAAATCCCCGAGAGGCCTCGCCCCAAGTTATTTATCAGATCTTTTATTGCCTTGTGTCCCTTTCCGCCCCCCCCTGAGATCCGCGGATGCGTCGTTCCTTCTTGTTCCAATGTCCGGATCGATCCACAAAGGTGACAGAGACTTTGCAAAAATTGCCTTTCGATGATTTCATTCATGTTGTCCGACCTGCACGACATTTTAGTTCATTTCATGCTGTCTTTGTGTTTTATAATGGGTTTAGCTTTCATGGCTTTGAGTTTGTTTCGCTCTCTTCGTGTTTTATAATGTGTTCTGTTTTTATTGTAAAACACTTCGCAACTGTGTTTTGAAAGGTGCAATGATTTGCTCAAGGTAACTTCAGCAAGTAAGTTACCTTCAATGTGAAAATCAGCTGCATCTTGATTAATTCCTTGGTGTGCTTTCATCGCTGAAAGATGAGTATAAAGTTCAGCAGCTGCTCCTGTTTGTCTCAGCAGGGAGGGGGGGGGGAGTTTGTCCACATCTTACTGCAACTCATTTACAACTAACTAATCTAAAAAAAGCAACCTCTACCAAAGATATGATGTTTATTAGTTATCAATGTACTACGACTGTTCTTTAATCTCTTGAAACACATGGATTGAAACATTACATGTCTTTTTTGCAGACACGTATTATAATATATTAAATATATATTATGTACGTATTAAACATATTTTGTCTTATCATTGGGATCATGGAGAACTCCACATCATCAGAGATGGTGTCATTCGTGTTGTCTATGTATACTAACATAGGGAACTTAAAGTACCTGTATTTCACTCTGGCAATGCTATTTTACATATCAGTTCTTTTTGCCAACGCTGTTCTTATTGTCATTATTTATGTGGACAGAAATCTGCACGAGCCCATGTATCTATTCCTGTGTAGCTTGTTTGTTAATGAGATATATGGCAGCACGTCTTTGTTGCCCTGCTTGATGGTCCACATTTTGTCAGAGACTCACGAAATTTCTGCCTTTTACTGCTTCCTTCAAATATTCAACATTCATACATATGTAGCCATTGAATTTGGAACTTTGACAATAATGGCGTATGACAGATATATATGTATTTGTAAGCCTTTACATTACAATGTCATAATAACTAAAAGAAAGGTGCAAAAGGTCATTCTTGTTATTTGGACAGTTTGTTTTGTAGAAGTTGGAGTTTTGTTGTCTTTTACCATTCGTTTACAGTTTTGTGGGACTGTTGTCAACAAAGTTCATTGTGAAAACCATCTCGTGGTTGAACTTTCTTGCTCACTGGACAGAACGGTATCATATCTTCATGATCTTGTGTTTGGCCTTATTTTCACTGTTGCTGCTCCACTCATTTACATTTCATTCACTTACGTAAATATTTTTGTGGTGTGTTTAAAAGCTTCCAGAGAGACCAAAATAAAGTCTTTCGAGACCTGCACTCCACATCTCGTGTCACTCTTCAGCTTTGTCTTTGCTTGTTTTTATAGCCTGGTCAGTCAAAGATTTGACATGTCGTTTGTTCCACTTGAGCTGCGTGTTATTTTGTCAATGTATGTGCTGATCATTCAACCTCTTCTAAATCCAGTGATATATGGTCTGAAGTTGTCAAAAATCAGACATGCTTTTAGTAAGTTTGTGACATTAAAAACATGGTAACTTCATCGTACAGTGATGGTATTTGATTTCCATAGTTTGTTACTGATGGCGATATATGAATAATATTATATCATATACATTTTGTTTATTCAACATACTGTATTTATTTTTCAAAAGTATTGGAACAGTGAATTCCTTTATTTTTGCTGTAGACTGAAAACATTTGGGTTTGACATCAAAAGATGAGACAAGAGATCAACATTTCAGCTTTTATTTCCAGGTATTTACACCCAGATCTGATACACAACTTAGAAGATAGCACCTTTTGTTTCAACCCACCCATTTTTCATGTGAGCAAAAGTATTGGAACATGTGACTGACAGGTGTGTTTTGTTGCCCTGGTGTGTCCTATTACATTGATTATTCAAACAAATAGCGCTGAATGTCTACGTACGTACATTTATAGTTAGAGGTGTAACCAACATGAAAACCAGAGAGCTGTCTATGGGTGAAAAACAAGCAATTGTGAAGCTGAGAGAAGATGGAAAACCAATCAGAGCCATTGCACAAACATTGGCCATAGCCAGTACAACCATTTGGAATGTCCTGAAGAAGAAAGAAACCACTGGTGTACTAAGTAACAGACGTCGAACAGGTAGACCAAGAAAAACAGCAGCAGTTGACGACAGAAACATTGTGAGAGCTGTAAAGAAAGACCCTAAAACGGCTGTTAGTGACATCAGCAGCAACCTCCAGAGGGCAGGAGTGAAGGTATCACAATCCACTGTTTGCAGAAGACTTCATGAACAAAAGTACAGAGGCTACACCAGAAGATGCAAACCACTCATTAGCAAGAAGAACAGGAAGGACTGATGAGACAAAGATGAGCCTTTACCAAAGTGATGGAAAGGCTAAAGTTTGGAGAAAGAAAGGATCTGCTCATGATCCCAAACATACAAGCTCATCTGTGAAACAGTGGAGGTGATGTCATGGCTTGGGCTCCGTAATCTTCATTGATGATGTAACGCATGATGGCAGCAGCAAAATGAACCCAGAAGTCTACAGAAACATTTTGTCTGCAAATTTAAAGATCCTCCTAGAGATCCTTCATCGTGCAGCAAGATAATGCCCCAAAAACAACAAAGGAGTTCATCAGGGGGCAAGGAGTGGAAGGTTTTAGCCTGGCCAAGTCAATCTCCAGACTTAAACCCTATGGGGCATGCATTTTACCTGCGAAAGAGGAGACTGAAGGGAGTAACCCCCCCCCCCTCCCAAAACAAACAACCAACTGAAAGAGGCTGCGGTGAAAGCCTGGAAAAGCGTCACAACAAGAAGAATGCAAAAGTTTGGTGATGTCAGTGGGTCACAGGCTTGATGCAGTTATTGCAAGCAAAGGATTTGCAACTAAATATTAAGTCTTATTCACTTTAATCTATTTTAAGTCTATCTGTTCCAATACTTTTGCTCGCCTAAAAGTTTGGTGTTGCGTTACAAACAATGCTATCTTCTAAGTTGTGTATCAGATCCAGATGTAAATACCTGGAAATAAAAGCTGAAATGTTGATCTCTTGCCTCGTAGTCATCTTTTGATGTCAAACCCAGATGTTTTCAGTCTACAGCAAAAACAAAGGAATTGGCCTCACTGTTCCAATAGGGGAGTGTATATTTGACAAACGGACAATGAAGAAGGTATTTCCTTTCTAGCAATAGCTGAGGAGAATGGACGTGTAGATGTTCGTCTCCCATCACTGAATATCTTCCATTTGCCTCAAAACATTTCACCAAACTAAAATCTTTTCCCACCTGTCCATCATGATGTCAGATGGAGGTTAAAGGTCAGGGGTCGTGGTCTCGGCTTTAGCTGGATTTAGACCCAGTAGCTGCAACAAAGTGAAATAAGAGTATATCCACGGTCTGGAGATACCCTGAGTTTTCTCCAGACCTCCGGCCTCCAACACGAGACCCCTTTTAAATGCCAACTGCTGCTGCAACAGCGCCACCTGTCTGCAGGGAGGACAGACAGAGCGCAGAGAGAGAGAGAGAGTTGTATAATGGACAGTGACAGTGCTGTGAGGTAAGGTAGAAGTACTGTGAGAGAATACAAGGTGTAACGCTTCTGAATGTATCTGAATATATGATCAGTTACCTGGCGAGCAGCTCCGCCTGCAGCCCGGCCTCCTCTGCGGCCCGCGAGGCGGCCTCCTCTTCTCTCCTCTTCCACTCCTCTTCTTTCTCCCTCCTGTCCTCCTCCTCCTGCTCTTTCCTACAGAGGTACTCTATCCTCTCGCTCTCATCCATCTCCTGTAGCTTCTTGCTCTCCGCCTCCTGCCTCCTCTCCTCTTCCAGGCGCAGACGCTCCAGTTCAGCTGGATGGGGACAGAAATGGAATTACTACCAGCTAACGGGATAATGCAGTTGCCGCAGTTTGCCTCGGAGCTCTGGGCCTCGCTGGCTCCTTATAGCTGTTTTTGGGGGGCTGATTGTCTGGTCTCAGTCCAATTTATACACAAGGAGAGACCGAGGTGACGGTTTTCAGCGCAATACTATTCATATCTATATAGCTAACGTGTTTATGATTCAATTGTTTGCAAGAGCACAGAGTTCTTCATGATTTTGCTCTGAAAGTGCACCAGATTGATGCATTTAACTTTAAAATGTACAATATTTTCTACCGGGGGAGCATGTCCCCGGACCCCCCTAGAGGGTCTGAGGTCCACCAATCCTTTCTCTTCTTCATCCTTTTCTTCTTCACTGCTACTGTCCTCACCTTTCCTCCTCTGCTCCTCCTCCTCTCTCCTCCTCTGGAGCCGCTCCACCTGCCGCCTCCTCTCCTCCTGCCTCCTCCCCTCTCTCTCTCTTTGCGCCTGTTCCCGTCTCGCTCGCTCCTGCTCCTCTTCCTCGTGCTTCCTCCTCTCCTCCTCCTCCGCCAGCCTCTTCAGTCTGGAGATAGAGATTGAATACTAATCATTTAAAACTGTTAAATGGTAGTTTGTGTGCTGCAGCGCCCCCCCCCCCCGGTCAGTCAACAGCAGGGAATTTCCCTCCGATTAAAGAGGCATGGTAGAGGACAGTGTGGCTGCTTCTCCTGCTGCAGTTTATCTTCGTTGTTGCCTTTGACACCATTTGTCTGTGAGTATTTTGTATCACTTTTTAGACACTATAAGCAGAATATAGTTGCTATATTTTTTGGGGGGAAAAGCTCAAACACCAAACAGTGAGAGCAGGAGCTGGTAGAGACCAAAACCAGAGCTGAAAGAGTAAATTTGATATAGATCGCTTACCGATGACTCCCCAAACGACATATATGATGGTTGGAGAGTACCAGCACTAGGCGTACCGGACATTTGTCGTCATGGTAACAATGATAAACGCGTGGTTATTGATTGCAGTTTGGTTAGGTTTAGGCACCGAAACTACTTGGTTGGGTTTAGGAAAAGATCACGGTTAGGGTTAAAATAAGAACATCACGAGACTTAAGTAGGTAAGTTAAAATAAGTCAGTGGTCTCCGGGGGGGAAAGTCCTGTGTGTGACCAATCCAAATGTGCTTCCAACGTAAATGAAGCGGAAGGAAGGGATCTCTCAATGGCCGGTACCAACAGGAGGAATGATTACAGCCAGCAAAACCTGTTTCAGTGTTTTAAGACAGACTTTGGGAACCTATCCTGTGAGGAGTCAATGAAGAAAAAGTAGGACCTGAGCTCCTCCGCTCTCTTCCTCCTCTCCTCCTCCAGCTCGCTCTTCACCCTCTCCTCCGTCTGCGCCCTCTCCTGCTGCCTCCTCTCCTCTTCCTCCCGCTCTCTCCTCTTCCTCTCCACCTCCTGCCTCCGTCTCTCCGCCCGCTGGGCCAGACGCAGAGCTGCTGCAGCCTCCTCCTCCTCCTGACTCCTTCTGGGCCTGGTGGACTAAAACGCACAGTCCAAATATGTATAATGACTAAAATTATTATTTAATGCAGATACTTTGTTGTGTTTTTTTTACTATTTGATATTATATATTTAATATATTGAGTAAAAGAAGGGGAATTGATGGATTAATTATGAATAACTCTGGTATCATATCATTACCAGTAATCATGTAATAAAGATAATCTAGTGTTAAACTGTCAGACAGCGTTAGAAAGGTTACAAATGTGTAAATCAAACACATGTAAAAGTGTTTCCTACCAACCTCTGGCTTTACTGGGTTCAGCACCAGCTGTTTCTCCGTTACCATGACGGTTGAACATGACGACAGGCGGCCACGTGATGAAGCGGGTCCCGTGGCGCTGGCTGGCACTGTCCCCTCACAGGAAGAGGCAGCTGACCTCCTGGAGCTCCTCTGATTGAACCGGGATGCAGCGGACCTGAGCGAGCTCACTGATCGGACGCTGCTGTGTTTGTCCACATAGGTGGAAAGATGGTCTGTGTCTTCCTCTGAAGTTGTTGCTGTTTCGTTACTGTGTCTTTGTGTTGCAGAGGGCCTCTTGGTGGATTCTGGGTGAGACTCTTCTTCCATTTCCTGGTTGATCTCCACTTCCTCGTTCTCCAGGGGGCCCTCGTGGTCTCCTATGAGCAAAGGAACGAGAGAGATTTTCAGATGGCCGTTGTTAGGCGACAGTTTCAAACAGACAAGTGTCACGTAGAATGACTGTTTGCGATGTCGCACCGACGACCAACTCTTTGTGTTTCAGCCTTCCTCTCCTCTTCCTCGCAGCAGACTCTTCCCTCTGCCTCGTCACTTCTCCTCGCTCTTCTCTCCCCTCATTCATCTTCATTTCTCCTCTCTCTCCTCCCCCGTCTGTCGTCCTCCTTTGCTGAAAGACAGAAGAGTCATTGTAAACCTGAGCGGCATGTCATTTTATGTTTCGCTTCAGATTGATACAGGCCTTCCTATTTTTGGTATTTCAGTGTACATTTGAAACATTTGACGATTTTTGGTATACTTTATAAATAACTTAGTATGTAATCAATGCTTTTTTGGGGCACGTCTTTATTTCATAAACTTTGAGGATGTACTTAGAAACTTCAATAACCCCAATAATTGATGTGCTCTCCTCAAACTGATTGGAAGCAGCTACCTCACCGCATTACACAGTACAAATGTCAATAAGTCAATCAGTCAATTAATACTTGCCACAGACGGGACAGCAGAATGGTCCTGAGTCTCTGCTGCTTCTCTGTTGGTCTTCTCTCGTTTCTGGCTCCTGATTGATTGAACATCACTTCCTGTCTTTTGCCTCTGCCATCTTCCCCCCTTCCTCGTCCTTGATGTCTTCTGTCCATCTGATTCTGCACTTTTCAATGTTTTCACATCCCTTTTCCTAAATAAACGGAGGGACATGGGTGGGAGAGAGTGTGAGCAGCTTGTTCTTGTTTCTTAGAAAAATCAAAAGGGCTCACGAACCAAAGTGTCTGAAATGTTTGAATCTCGTGAGAGTTTGTGAGTATCCCTAGTTCACCCTGTGGTTATGGCAGCTTCTTCAGCGTCCTTCCTCTTAGTGTTCTTCCTCCTTTTGTCCACAGCGCCCCCTGTTGTTGTCGTTGCTTCATTTGGGTTGGCGTTCTGCTGGCTGCGTCAGACATCATTTCTTTAAACTGTGGCGTCTCAAATGTGAAGGATTGATTATTTCAAAGAAGTAAGAAACGATTTTAGCATAAATGGTGCAAGATTTAAACTGAAGATTGAGCCATGTAGAGAGGCATCTTGAATGTCCAGTTTGGAGATAAAAGGTTTGCAGAATGGCACCTATGAGTACCAGCAAGTTTTTTTTTTTAATTTGAGAACTTTAGTGCCCAGAAATCCTGCGCAGCAACCTTTATCCTGCAGAGATAACGGTGGGAAAGATGTCATGTTGGTTGAGTCCAGCCTCTTGTTTATCCGCTGGACGCTCAAAGAGGTCAAATAGGGGGTCATCCACAGATCCAATGAAACGTTACTTGCCATGCAGATTTGAGGGTTCTGACAGGGACATGGGGAACAGCTGGTCTTTTGTGTGTAACAACAAAATGAAATGATTGTCTTTGGTGCAAAAGAAGAAAGGCTCAGACTCAACTCTCACCTTGATTCTTGGCCTTTGAAACTAAAAATTGTATCAGAAATCTTGTTGAAATCATTACTTTCATTTTTAGAGTCATCAGCTAACTGAGGAAAAATCCATTCATACATTTACACGAGATAGATATAAGTGAGTTACACCAACCCTGGCTGATGCGATCCAGACAGATGGTTAGTCTGTCCTGCGCTGCCCCGCTCTTCCTCTTCGTCTTCCTCCTCAGCCTCAGTGTTGCCTCCTCTAGGCTCCTCCTTCCCTGCCCCCTCCTTCAGTGGAGGCATCCTAACATTGCTTTTAGCATCCTTTCTCGGCTCCTTCCATGCTTCCGCCACTGCCTCTGCGCTCCTTGTTTTTGACTCGGTCAAAGCTGCTGGAACCACAAACTAAAAGTTTTGATAAAATTCATTCAAATTCAAATTCTGATGAAATGAGCAGCAGGGTTTTACCTGGGTCTGCGTGGCTGCTGGGTGCATTAGTCTGTGTCGATCTGTGAAGATCTAAGAGCTGGTTGGAGAACAGAATTCAACAAATAGTGAAAGATATTGTACAGACACAAAGGATGCTTAATGTCTGAATAGTAAAATGAAATCCTTGACTCTTGTGTTTGTTTTGCTTGGCTCCATTAGATTGTACTGGAGAGCAGCACAATCTGCAAACTAAGGATTCTAATAAATTGGCATGATAGCAATACAAAATGAACAGTGCTATGAGCTGCAGCGCCATAGTGTGAACACGGCATGGAGGATTTGTACTTAATTATACCACCCATTAAAACGGAGTCACAACACAGACATCAGCTCCTCATATTTTGAAACTGAATAATACATTATCAATTTTGTTATCTCCAAATTTGGTGATTTTTAATTTCCAGATAAACGTCAGGGTTGCTACTTCTCGGGCTAATACAACCGTTTCAATATATATTGGATGAGCTCAAAAGTGCATTCTCACTAACCTTTAATACAAGGCTAGTGTAAAAACCTGACACTTCCAGTCTTTGGCGCACATGCTTTACACCTTTGAAAATAGTCAGTTTACCTTGTGAATGGACTGATGGTGCTGGATGTCACCAACAGGGACGCCTGTGTTCAGCTCCACCCCTCCCTCTGCAAGGCAAACAAACACTGTTCTAACCCGGTGAACTTCTGACAGCAAAAAGTAATTCAAGATAGAAGAAAATACAAAGGCAAACAGAAAGTCTTTTGTTCAGAACAGTTTTAGTGCTGAGGATATAAGAATTGTCTGAGTGTTATATGTATACAGTGCTTAACAAATTTATTAGACCACCTGTCATAAAAATGAGAACACACAAATATTTGAGAAATCTGTCAAAAACTTGTTTCAAACTAAAAATTGTATTGTTATTTATTAGGCAAATAACAAACTGGAACAACTAAGTAGTCCTTATTCACATAAATTAACCAAAAATCTTAATATTTTGTATGACCTCCTTTGGCCCTGATAACAGCTTGCATTCTTGTAACCACAAAACAAATATTTCTGTTCAGGAGTGCAAGTAAATAACTGTAATTTGGCATCTCAATCAAAAAATAATAACGTGCTTTACTATTTTTTTCTGCTTTTTTGTTGTTGCTCATTACAGATACATAAAATATTTTGGTAATCAATCAAGCAATACTGTTAACTTAGGGCAGCGGTGGAAAACGCCTTACACTGGGTGGTGGGCTGATACATTTGTTAAGCACTGTATATATATATATGGCCGCGCCTCACAAGTGAAGTGTAATTCATACATCTGTGTTTCTCTCAGTGTTGGATACCACAACCACCCCTCCAACTCTACAAATGACCACAAGAATGTGTGTGTGTGTGTGTGTGTGTGTGTGTGTGTGTGTGTGTGTGTGTGTGTGTGTGTTTGGACATGTATTACTCATGTGGGGACATCAATCTGTTTCCAAACATGTAACGTCCCCATAACGTAATTATCTAACGTAAATGTAGGGAGAGGACTTGGTTTAGTTAGACTTAGGTTTAGGTTAAAGTAAGTTTCAAGTTTAGGGTAAGTTTCAAGGAAATGAATGTGAGCCAATGTAATGTGGTCTGAAGTGTGTGCAGACCTCCATGTGTTTGTTCAGGCTGCAGCAGAATAACCCAGGGTAACTTCTCTCCTGCTGCAGACAAAACCTGGAGAGCTGAGAGACAGAAAGAGTGAGTTACTGATAATTGCTGCAAGTCTTTACTTTGCTCCAATGTTGTCTCTCCTCCAGACGAAATGTGCAGATTTTGGATTTGTTGAAGATGGAAATGTTCTCACTGAGCGTACCTTGCTCCTGTGTGTCACCATCACCCTGAGATGTGTCCTGGTTGTTGTCGTACAGCGACAGTTGAATGATCTCCCCATCAGGACCCAGGATCAGGCTGCCAACAGATTTTCCGTTCTGCAAATCTGAGGTATAGAGACACGGACCGTTTGAAGGATGAATGAAAGTGTAACAACATTATCTGTCCCTCGCTGATTTTAGGCAGTGCAGGTAGAGTTAAAACAAGGTTTACTTGGCAAATGTTGAGGAAACAGGTGGGCAACATGAGGTCAGTCAGCGAATCCAAAAGGGGAGCAGTAAAACAGGCAAAATCCAAAAGACCGGCAGAAATCATGAACAAGCAGACAGACACAGCAGAACAAGGGCAGGTATGGTGGCACAGTGTACGATCTGGCAGAAGAGTAAGTAAGAAAGTACAAGGCTGACGGGAGGGACAAAAAGGCAGAGAATGGCCCAAATGCAAGACCATTTTCTAATTTGCATCCAAAATCTCTCTTATTTTTTGGCTCCAAGTTCCAAGTCAGATTCGGCTAACTCTCTCTCTAAGTTGCTCGTTTCAGGTACCACCCGTTCATGGGGAGGTGTGTGTTTATGAGATGTGATCATTAGCATAACAATAGCCCCCAAGCCCCCCCTTTAATCACTTGAATTTGTTTGTAGTGGTTTTTGCATGAGGCCTTTTGTGTCCTCATGACAGTTACATGATTGACACTATCACAAAACATGGATGACTGGGGGATTTATGTAGCCTTTTCAGGTCAGTTTGCATTAAACATACGGTGGCTACTGTCAGGACATAGTAAATAATAGTTAACGTGGTTTCGTGTTCTGTCACAGTGGTTTAGCTCCCCGTACCTCTCAGCTCCAGAGGCAGAATGCCCCTAACCACGCCTCTGTTAGCATCGCTGGATTCGCAGGGATCCTGGAGGTCAGGTGGTCGGTTCTGTAAGAAGGCCAAAGAGCTCTGCTTGCCCGGGCCTTTCCGTCCCGCAACACAACCCAACACTCCTACTGGAGGAGGAGGCTCTGAAGGGGAGGACACGGCAGAGAAGAGAAGACAGTGTGACGAGCACAAAGAGCATGGTGAACCACTGCAGAAAATATCCTCCGACTGGAGTGTGTCGCTTGAGATGTAGCTCAGTGGAGGAGTCTGTGCTTTCATTCCCAGCATCTCCACTTCCTTGTGTGCTGTACCTTCTCCTGACTCCAGCAGAATCATAGAGCTTTTCTCAGAGGGTAGCCTTCCTCCTCCTCCTCCTCCTCCTCCTCTCTCTTTTTTGAAGTATTGTCCTCCTCCTCTTTGCTTATGCTTTATCTCTTCTGAAAGACAGAGGGAGAAGGGTCAGAATATAACACAGTATATTGTGTATTGGCAAGTAATTCAAGTTTCCAGTTTTGGTAATAACATTTTACTCGCCAGGAGTTCAAACTTTGTTATAATGTAAATGTTTGCAAAGAGGATATTCGCACATCACTAATTAACTTGTGACTGAATAGTTCACTCAGTGACTGCATAGCTAACTGAACTAGCTAGCATAACTGACGAAACATGACCCATTTAGGATGGAGAGTAAAGGAGGTAGGTAGGACATTAGACTAAACGATAAGTGTGTCTGTTGTGTTAGCATCATGTGATATTTACCACTCATTCTACACTGCATCAGTACCGCCAACAACATTTAACCAAATAAAACAAAGTCATACCAACAGGTACAAAGGATTTCATATATGATATATATTATTCATTATATTATATTATATCATTATCATTATTAACAAACTAATCCTGGACTGTGTCTGAAATCGCTCCTGTGTCCGCTCATTCAGTATTCCCTGTCTAACAGACACTCAATAGTGAGCAGTAAATTAAGATTTTGGACACTTAATTATCATCATCATTTTGCATCTTTACTTACAGCTGTTGAGTGGCACAACTGTAATTTTCTATGCGACGCAGCCCCATGCATTGTGGGCTTGTTAGCAGAAAGCAGTGCACAGTACTTTTTTTGTTGTATTGTGGAATTTTCGAGGGCACAATCTAGTGGATACATTTTCACACTCAGAATCCGGACACTGAAATAAAATGGCGGACAGTACATGTAGTGCACTATACAGTGAATAGGGAGCGGTACCCTCCTTCCCAGGAAACAGCAGAGGCAGAAACAGAGACTGCTGATGGAGTTGGTTCAGATTTTCTTGGGATTGAAACCCGACTCTTTCTGCCTTTGGCACATCCTGCCGAGTCGGAGCCCGGATCGCCCGGCCAGGGGCAACAGTGTGACTCTCTGCTATGGGAGGTAGGCACTGTGCATGGTGTTCATCACTGCTGGGGGGCTCCCATCTCGGCTGAAACATTAAGCAGAGGCGTGTCTGCTAGTTTTATTGTAATGCCACATTAGGGAAATTAGGATTTCAGTCAGTATTTCAATTAAAACCAATATTGTTTGGTTGTCCTGGAAATGAAAACATACAACAACAAAAAGAAAGGATTCTGCTCTGTTAAATAATGGAAGTAGTTAAATAGTTCCAATAAAACTAAACATGTGTGTTTCAGTCAAGGATGTAGGAAATTAATTTACCAATCAATGTCACTAAAAGTTAAAGAGAGAAATAATACATTTTTAAATTTTTGAGTCATTGACTCTTTGACATAAAAAATACTGATTTGAATTGTGCAACTTTTTATGTCACTAGCAGTTTTCTGCACATGTGGTGCCTCTATCCAGAGCTCGGATAAGAAACACCTGGTGGTACAAAAAGTGCAGCTGCATACATATATTTGCAATGTTTTAAGCAAACTTCCAAAAAAAGGATTTCAATAAGGATAAGGATTCCACGCTGCTCTTTGGGGATTATGAAATGTGTTCAAAACTCTGGCGGATAAAAACTGTAAATTAAAGGGTAAAACAATAAACTGTCCTACCCTGTCTGTCTTCTCCCAGCAGGGTCCATGACAGACTGAATGTCCCACTGTCAGAGGAGGAAGGAGGCCTGTGCGTGGGTAAGGCAATTGGAGCATCATGGTTATCAACATACACCATGTAAAGGTTTGGTTTTACTGCTTTGCTGTTGCTGCTTCTTCTTCTTCTACTGCTACTTCTACAATGGACAATACCTGTGGTAGTACTTGTTTCAGGCTCGGTGTTTGACTGCTGCTCTGCTCCACATAGTCTGACTAGACAGCAGGAAACAGGAAAATGTTATTGCTATACCTAAGAGGAAGGCGAGTGCACGAAGATAGCTTGCATTTCAGGACATCTCGTTGACTTAGATTCATTACACATTTACAACTTTAACTTACTGTGTTTATGACAGACCTTACACGTACACACACACCTATCCTCCCATGTCTGTTCCCACTTATCGATCTTTCATAGTTGCCTTCATCAACGACCGTTCCATTGCCTTGAACGGAACAGCCTAGATCATCTGCCACGTCGCGGAGCTCCCATCCCGCACCGTGGTAGTTTATTTCAGTATGCTGTGAACTTTCGGTGTTCTGCGGACTCATGTCGAAGTGAGTCTGCAGGCAGTAGGAAAGACATTTGGCCGATAAATAAATCAAAATGTACAAGAATTCACATACATTTACAAAGATAAAGGAGCATTAACACACGTCTTCAGATGTCACCTGAGGTTCTTCTGGTTCTTCAGGGGTCATTGCTACATAGTTTACCCAGAGCTGCGGCTCCATCTGTGGAGTTGGAGTCCTGGAGGTGCAGGGTATCTGGAGGAACAGATCAAGCCTGACTCTCTTCCTGCTGCCCTGCTCCTCCTCTTTATCTGCAGAGAAGCTTCATTTTAGGATCTAACCATACCGGGTTGCTTTCAATTGGTTTGGGAGAGGTGACTTGGTGGCATTCTTCCACTTGGTTATTTATTCATTTTTTTTTCAGCCACATGGCTCCCAAGTTATTCCGCCAGATAAGTTGCGTAGATTCACACTGATTAACAGGCTGCATATTGGGTTGTTTTCACGTCAAATTTGTTCCATTTTCCTTGCTCACAACTGCATGCTATATGGTGGGGTCAGGGTTTCCAGTGTCTCAACTGACGCCCATGCATATTTTGCCCCATAATATTTAATATTGTGGGTTCCAACAGAGTTTCTGTTTTTGAATATCTCCACTTATATCAATTTGTATCAACCCGTCTGTGCATTTTTTTTACCTTCAGGTTGATTCTCCAGTTGTTCTGTGTTTCTCTCTGCGGGAAGCCACTGGGGGTTCAACTGTACAAGCAACTCTGGACTGGACTGGACTGGCTCTCGTTTGGTGTGCATGGTCGGAGGCCTGGGATGATGATAGTCTGAAGCAAGAGGAAGATGAAGAGGAGGAAAGAAGGGTGGACCAAGTCTGGAAGAGGTGAACTGGAAGTAGGGGAGACGAAGGGGGAAGGGAAACATTAGACTTGGCATGAATCAATTTTTGACAGATACACAGCTCTGACATTTTGTGGCCTTATAAAGTTATTATAGATAACAAATATTTCCACTACTCCTATATCCAGAAGACACAGAGCAACATAATCATCCCATTAAAGATCAAAGTTATGGTACTAAAAGGACTGACAAGTAAAAGTTGAGCAAAAGATGATCCAAGTATGACTGCTCCATGTGATGATAGATTAATGGAGCATCACCTTTCTTAAATGCTCGGTTTACTTAAACAATAAATGTTGATAATGTCAATTAATATTGTTAACTTGGGCCCTCATTATCAGCAGCAAATTCCTTCTTTTGATGCAGGACAGGGCCTACATGACCATTATACATATAGTACACAACATGCATACATACATATATACACTTAGTAAACCTAGAGATGTTATTCCGGGTCTAATCTACCTACCTGCTTGTTGCCGTAGCTCAAAATGGCTGCACTTAGCTCCTTGAGGGTGCTCAGCTGCTGTTCCACTCGTTGAGTGTACCGCCGAACAACCTGCTGCTTCCTGTCTCTGGTCTCTGAATGACAACTGGTTTCCATAGTAACCAAGTCCTGGAGACAGAAGAAGGTGGGGGGAGAAAAAAATCAACCTGAAAACATCATTCTTGGTTTCTGTATGACAAAGGTCTGCGTAGGTCAATATGAAGATTTCAGTAGAGGTTCGGCAGGGGTCTCTGTCTTGTTAACTGTGTCTGGCCACATTTTCCTTGAAACACTATGACCATAACTGTAGTTACACACACACACACACACACACACACACAGAGACAGATACCTGGGAGTACAGTAGAAGTGGCCCCCTGCGAGTGCTGTAAGTCTTTGGAAGGGTTGACTCTGCCTCCGCAAGCAGACGGGCGCTGTTGGACAGTCGCAGGTGAGAGTCCTGGGACTTCCAGATATAGTAATCCTATTGGTCGATTGATTGATGACATTGATTATATGATTGTCTGGATTGATTCATTGATTCATTGATTGATGACAGGAGGTTGAATGCGGATACATTCCACGACAAGGACAGTAAACCAGCAACAAACAAACAAATAACTATACTAATGTACTATACTAATATATATTCCAACAGTACAGCCTCTGCGAGTACCTGCGGTGTGAAGCAGACGTCCAGCCGTCCATCATGCCTCCCTGTGTTTCTGTTGGACGAGACGAATCGACCACACCCCCGACTCAGCAGGGACAGAGACAAATCCTTCATGATGTCATTCCGTCATGGAGGACAGCTGAGTCAAGTGGGACAAGGCTTAATTAGGTTATTCCATAGATTCCAAGGTAAGCAAGATAACAATGATTTTTTTTCTCCCCGTGTCTGTGTTGGTTTTGGTGAATTCATGCCTGCAGGTATGAGTTTAAGTGTGAATTGGGATTTCTTTCTATATGTGTGTTAGAGAGACTGGCAACCTGTCCAGGTGAACCCTGCTTCTCACCAAACGTCTGCTGGGACAGGCTCCAGACCCCTGCAACCATAAGGGTATAGAAAGCAGATGGCTGAATACTGGGTATAAGAATGAGGACATTACTTAGAATACAATTCCAGCAACCATTTCCTAAGGTGTGTGGCTAATTCACTAGTCCTCCAATTGTGGAATATCCTGTCCCCTTGTATCTTTACCTTGTATCCAGATACATTGTCTAGCCACAGAACCATGCTATCTCTAGTCCCCAAATCATTTCCTAATCTCATACATAGGGTTACAGTTGTATGAATGTACTGTAAGAAATCACCTTTAATGGGGCACTGGGTGCAAATAAAGTTTAAGATAGAAAACAGGAAAGCTATAGGCACATTGGTGTTAATGTGTCATTGTGGTCCACAGTTCATTATCTCAGACTGTTACTTTGTACTTCTGTCTTACTATACTATACTATACTATACTATACTATAAGAAGGACAATATTGCCTAAATGCAACAACTGGATATGAATCACAGCTGATAACACATGGAGGGCAAGACGCGAGTGAAAAGTCGTGAATAATCAAGCTTTCAGTTTAGCTAGTCCTCATTCAGACAGAGTGAGTGAATATAACAACAGAATAAACTTAATTTCCTCAATCATCAACATTATAAGTAACCAACAGAGAGGAGGTCAAGGATTGGAGCCCTGAAAATATTCCCTGAGAAGGAATTGCCTGACAAAAAGTCGAGTAAGGAAGGGAGATTTAGACTTTTTGTGTCGGTACATTTAGTTTATCAGCTCCTCGTCACATCTTCTTGATTTGTATCATCTTTTATAGCAGCATTAAAATACAAAACACTGGACTCACCTGCTGTCTCCCTTACAAAGACTGCACTCTGTGTGTGTGTGTGTGTTCAGTCCCTGTTGCTAGGTTGTCCAGAGTCCGTACTCTGTTTCTGTTGCCGTGGCTGCACTGACATACATTGGAGAACACACAAAAGTGAATGAAAATAAGACTTCTAAATGTTGCTCAGTTTGTAGTTTGTTGGTCTTTGGTTGCTGGCACAGGAGGACCTTGATGGATGTCAAATCCTCCATCTTTACACTGTCTGCTTTGTGTCTTTCACAGTGCCACTGGTAACATTGGGGTGTCACCCAGACAAAGAACTGTTTCTATGATTCTTTAACCCATTTGCGCCCAAAGACTATATTTAGTATGATAAGGAAATGCCACAACATTTGTTCTGATTGGTCTAAAGTCGTGATATTTGGTACAGACGTACTTTGGACAAGTATCTAACAGGAGAACTTTGAATTTTTTAGATCACAAGCAAAATCACACTTTTATCAATGGTCAAAGTTAGGAGTTTTGAAAAATTAGGGAAAATACTAAAATTATGTTTATTAGATGTTTTCCATTTGATGTACTTCTATACTCGTGAGGACCTTCTTTGACATAATGCATTTCCTAGCCCCTTACCCTAACGTTAACCATGACAACTAAATGCCTGACCCCGATCCTAATCCTAACCTGAACCTTCTGAACCCTCAAACATCCTTTGAAGGTCTGTCCAACTGAGGACTGGCCAAGAAGTCCTCACTTTCCAAAAATGTCCTCACTGCCAAGGTCTAAGACTTAAATGGATTCTCAGAAAGATAGTACAAGTACACACACACATGCATACACGATGAAGAGAAACTTGCATAAACCAAGTTTTAGACTTGTCAGGTCAGCAACAGTATCAAGCTGCTTCCCTGATAGAAGTGAGAAAAACTCACTTTTCATCTAAAGCCCAGAGAACACTTCCACCAAAGGAAATTCTAAATTTCTGTCGCGGGCACAAATGGGTTAAGTCACAATAAAATTCAAAAATGCTTTTTTCAACCTCTGTGTTCAGTTTACTTGTGTATCTTTTTCCCTGTAAATCTACCAACACATATATGGAGATGATTACACAACAATTGCATGACAATACCATGAACTATAATAGTTTATCAACTAAACTGCAGCAGAAGTCTCATTAACTTTGGCCGGCAGCCAGGAAAAGGCTAATGAACAATCTGGCAAGCTTTGAAACACCTCTGCGTACTCCTTTCAAGGGTAAAGAGCAACGCTTCTAGTCTGAGTTTCTACCCAATACCCAGGCTCTTCACCCTGTCCACAAGGATGCGCTAAACAACCCCCTGGAAGGAAACAAATTTTGCCACTATCCATGATCTTATTCACGGGTCACTACACAAAGCTCATTACCATAAATGGAAGTTCAAATGCAGATCAACTGGCAAATTGAGAGCTTATTTGGGCTGAGCCCAATGGGCCCCATGGACACAAGCCTGGCCACCAGGTGCTCGCCAAAGAGCCCACCTCCCGGGCCCAGCTCCAGGAGGGGATACCCAGCCACTCTGCAAAAGAAAGAGGATGTACTTCCTGAGGCAGCTGAGGAAGTTTAACCTGCCACAAACAATGCTGGTTCACTTCTACACTGCCATCATAGAGTCCATCCTCACCTCCTCCATCACCGTCTGGTACGCTGCTGCCTCCACCAAGGACAGACGCAGACTGCAGCGTATCATCCGCTCTGCAGAGAGGGTGATCGGCTGCAACCTTCCATCTCTTCAGGACCTGTACTCCTCCAGGACCCTGAGGAGAGCAGGGAAGATCGCTGCCGACCCCTCCCACCCCGGACACCATCTGTTCGACCCCCTCCCCTCTGGCAGGAGGCTGCGGTCCATCAGGACCAAAACCTCCCGCCACAAAAACAGTTTCTTCCCCTCTGCAGTCAACCTGACAAACTCTCACTGACCCCCCCCCCCCCCCCAGAACACAAACACTACTTATACGTTATATTAACGTACATCACCCCTGTCCGCACCCACCCCCTACTGGACACTTTACCTGGACACTTTACTTTATTCTGGTCACTGCACTGCTGTTATTTATCTTATCTTATTTTTTATTTTTATTCTTATTCTTATTTTAGCTTTATATTCTACTTATTTGCTATCAAAACAATAGCACCTTCAGACCACAGCAAATTCCTTGTAATGTATGTTACTTGGCAATAAACAGTTTCTGATTCTGATTCTGATTCTGAAACTCATTTCAGGCAGTCATGACCATAGATGAGGGTTGAAATGTAGATTAAATGGTAAATTGAGAACTTCACCTTCAGACTCAACTCCCTCTTCACTACAGACCGGTAAAATACCCACATCACTGCCAACGCTGCACCAAACAGTCAATCTCCTAGATACCAAAACCCCAAGATAAAGCACATGTAGACTGGATTTGATAACTCCCATGGGCAAAGTCCTGGGCACCACCTGGTTCCTCTAAGGCTAGGTGCTCCAAACTGCTGTGCAGAGGTGAACTCAACAATCTACTCTACCTGGTATCACTTCACCTCCATCAGTAACTCCTGCTACTTCCCCACCAACGAGGTGATATTATATATCATGCCAGTTTATACACCCAGGGGTCAGTATGCCAAGGCCCCTTCCTCTGCCTGTCCCCAAACTGACCTTACATACAAACACACCAGACCCCTTCACCTATCCTTGATGCTGACATGATATTAGGGCAGCCCAATGTTATTTATATATATATATATATAAATATAAGCGAAGGAAACTAATTTCAGTTGCATGTATCCATGATCTCTTTCTTTCAGTCATTACCTAAAGCTCATGACCATAGATCCATCCATCCATTATCCATAACCGCTTATCCTTAGAGGGTCACCATAGGTTGAAATTTAGATCAACTGGTAAATTGAGAACTTCTCCTTCAGGCTCAGCTCCCTCTTTAGGGAGGGCACGTTTGTATCCCCACCATCAGCCAGTGCTACTCACCCTGTGCAACTCTAAAGGAGAGAGAATCCAGCCCCTCTCCAACCTCCACCTCCCTCACAAACTCCAGCTACTTTCCCCCATATGTGATATCCAACATCCCAGTTGCAAGTTTATACAGCCAGGGGTTAGTACGACAAGGCCACTGCCTGCTGCCTAACTGACATCACACCATGGGTACAGGCCTGGCCACCAGGCACTCGCCAGCGAGCTCCCCTGTCAGGCCTGGCTCCAGGAGTAGGCCCCAATTCCTTATTCCAGCAGAGGTTATTACTATTTCTATTATCAAATCTTACCACATTTTGTTACTTTTATGTGTACTGTTTTAACGTTTTTTTAATCGGTATTTAATGCTGTGAAGAGCGCGTAATGATTTTTTGACTTTGGAACCTGTGTTGGGACTATGTTGTCATGGCTCGTGACTTACTTTTGAATTTCAAAATAATGTTTCGGTCCCACCTCTGGAACTTTCTACATCCATACATGGCTGCGTTCTACGTGAAAAAATAACTCAGTCTTGATTGGTCATATTCTGCTTGTCATGTTTGTTTGCCTGCCAGAACATCATAAAGGTTCAGCAACTGCTTCTGTTTGTCCCAGTAGGTCATAGCAGTCTCCTGTTTTCTATTCATTCTCCATCTCTCAGACTGTTTGGGGAATTTGTTGTGTGTTATGTGTTATATGTTTTGCTATAGATAATAAAATCTACTAAATAGATCATGTTTATTAGTAAAATAACCACGCTTTTCTATAACTATATTCTATAACCATGATTTAATCCACTGTTTAAGCTGCTTATCTTGTTCAGGGATGCACATATTTGAAAACATGATCGAAACACATATATTTCTAAGGCCTGTATGTGCAAAACAGAATAACAAAAGAAAGAAAATGGTTTTAGTATTTTTTTCCCATTGTCTCTTGAAACTCAACATTTACACAACACACTTACTCAAAATACAAACGATCACATGAATTCTGGTGTCTTATTACAGGGCCGATGGAAAACTCAACACAGATCGTGTCATTCGTGTTGTCTATGTATACTAACATAGGAAACTTAAAGTACCTGTATTTCACTCTGGCAATGCTATTTTACATATCAGTTATTTTTGCCAACGCTGTTCTTATTGTTATTATTTATGTGGACAGAAATCTGCACGAGCCCATGTATCTATTCCTGTGTAGCTTGTTTGTTAATGAGATATATGGCAGCACGTCTTTGTTGCCCTGCTTGATGGTCCACATTTTGTCAGAGACTCACGAAATTTCTGCCTTTTACTGCTTCCTTCAAATATTCAACATTCATACATATGTAGCCATTGAATTTGGAACTTTGACAATAATGGCGTATGACAGATATATATGTATTTGTAAGCCTTTACATTACAATGTCATAATAACTAAAAGAAAGGTGCAAAAGGTCATTCTTGTTATTTGGATAGTTTCTTTTGTAGAGGTTGGAGTTTTGTTGTCATTCACCATCCGTTTAAAGCGTTGTGGGACTGTTATCAACAAAGTTTTTTGTGCACACCACCTTGTGGTTGAACTTTCTTGTTCATCAGACAGAACAGTGTCACTTATTCATGATCTTGTGTTTGGCCTCATTTTCACTGTTGCTGCTCCTGTCAGTTACATTTCATTCACTTACGTAAAGATTTTTGCTGTATGTTTAAAAGCTTCCAGAGAGACCAAAATGAAGGCTTTTGAGACGTGCACTCCACATTTTGTTTCACTTATTAGCTTCGTCTTCGCCTGTTTTTATAGTTTAATCACCCAGAGATTTGACATGTTCTCTGTTCCATATCCACTGTGTGTTTTCTTGTCCATGTATGTAGTGATCATTCAGCCTCTTCAAAATCCAATCATGTATGGTCTTAAACTGTCCAAAATTAGACATGCTTGTAAACATTTCTTTACATTAGAAACAATTCAACCCTGAATGTTCGTGGTGTTTTTAAATTCTACAGTTCATTATCAATGAAAATGAAATGAAGATAGAGTTTGTGTTTATATAATACACAGTCCAGTTCGGATTCTGTTCTATTGACAATAAAAATGCAATTGCTTTAAATTCAAGACATTTCTGCTGGGGTTGTTCACTTTACTAAGAGCAAGTAATGTTTTGTGTTTGCAATATTCCAAATGCAAATATTTGTAATAATAACATTTTTATTAGAATTATATTGATGGAGGATTGATGGAGTACTGTGGGTTAAAGTACAGCAGTTTTTAGCAAACAAGAATAAGGATTCAGAAATGTGTTTTTTAAATGTGACAACGCAAATAGCCATGTAGCGGTCAACTGATATGAGCACCTACTGAGGCAGAGGTAATAATATAGTCAAAAACATGATACAGAGTACACATGAGGTCGCCGAGGAACCAGCAGCCGTCTATGAGCATAACTTAAAAGAACATGAGGAGGCCCATCAAGAAATCTGAGACAGCCAGAGAGAGGAGGAGGAGGTTGGTGGGGGTGTGGAGCTGCCTGGGGAGGGACACAAGCGACGTACATATTGAATAAATTATGATTCATTATAGTTATAGGACACAAGCAATGACTGAAATAATATGACACTATTTTCCAGGAAAAAACTGTGACATCTATAAAACGTTGTTTTCAATTCCATGCACTTGTCCTGCACAGGATTCAGTCCCAAAGGAATCATCTCTCTGACTGCAATCATGTAGTAAAACGGGATAAAGGTTTTGGATAAATGGACATATTGAATGGTTTCCAAAGTCAGTCAATTTAGATTTTGATTTAAATAACCCTAATATATCCTGACTTAGCCTGTTTAACTACTCAAAGTGCAGAGAACTTCCATGAAGTCAACAGCGTATTATCCAAAACTTCCAAACCATAGATTTGCACTGAATGAACAACTGAATGGATTGATAGGTGGTTTTAACCGTCATAAAGCTTTTGAATCTTGACTTAGAAGGAGGGGTTCGACTATAAACTGGTAATGTAGATTTCACCCGCTGTCTCTCGCATAAGGTCACATTATCTAACCAAGCGTTTACTTGGCCAACTTCACCATACCTTAACCACAGTTTATTTGGCAACACCTTGATCTTTCCCTTTCTACGTATCCTTTCACACATGCATAGAGCTCACGCAAAAGTTTTTTGGACGCGGGAATTAGCGCCCAATGGTGAGATCACGAAATAAAACTTCATCATATATAGGCCTACCTCTAATTGTATATATCTATTATTATCACCAGTCACATATCTTACACATAAGTACAAGTATGGGCTGAACAAATATACTAAAACAAAACTGATTGTGCGAATCTCACTGACTGGACGCTGCGGCCGAGTGGTGCACACTGGAGACGCCGCTGGGGTGCCCCCCTCACCTCCACCAGCCACTGCAATACTGAAGATAGTGTCTAAATAAAATGGAACAAAATACTTCATGCATGTGGCTCGAGTTATTTAAACACTGTGGGAAAGAGCCCCCCCCCCAAACAGTACACCTCTACGGTGCTCAACCTCAGCGATGAGCACTATCTAGCATCGACCATTTATGAATGATTGTGGGACGACACTGGGAGGAGTACATGCGCGCACAAGTCACCGCAGGTGGGTATATATAACAAGAAGAGTGTTTTATACATCTAAATATTTTCTGGCTCAAGGAGATTCTGAGGTTTGTGAGTATGCAATGTTTTAGGATGGAATCTGCGCTGAGTTTTAGAAAGTTGGGAAACACCTTGTGTCAAGAGAGTCCCATAAACTGCGGCGGATGTGCATATAGTTGAACTATTCACGTCACAGTTTACAGGACTGTCGTGACTCAAGACTGCTAATGTAGCCAGCTGTCATCGACGTTACTTTTTGGTTAAAAGTAACCTTTTTGTGCATGTTGTAATGACTCACAATGTAGACATTGTACACATTGTGCAAAAATAAAAATTCAAATGAATCAAATTAATTCAATATGCAGTATTGTTCAGCCATTGAGGAGATTGCCATGAAATCTACTGAGCTCATGCATGTGCACCAGACGATGAATCCTTTCCAAGCCCACCCATGAGGTTTCTCTCTGCCCACAAGACGTCTTCTCATTCAATCTCAGTCCTCATGACATATTGAGTGGATATTTATGGTATGGATGAGCAATACTAATTGTGATTGTGACCTCCTGACCTTTCTCGAGCCTGACATTGTCTCTTATCTCTTAGGGAGGAGGTTAGGGTGGACATACAAAGTGTGTGACTTTTTGACATGGGAGGCCGTGGTTCACATCATATTTACAGTCAATAATGGTCTCTTTTAATCATGACCACGATTGTTTTCTTAACCTTAACCAAGCAGTTTTTTTTAACCTAAACCATGACCTCTCCCAAGATGTTTCTGTACCTAAAACCTTAACCATAGCGGATCCGTGTAGAGGATTTGTTGGAGAATGAGTGGCCTAAAACCAGTCGCGTGAGGTAACTGGGACTTTCTAAAATACATCAGTGACCCTGTTGTTTTGCTTGTTAGTGAAAACCTGCTGTATGTCTGTTTGGATTGATGCCCAGGCTGGCTGTCCACAGTGGTGCAGTTTGTTTAATTGGTCTCAAGGGATAACGAAGGTACAGGCACATGTTGACCATTTCGACTGTGATGATTGTGCATCTAACTAACACATCACAACTGACACAAAAAGACCGACGCTAAATATGACACTGAATCTTTTGGATAATTTCACTGAGTTGAGAATTATGCGCTTAGTGGGACATCCTATGAGGCCAACAGACAGTAGCCAGCCCTGCTCCCTGAGGCCTGTTCACCACTGTAGAGGCGGCACACTGGGGAAGTCACAGTAGAGGACCTAATGACACTCATTACAGTAAGCTTACATCACCTCTGGGCTTGTTGTTGTTGCTATTTAAAATGACAGTATCTAAATGCTGTAAGCCAAGATGGATTGTTACATAACTTACTTGTATTTCATCATTCGGTTCATGCGTCTGAGACACAAATGAACACCAGACTTTTGGGGTGCACCTGCTGTACTTTTTCCAGAATTTAAAAGTTTAGTTTATTGCTTTTTTTCTGTCAATTTGCGTGAATTAAATATATGTGGCTGTCATTTCCATTAACGCAATCACTTCTAAATTAGTGTTACACTGCAACAAAAAAAGCAAATGAATGCAGGGAAATCCAATGCACTTTGCTTTCTTCTCCTTCTCATTTGCTATTTACTCATTTTTGTTTGAATTTTGAATTTGTTTTTGATTTTCCTGTAACACCAGTACTGACGCTCTGGGAAATCCTGTTTACTTTGTTTAAGTTTATTTAACAGTACCTCGATTTCACTGCTGCTGAAGTTCTTCTTCTTCTTCATACAGCCTTTTGTTGGTGGCATCTCTCCAATTCTTGAGTATGTGCCACAGTATTTGCACACAGCTCAACACCTGGCCTTATATCGTGTTATATGTTGCTGCATGAGGCCCATTGTTCTGGACAATATTTGCACATTTCAGAGGTCTTAAGAAATAATGGGATTCCACACAGGTAAACTTTCCTTTCATTTGTAAATAAACTCACTGTGCTGCGTGGCAGGTGTGTGCAATGTAAAAAATCAGTCGACCTGTTGAACCAGAGAAGAATTCTGTCACTCTTTTCATCACTGTGTACACCACACACAACACGAAGAGACGAAGTAATGAAGCTGTTTTTATGTTCACTGAGTACAATGTTACCAAGAAGTTTGAGGCGAAAGACGCTACCTCCCATGTTTTGTGGCCATAAGAGACGTAAGAAAGCCTGACTGGAGTTCACCAAACCATTTGTGGAGAAGCCAAAAATCTTTGCGAGAATGTGCTCTGAACAGATGAGACCAGACACCAGTTGAACACACCTCTCACTGTCATATCAGTTAATCACTCCCACGAACTCCCACAAAGTTGTCATGTGTCACTCAAATTAATAAACCAAACCAGACTCATAATTTTAGCTATCTCCACAACCAGAAAACATCAACGTGAATTTGGGTATTTTGACATCTTAATTTAATCAATTTGATCTGAGATTCTCTCAGTTGTACTTGAGTTGTCCCCTCTGTTTATCCCAGACCCAGCCAGTAGGCCTTTTTCACAGCAGGCATTTTGACTTTTCATTGTGGGAAAAGCACAGGTGTTACTAATAGCGAAGAGTAATAGCAGGACCCTGAAACGGAAATGGAATTCAACCATGATACATTTTATCATTCACACCTGTGCTTTTCCTACTTTGTCAAAGGGCCTCAGTTATTTAGGTTGTCTTTGGGGAAAAATGAACGTTTTTGCGCAGTCTAGGGTAAGAAACTCCTGGAGTAGAAGAGGTTACGGCTTATACAAGAAGGAGTTTGTTGCTTCTTCCAGGGCAGTGACGGAGGAAACAAAGATCTCTGAAACACTGAGCCACTTTAAAGCAACAGGGCTGAAAATGGTTCATCACTGTGGAGCATTTGATACAACATGGTGACATCTGCTGGCCAACTCTTGGTATTGCATTTGAATGGAAGGATTTAGGGCGAAAGGAATGAATTAGTGAGGCAAAATACAAGTAAAATTCTCACTGTTATCAATTTGCACGCTTCTTCAATTGATGCATTTACAGACTACTGTATAGTGCATATATATAAATGCAGAGATAAATGCTGATACACCTGTAAAATGCGTTTGGATGATATGTTTGTGCAACTAGTAAAGTGACTGATATTTAGGCAAAAGTAATACAGGTATGTGGTTTTACATGTTTTTTACTGCCTTGTTTCCAACACTAATATCCTGCTGAGCATAAAATATGGAACCGCACATTAACAGAGAAATAACATGTATATATGTATATTATATGGAGTTTGTCTGCACTAGTTTTAGATGAATACAGGTATAACAGCATGTGTCTGCGTACAGCACCCATAAGTTACATTTTACAGTAGATCCTGCAATCTGCTGGCAATAATTAAGATCGCACCAGTGCTGGTTTAGATGAGAGTGGATGAGCTTTTCAGTAACTTAGCAGTGACAGAATGCATTAAAGAAAAAAACAAAAAAATGAATGTACCCTAACACAATCAAATTCTAAGCATAGAGCTAAAGTTTAATATCCAGGGGGGCAATTGTTCTTATAGTTTCTTATAGTTTTAAAGTATACATTTCTGATTAACAAAAATAAGAGGTATTTCGATGCATTGTTTTCTAACAATTCTAAAGATCAATATCAAACACAGCCACAAGTGGATATTGGTGGGGTCCAATGTCCGGCTTCAGAGAGGAAGAGAGCTTGAAAAGCTTGAAGACTATGCGAGGACTTGATCATCGTGGGACTTGAACCCAGGACCTCGGGTGAGGTGACTTACACTGTGAGCCACTGAGGACTTGCTTTGTCATGCACCTTCTCACATTTTGAGGGAACAAAATGGCACGGACCAAACAGGAGCATTATGGCTATTTAAACTCGTGATGCTGCTACAGTGCCACCTGTTGGCGAAAAGGCACCAAATTTGTTAAAGTCACTCAGACGTCAGACTTCTAAACATCTCCACCAAACTTGGTTACAGTAGCACAAAGTGTTCAGGAGATATGATAATTTTTGCAATATAAGCTCTGCTGACAGCATTTGCCATTTACCATATTGTCAGTCTACTCATTTAAATCAGTTTTTTTTCAGTTGTTCTGAATAACAGCATCAGCCAAATGCTTGAAATGTAAAATGTAATGCAGTGTGTTATCTCTACAGTATCTTCTGAATGCTTTTCAAAGGCGAGTACAGAATCCGGTTAAGGTTTCAGGATGCTGGATGCATGTTGAAGTTTCAGCGATTCAGAGGCTAAGAAAGCAAAGGCACGAAGCAACATTGACAATGGGAGTCAGGTGACTGGGACAGGTGGAAAAGTCTGAGGGCATCTGTTGGACAGGTAGACAATGGCAGTGACTACAAAGCTTCAAGGAAATGCAAGAGCCTGGGAAAGTGGGGATGTTGCTGAAGGGAGGGACAGAGGCAGAATATGCGAAACAAGGCATCCATTATGACATCTTTACTTTTTTTTTTTTTCCTGCTTGTTGACAAAGCCTTTGAAGCTTTTACCTTACACTACCAAAAATGGCCAGGCATCAAGAAAAAAGTATGGACACATTCCTTTGTTTTATTGTTTTGTTTCTGTTTAATCTATATGGCCCTGGAATATGCACGTTTCAACAACAACCATGGGAGTTGCTGATCAGATTGCACGGCATGTAATTGGCCTTTGTAATCACTACTAAAATTCACTTGGGTTCCCTCTGGTGGCCTTTAGTAGGAACATCAACTTCCAGAGGAAAAACACTGAATCCACATCATTCCTGTGCTGACGTCGCAATACTGCTGACCTGTGTGGCATGTTGGACTTGAGCTGATGTATTTGCATTGACGGGAGCCAAGCGTATGTAGTCAAAAACAAAGAATGAAAGTATCTTTTCTTATCAAATATTTCATATTTAATTAGATAATATCTCTGTTGGAAAGAAAAAAAAGCTTGTTTGATGGAGACATTTATTCTTATTGTTTTCATATTTTTAGCACTATTTGTTTTCATATTTTTATTCATCCAGACATCTATCTATTGACTCAAAACAACCTGAAAAAAACTTTTACTTTCACTTTCAGCGGCAAGAAATGCTTTTTGTCACTCCATCGTACTCTCTGCATGACATACTTTCATCACAGTATCTTGGCCGAGGAGTTGGGCTGCAGTATCTTGGGTATAATGGTGAGTTTCATAGCTTTTCTACACCAGGAATAGAAAAAGGCATGGATCAGAGGATTTAGACAGGAGTTAAAAATACAACAAAAAACTCAACAACGTTGTTTGCGGCTACAACACTAAAACAATAATATGGACAGGAGCAGAGAACAACTACAACCACAACACCACGTTTTCTGGCTTCTGGCAGAAAATACCCAACACAGACACAAACTTGAATTGTTGAAACCTGAGCACTACAGTGTCAGGTGTCAACAGCTTTTCATTCACATTGTGGTCCTATAATCAGCTAAATTACACATCTCACATTTGTCTCAGAGCTTTACAATCTGTACAACATACGACGCTCTCTATTCTATTAGGCCTTCAACAAAGATTATTCAAAGGGCTGCTCTTCATCAATCACCTATAAAATCTGTTCCTACAGCACATGTATGCACCACAACACAACAGTCTGCTGTTCAGTATAAAGGGTTTCTCGGGCACCAAGAAATATGGGGAGTAGAAGCCTGTTCGTGCCTCCAAGTGCGGAACCACCAAAGTGGCTCCTTTTCGGAGGAGCGTAGCCACAGCCTCCTCCAAGGCTGCCCTCTCGGCGGGGACAGAGAGATAGGTCTGAACTATGCCGCTGAACAGAGGTGGCTGGCCGCAGAACTATAGCGTAGCCCCTTCGCAGCGTCCTGTCCAACCAGGCAGAGAGAGGACCACAGAGCCACACCCATGCCAGGTGATGGGCTGTTGGCGCCAAGGCGACAGGATCGGCCTCTACGGGGGAGGAAAGGGGGAACGTCCCCTCTGATGCAGGTGGGACGCCTCACACAGCTAACAGTGCTAATACCCAAAACATTATGGCTAACAGTGCTAAGACCTGAATCGTGGAGCGGTGACAATGTTGGAAGTCCTTAATGAGCTGAGTGTCCAAAATGAATGATCACGGAACACAGGCCCCTTCCGCGGCGGCAAACGTCCAGGAGCAGATTAACTGAGTAGGCGGGATGATCATTGATGACCCGGGCGGGTGGAGGGTGTTCGGACAGAGGGCAAAGGGGGCTGTCAGAGACTGGTTTAATTTGTGAGACATGGAATGTGGGATAAACTCTCATGGTACCTGGTAGTTTTAAGCGGACAGCTGAGGTGTTATTTATTAGAGGCAGTCTTTAAAGGGATATTTTTGGTTGGGAGCCAAACTTTATGACTTGGTATGTAATTCGGGGCCTGGGTCCGATGGCGGTTGGTGATGTTTTGGTTGTCTTCCACAGAGCAAAGCATTGCAGCACGGGTGTGTCTCCAGACTTGGCGGCACCGTCTGAGATGCATCTGGACTGAGGGAACAGATAACTTGCTCTCCTGAGAGAGAAACATAGATGGTTGATATCCCAAAGAAACTTCAAAAGGGGACAAAGCTGTGGCAAAGCTGGTGAGTGAGTTGTGCGCATATCCAATCCATGGGGGATGAGAACTCCAGGAGGAGAGGTTGGAAGCAGTGACACAGTGCAGAGCGGCATCGAGGTCCTGATTTGTCCTCTCAGTTTGACCATTGGACTGGGGGTGAAAACCAGATGAGAGGCTCATGGTGGTACCCAGAGCCTGGCAGAACGCCCTCCAAAATTGAAATATGAATTGGGGACCCAGGTCCAATACAATGTCCAGCGGAATCCCATGGACCCGAACCACGTGCAACACCAACCGATCGGCCATTACACTGGCAGATGGAAGCTTGGGGAGAGCCACAAAATGGATTAGCTTTAGTGAAACGGTCTACAATGGTGAGAATGGCTGTGTTACCTTTGGTGGGCAGGTGACCCGTCACAAAGTCCAAGGCGACGTGGGACCAGGGACGAACCGGGACAGGAAGCGTTGGAGCAGCCCAGATGGAAGACGGTGAGAGGATTTTCCTCGGGCACATACCATGCAGGTGGAGACAAAGGTGCGGGTATCAGTTTCCATGGATGACAACCAGAAGTTTGTCTTAAGAGGGGATAGAGTGCGTGACATACCAGGGTGACAGGAGAACTTGGAGTTGTGCACCCACTAGAGGACCTGGGAGCAGACTGAATCAGGTACATATAAACGGTCGTGTGGACCGTTACCAGGATCAGGTTGTGACTGCTGGGCCTCCCTTACTGCTGACTCGATCTCCCAGGAAATGGCTGCCACCACACACGTGAAAAGATGCTATCTGGGACGGGGGAAACCTCCAGACAAACTGGCGAGAGAGAGCCTCAGGTTTAATGTTTTTAGAAGCAGGCGGTAAGTTAAGGTGAAGTTAAACCTACCGAAAAAGTAGTGCCCGCCATGCCTGCCGTGAGTTAAACCTCTTGGCTGTTTGGATGTAGGCCAGGTTCTTATGAGCAGTCCAAACCAAGAACGGGTGTTCAACTCCCTCCAACCAATGCCTCCATTCTTCCAATGCTATCTTGACAGCCAGCAGCTCCCGATTGCCGACTTTGTAGTTCCTCTCAGCAGGGGTTAGGTGTCTGGAGAAAAAGGCACAAGAATGAAGCTTCTGGTCCGAACTGGAGCTTTGCGAGAGGATGGCCCCCACACGTGTATCTGAGATATCCACTACGACCACAAACTGCAGAGAGACCTGTGGTTGCCTTCAGTCTTCCCCATCTTCGGCGGCTCCTCCCCTTTGGTCTGTCACTGGTTCCGGCTGCCAATCATGAGTCTTTCCATGATTGGCAGTGCTACTCCCACTGATATAAGTGACGTTGTGAGCAGTCCGTGTCTGTGCCCCTCTGTGTTGTGATGTTGACTTTGTGATGCTGTTAACTCAGACTTATAAGTGTATAGATCGATGTTAGTTCATTAGTTTTTTACTTTCAGCTGTGGTAAGTCAGTGGGGGTTGTGTTGAAAGCTCGGTTTTGTTCTGCTTGTTTCATGATTTGGCGCCACTCACTGGCCTTACACTTTGTACCTCGCCTCATCTCCTGACTCTCTCTTTGTTAAGTGTGTTGAGTATGGAGCTTGTAGCTTGTAGCTCTATACCACCTCCTGGGCGGCACCGGTGTAACAGCGATCCAGAGAGACAGCCGTCATCCTGAGCAACGGCCGTCCTTAACCGGGCCACCCTCGGACTATACCCCATCACCTGACTGTCCCACCCATCTTGACACCTGTTACCACTTCCCTGATCTTCCCTGGAGTGTGCTTCCTGCTTTCTTACAGTGCAGACGCTTTGCTGCTCGCTCATTCTTTTGCTGGTATCCTTGTTTGATTCTGCTAAATGTTATGGACAGCGGATCCTGGACACACACAATCACCGGGACTTTCATTCATGAAAGACATATAAGGCTACCACCATATATTTTTTATCACGTTTATTACGTCTCCAGTACAGCTCAAGTCCTTTCCCAGGGAAATTATTTTTTCTTAGGCTTTGCAACATGAGTTCCAGAGAGGATTACTGGACAAAAAGTCAAATATTCTGTCACATTAACAAGTGTTAAAGCCAGTAAAACCATGTACAACTAAAGATGGCAGAAGATCTCTTTCTTGCTCAATAACCAAAAGATTTCATTCATTTTCAAAGGCTTTCGTGTGTAACACCATGCCATGTGCCATAGCCTTAGGTGTTGGTGGGCTCTGTCCTTTAACTGCACAAGGATACTCTTACTAATTTGAGGACAGGTCTCCATACTGACCGACAATGTTAATTAAATGTTAATTTTCTTTTTATATTTCATAGAATCTGCATTAAAGTTGTTTGTTTCTTTGGCTGTTGTTAAAACTATAAAAACTCAATAGCCTGCAGGAGTCACAGTGAATGCATTTGATCATTACATCATAGAATCAATGCGTTGTGTTTTGATTATGGGACAAGAGGGAGGAGCAAGATAAAAGAGCTTTATGACGGGAACTGAGACAGAAAGCTATCAGAGCTCCACAGCTTCTCGCCTCCTTTTCTCTCTCTGATGATGGAGACCCTGGAAGGAACCGAACTCTGCTTCCCACAACTCCTCAACACCTCCTGCAGGAAGCCACTGCAGCATCGTGCTGAGACCGTATTCCTTTACATCCTGCTGTCTTGCATCTCTCTGCTCACTGTGGCTCTCAACCTGCTGGTCGTCATCTCTATCTCCCACTTCAGGCATAAGATGAATTTATAAGCATAAGTACTTAATGTTGAAAGAGTTGGCTTTGGGACAACATAGATATTGTTACATTTTACAAAAAAATGTGATGTTTTGAGATGAAACATAGTGCTACCAGTACTAACTTACTACTACAGCTAATAATAGCTATCAGTGAATGTATGAATTATATGAATGTCGGAGTCATCCAAGCTGCTGCATACTCTCTAACCTTCTCCTCCTCGACTTCAGACACAAACAAAGTAGTATTCAAAACTGGTATATGTACTACATCTGTCTTTGATAAGCACATCCTAGCTATTTAAAACATGTTACAATTTAAATTGTATTTATATAGCACCAAATTATAACAGAAGTTCACTCTCAGGGCTCTTTTCATAGAGCAGGTCTAGACCATACTATACTGTTCTATACTGTATTGTTTTGTATCTGGGCATATTTTGTTTATTTTATTATTCAGATGATAATATCCTTATGAATTCTACAACTACTACGTATAATAATATGTTCCCTGATGATATTCTTTCTCTCCAGGCAGCTCCACACCCCCACCAACCTCCTCCTCCTCTCGCTGGCTTTTTCAGACTTCCTTGTTGGCCTCCTGCTGATGCCGGTTCAAATCCTCCTTATTGGGGGCTGCTGGTTTTTGGGGAGCTTGATATGTGGACTGTATTACTATGCCTCTTTTATCCTTACATCTGCCTCAGTAGGAAACATGGTGCTCATATCAGTTGACCGATATGTGGCCATTTGTGACCCTTTATGTTACCCCACCAAAGTCACACAGAAAAGAGTTCGGATCTGTGTTTGTCTGTGTTGGGCCTGCTCCGTGTTCTATAATGGTATGATACTGATTGACTTCCTGAAACATCCAGACAGATATAATTCCTGCTATGGAGAGTGTGTAGTTGTAATCAGCTTCGTAACAGGAGCTGTTGATGTCATGTTGACCTTTATTGGCCCCATTGCTGTCATCGTAGTTCTGTATATGAGAGTATTTGTGGTGGCTGTGTCTCAGGCTCGAGCCACGAGGTCTCATATTGCAGCTGTTTCACGCCGGCACTCGGTGAAAGTAACTGCTAAGAAATCTGAGAGAAAAGCTGCCAGAACTCTCGGTGTCATCGTGGTTGTGTTTCTAATATGTTTCTGTCCTTATTTTTATCCCTCTCTCGCGGGCCAGGACATGTCAACCAGTGTGGCATTTTCAATTTTTGGGGTCTGGCTCCTTTATTGTAACTCCTGTCTAAATCCAGTGGTCTACGCTTTTTTCTACCCCTGGTTCAGGAAATCTATTAAGCTAATTGTTACACTTCAGATACTGCAGCCTGACTCATGTGATGCCAACATACTGTAGAGACGTCTGTAGAGAACTAAAATCACAGAAAAGTTTGTTTTTTGTTGGGGGTTTTTTTTTTTTACCAAGTAAATAAGGAGCAGATTCTTGTTGTTGTTTTCACAAGAGACTGTTATTGTTCATGTCTTTGGGTGACTCAGTTCAACAACCTTACATTAGCTGGATCAGAACAGAACATTTATTTTTTGCTAAAATACCCTGAACTTGTATATGAACATTATCATGATTCATTTGTGTATTCTGAGTCTGTGAACTAACGTAGATGAAAAATGGCTAATTGTTTTCTCCATGGTTTTGAAGTGGCCTGCCTAGCTTTCAAATGATCAAGTAAACACAGACAAAATACAGAGAAAAAAAGTAGGTGATTGACTGAAATCACAATAAAAGGCAAAACATTAAAACAATGCTGTAAATGATTTAATCTATCGATTATATCTTAATAATTAATGACAGGTTGTGAGATCACCTCTGATGACACTGGTCAAATCTTTTTATGTTTGATCTGAAGAATAGTTTATCTGACACATTAAAGATAAAGATAACCTGCCGTTGTACACATAAACAACATTTTTAAGTTCAGTTATCAACATTATTTGCATTCTTCACAAACAATCACTAAACCAGATGATTTTACTCTGTTGGTCTGGGATCTGATATATGACCATGAATTATCTTTTCACACAACACAGAAGAAATATGGTATCAGCACACATTTCAAATGGTAACTCAGACAACTTCTGTTATGATATCATATTGTTGTTAACACATAATAAAGCATAAACACCAGCAAATTCAAAGAGGTCGATGTTTGTCACACCTTACGTTATATCATAAAATGGTCATATAATTGCTGAAATGTTGGAGCGAGGTGATCACAAGCAGCAGGCGACAATAAACACAATGTGACAAATGCCCACGAAGTCTGACCTCACTTAACTCCAGGATTGCTCTGTCAACCGTTTTTAACCTGAGCAGAAGTCTAGTTAGGCAGAATAAAGGAAAACCTGCCTTTATGATTATACGTGTCTTTGTTGCCAGGAATAAAAGTTGAGCTTAGCTTTTCTCCTGCTGATCATTTTAGATGAACTAATGAGCAGAAAATAAATTCATACAAGTGCAAAAGCAATCAGGTACGCACGTGGCGAGTTCATAACAGAGCCAATATTATTTAATTTGTTTTGTGAATACACTCATACTGAAATCCTGACGAAACAAAATCTCACTCTATCTAAACATTTAATTTAGTGCTTGTGTGAAGAGTGTCCGAACGCTCTTTTTGTTTTTTGTTTTTTATCACATCAGGAGTAATGAATGAATGAACGAGGAAGTGATTTCGGACACAGCTGCTTAGCAGATTGCGTCAGTTCAGGACGAGCAGTGAAGTCTCTGCTGATTGGCTATTGGCTGTTTCATTCATGCTTCACCATCAGTGGCTCATTCACATATTACTCGTAACATCCAGTTACATTCACATACATCAACTCATATATCTGTTGAACCTTTTGATGTTGACTTTACAAAGACTTCATATATTCATAATATTCTGAATACTGTACACTTATTGATGTGTCTGTTGTGCTGGGAGTTTAATTTGGTTACACAATTAGTTAGTAAGTGTCTTAAACTGAACTGGTCTTTTATCACCTTTGACCCAACATTTCTCTCAGAAGAAGAATCAAGGAATTGATTGAATTGCATGATCTGCCACAACACTCAGTGTGTGTGTGTGTGTGTGTGTGTGTGTGTGTCCCTCCTACATTTGGGATGAGGCCCTGTATGGTTACTGTTTGGACATTTTGTGCACCTTTACTAATGTTATTTTCCTGCATTTCCACCCCAGTTGTTTACTCTTTTAGCTCCTGCAGCCATCATATTATTAATTCATCGTATTATTAATTCCAAACAGACATTCATCAACTTTCTACTTCTCTCAGTGTGTTTCCTGCCGCTGTACTTACTCCCTGACAGCTGTTGTCTGATGAGAGTAGATTATATTTAAGCAAAACAGTTTCTTGTGCCAATATAATAAATAAAACATGACTATTATTTTATACACAGCATCTTTATTATTTGAAAACTATGGCTCCGTTCTGTTGTAGAACTGTCATTTGGACAGGAGAGAATGAAACAAAAGTTAGACATGGCTTTGGTTTTTAAACAGAAATGAATGTATGACTGAATGTATGAAACTAATCAAATAATTCGAAATTAAGTTCATTTTAGTGCATGTTTCTGGCTTGAGCTAATCATGGAAAGTATATTAATCACACATACAAACACAGGTTCACACATAAATGTCAGCGTGTGTATATGTATGTCTGTGATGAAAATTGATAGCAGTATGTTTCATAGGCCCCAAGATTAATCAAAAGTTACATACACATATACAGTGTAATATAGGATTAAAAAACAACAGGTTTTCACAAGATATTTTTGCTCAAGAACAACACAAATTATTACATTTCCCCTTTCATGAAGGACAATTCAGTTTAAAGACAAAGGTCGAACACCTCTGCACGTCACTATAGCATTTTAGCATCACGGGAGCCAGGCTTCAGTATCTGAAGTGTCAGAATGAGTTTAATACATTTTCTGAACCAGGGGTAGAAAAAGGCGTAGATGATGGGGTTCAAACAGGAGTTAAAATGTGCCAGCCAGATCTCAAAGGCTGCAGAGGAAGCATCGACTGAGGTGTCCTCACCTGCCAGAGCGGGGTAATAGTATGGACAGAAACAAAACAAAAACACAACTATAACAATACCAAGAGTCCTGGCTGCTTTCATCTCCGTTTTCTTCAAATTTACAGTCCCTGAACGTTGGCCTGTTACAGCTGCAATATGAGACCGCAGTGCACGAGCCTGAGACACAGCCACCACAAATACCCTCAAATACAGAAGTATGATGGCAGTAATGGGTATGATAAAGGTGAAAACAAGGTCAACAATTCCTGCAATGTAATTGATTATAACCACGCACTCTCCAGAACAGGAGTTGGACCTGCCTGGTTGTTCCAGGTGATCATTTAAAAGGAGAATCCTATAGAAAACAGAACAAACCCAACACAAACAAACACAAATTTGCACTCTTTTCTTAGTGACTTTGGTGGAGTAATGCAGAGGGTCACAAATGGCTATATAGCGGTCAACTGATATCAGCACCATGTTGGCCACTGAGGCAGAGGTAATGACGTAGTCTACAACATAATAGAGAGTGCACAGAATGTCACCAAGAAACCAGCATGCCTCTATGTAAATGATTTCAACCGGCATCAGCAGGAGGCCCACAAGGAGGTCTGACACAGCCAGAGAGAGGAGGAGGAGGTTGGTGGGGGTGTGGAGCTGCCTGGAGAGGAAGAACACCATCACTATTATCATCATCTAGACATTTAAAAGGAGTAATGTGTTTAAATGCATTTGGAAATGGCAATGGCAAAATAACAACACATGTCTTCTGATAGTTTAGGACAGTTAGAACATTTCAGATTATTATATCTGCCTGAAGTGGGAGATGGAGATGATGACCACCAGGTTAAGAGCCACAGTGGTCAGAGAAATGGAGGAAAGCAGAACATAAATCAGCATGGCCTGAGGGTGTGCAGGCTTCTTGCAAGAGGAGTTTCGCTGAGGAAAGCAGAGCTCAGCGGGGGTTTCCATCACCAGAGAGGAGAAGCTGCTGAGCTCTGGCAGCTTACTGGCCAGAACTCTGTCACACAGCTCTTTTATCATTCTCCTCCCTTTGCCTCCTCCACCCTAGAGCTCACATTTTCTCGTACGTGGAGACTGACGTCCCTCCTCCCTAAATCTTTACATCGTACTTTTTTCCATACTGTATACCTGTTTTGTTTTTGGTTTTCTGTTTTGTCTGTCTCTTTGCATTTGAATAATAATCTGATAATGTTTTTTTGAAATGTTGTGATAACAATTTAATTCTCAAAGCAATATTCATCAATTTCTTGGCCACCTGGGGGCAGAAATCCATAACAAACATTGCACACATGTTTGACATATTGTAACATGTGAGCAAAACATCCAGCAGCAACTTAAGCGTTCATTTTGAGTCATGTTTCTTGCCACCTGGTGAATACAAGTCCTATATTCACTCTCATTTAGCTTCGTTTTGGTGTCCACCCTCTCCTCAGAGAAATATCTGGCTCTTCAGCAGCTAAATGCTACACTATGTTCTCCAGTGGGTCGCTAACTTTGTCTGCTGTTGGCTGCTGCAGGTACCATTTGCTGAAAACAACTCTGTGTTTGTGTCCACTTGATGGATATAAGTCCAATATTCTCTCTCTCCTTTTAGCTCTGTTTTGGTCTCAATGAACTCCTGAGAAATACTGTATCAGGATCTTTAGCTGCCAGGTAGCGTAGTGGGTCTATTGAGAGCTTTTACCTTAAAAACAGGTGCCTGATGTGGCTGGAAGAGAGGTTGATAAGAGGGATGAGACTGACCGCAAACGATAAAGTTTCACACTGAAAAACCAAAACAACCAAGACGCTCTGTAGAAGTGAGATTGATCTGTGATGAAGGCTAATCCCATATCTCACTGTCAGGGACAGCCAGAACGTGCTCCTCTAGCTTGGCCTGGTATGACAGTATGAAGGCCCAGGAATGTCCAGCTTGTCACAGGTGCATTTACATACACATGCTACAAGCCAATGGGTGCACCTTCAGTGTCATTTCTTTCTGGCGGCAGTGGATTTGCGACCTGGCCAGATGAAAAGACCCGGAGAGAGTCAAAATACTCTCCATCGGAAAGAGGAGCATCAAATGCCTCAACAGACCCATTGGAGTCCCCTTCCTTATTAACACCAGACTGTCACCAGTCCACAACTCCCCCCACCCCACCCCCCTCTCCTTAACAGCGGACCAGGTGAGAAGGCAGCTGAGATCCATCAAGGTGAAAAAGGCCTCGGGGCCAGACGGAATCAGCCCCAGACTGCTCAAGGATTGTGCAGACCAGCTCTGTGGGGTGGTCATGCACATGTCCAATATGAGCCTCGGTCTGGAAAAAGTCCCGGCCCTGTGGAAGACTTCCTGCGTGGTCCCGGTACCCAAAACGGCACACCCCAGGGAACTCAACCACTACAGGCCTGTCGCCCTGACCTCTCACCTTATGAAGACCATGGAGAGGATCATCCTCAAACACCTGCGACCCCTGGTGAGCACAATGCTGGACCCTCTCCAGTTTGCTGTACCGTCCCGGAATCGGGGTACAGCTACTACACAGATCCCTCTCCCACCTGGAAAACACTGGAAGCACTGTGAGGATCATGTTCTTTGACTTCTTCAGTGCCTTCAACACCAGCCAGCCAGCACTGCTGAGGGTGAAGTTGGAGGGAGCGGGAGTGGACCGTCACCTGGCTTCATGGACAATGGACTACCTCACCAACAGACCACAGTATGTGAGGCTCCGGGACTGTGTGTCTGATGTGGTGGTCTGCAGCACGGGGGCCCCCCCAGGGTACGGTTCTCTCTCCATTCCTCTTCACCCTCTACACCTCGGACTTCAGACACAACACTGTCAGCTGTCACATCCAGAAGTTCTCTGACGACACTGCCATCGTTGGATGTGTGTCTGAGGGGAATGACCTGGAATACAGGGAGGTCATCAGCGACTTTGTCAGCTGGTGTGGATGGTGTGTCATCCAGCATCCAGGGTTTGGACATTGAGGTGGTGGAGAACTACAAATTCCTGGGTGTTCTCCTGAACAATAAACAGGACTGGTCTAACCACACTCAGGCCCTGTACAAGAAGGGCCAAAGCCGCCTCCACCTGCTACCCATATTTTTTTATATCTGTATTTATTATTTGTATGTTGTTTTTCTTTTTAAAAAAATACTTTTAATTCTTATTGACACAGTGCTTGTCTGCTGTGTGCTTCTGCACCTTTCTGTCTTTGCTGCTGTGACTTGTAAATTTCCCCGCTGTGGGATTAATAAAGTCTAAGTCTAAATCTAAGTCCTGCTATGAGGTTCCTGGAGTTGTTAGCTCTGGTAGTGGGGTCAGCAACATTGTGTTTGTAGCATGGGGTCCTGCTGAGACAAGCTAGCTAGCACCAGTGGATTAACCGACACACTGAAAGGTTGGGTAGCCATAACCAAAGGTGACTGCATTGTGTGAGGTAACCAGCAGTATACTGGTGAGTTAATGAAATTTCAGAAGCAGCGGGGGAACAACGTTAGCTTGGTGGCCAGTGCAGTTTTTATGATATCTAGTGTGGTTACTATTAGCTGACGGTTGAGATTGGCTTTTGGTAGCTTTGATGCTAGCTTGGTCTCTAACCAACAAGCTAGGATCACCAGCAATGTTTTGACTGATAACTTACGAGTTTAGGTTTGGGGTTTGTTGTGTTTAAGTTCCCTCTGGTAAAAGACAAAACTCAATAGGCTGCAGGTTTGGAACTGCTCTCTGCACTCCTCACACAAAAACATCATGTCGTCAGCATTTAGCTTGCTTGTCCGTGGCTGACCTAAAAGCCACAACAAGGTAGTTTTCCTACAATTATGAGTTAAAGATCTCGTCATTTGGAGGTAAACATCTCGTTTGTGGCAGAGGCGTAGCCAGAGGGGGTGATTTTGGGTTTGTTTAATTGGTAGCTCAGTTAAGGGTCCAACAGCTACGTTGATAATCATTTCATGATTTTGCGAGATGTTATGTCTCATAATCGCAAAATACTTTTCTCACAGTTGACATAAAGATCTCCTGATTAAAAGATGAAAGATCTTCTCAAATATTTAAAAAATATACTTTTGTGCATCATGTTGGGAGTTTGTTGTTTTCACCTTTGATTGCAGTGATGTCATCACCTAAGACTGATGCAAGGAGGTGTGAAACCTTTCTGAGCCGGGGAGGTACACATCCATTAGGAGCAGTCTAGGAGCTGAACACTGGGAGTTGTTCAGTGTCTACAGGCAAATTAAATGTGAAAGGTCTTAAAAACAGTGTGTGTGTGTGTGTGTGTGTGTGTGTGTGTGTGGTGCGGTGCTGCTTATGGCCCTCTGAGGTTATGTAAAGTGTATTTTCCACCCATGTAGATCAGCTGGTGCACTTTCTTCTGTACATTTGAGTCCACTACAGTACCCACACTAACACTGTAAACAATAATAATAATAATAATAATAATAATAATAGCAACTCATACGTCTGATAATACTGTAGCCAAAGACTGGAGAAATAATGGAAGCTTTTATCTTGGTATTCATTTTTTTTTTAATCATGTTTAGGTTGTCATGGCCACAAATGATACATGGTTTTTCAGTGTCAGCCACAATCTTGTCATTTCTGCACCCTTTACACATCATGTCACATAAATCTACATATTCTATGGATGTGTCTGATGAGCCAACTTTTTTTCAAATGTGCGGGATGAAATCAGTACGTTCTTCTTTTTACATTCATATCAGTCATCACAAACTTTTCAAAGCGTGGAATATGATGAAGGGTTCTCCTTGCCATCACCATAGTCTAAACATCTGGAGATACAAAAAAAAAAGAATCTTCAAACATGAATCAAATCATTTTAAGGATTATTTTCTCTAAAATCTAGAGTGCTGGGTGATAGGTAATACGTCCTGTATTCTCTGGCACAGGAAAAGTGTGAGCGCTCACAACCCTGTTATCACCAACTCTGATGAAAAATGCTTTCATTGTCCATTATAGCCATCAAGAGATACTCGTCCTCCGGATCATGAATTGTTTTCAGTTTCAGAAAAACTGAAAACAGTTTGAAAATAAAGATGAATAGATACTATAGATGATAGATGTATGCATTAATATATACACACACAACACAAGGACAACAGCATTTTCACTACAGTATATTAGCCTCACGGGAGCCAGGCTGCAGTATCTGAAATGTAACTATAAGTCTAGTAGCTTTTTTAAACCAGGGGTAGAAAAGGGCATAGATGACGGGGTTTAGACAGGAGTTCAAATACATCAGAAAAATCATAAAGGCCTCAGTTGAAGAACCGATCAAGATGTCGTGGCCTGTGAGAGAGACACAGTAATATGGAGAATAACACATCAGAAACACAACTAGAAGAACACCGAGCGTCCTTGATGCTTTTAGCTCAGATTTATGAACTTTCACACTCTTTGAACGCTTGAGTGAGACAGTTGCAATGTGGGACTTGATGGCACGAGCCTGAGACACAGCCACCAAAAATACACTCACATACAGAACTATGATGACAATAATGGGAATAATAAAAGTGACAACAAGATCAACAGCTCCTGCAATGTTGACCACACATTCGCCAACACAGGAATTATACCTGCCTGGTTGCTTCAGGTTATCATATAAAAGGAAAATGCCATAGAAAACAGAACAAATCCAACACATTAAAACACATATTGTGACAGTTTTTTCAGTGACTTTGGTGGAGTAATGCAGAGGGTCACAAATAGCTACATAACGGTCAACAGATATGAGCACCATGTTTCCTACGGAGGCAGAGATTATGATGACAGGTAACAGATAATACAGAGAACACATGAGGTCGCCCAGGATCCAGCAGTTCTCTGTCAGGAGTGTTTCAATTGGCATCACCAAGAGGCCAACAAGAAAGTCTGAGACAGCTAGAGAGAGGAGGAGGAGGTTGGTGGGGGTGTGGAGCTGCCTGCAGTGAGAGAATATCATCATTGTGAACGCTGTCACCAATATTGTATCTGTAAATCCAAAGACAATCTAACAACATTTTAGCATTTTAGCATGAAAGTTATGTGCCTGAAGTGGGAGATGGAGATGATGACCAGCAGGTTGAGAGCTACAGTGAGAAGAGAGATGACGGACAGTAGAATGTAAAGTGAAAATGCAGAGTGAGTAGGCTCCAGCTTCTTGCAGGATGAGTTAAGGAGTTGTGGAAAGCAGAGTTCAGCCTCTTCCATGGTCTCTGTCATTAGAAAGAGGAGGAGAGGCTGAGCTCTGGCAGCTTTTGGACTTGCCTTTAACCTTTAACCTCTCTCTCTGCTACACTGACTTCTCTATTCATCTGAATATTCATTGCACTCTCAAGGCCCCTCCCTGTGATGTATTGTGGTCTGGTTGGGAGTGGCAGTATGTGGAGTTTTTTTTTTACATGTATTTACGTGTGTTAATCGCTTTTTATTGCCAGTGTGTGAACGGATTGTAACGTAACTTAAAAAATGAGCCCTTCCCCAACTTTCAGCTCCCTGTTCAGCTCCCTTACAGCGCCGACAGCTGTATTTTTGTGGATATGACTTTACACATCACAAATACAAAAATACATGTTTGTGGATCATGGTACACATTTGTCTCCTGTGGGTTCCAACTAATAAAGTCCGATAAAAACTTCCATATACTCCTTCCTTAATAAAGTACCTGGCAATGAAAATGCTGCATTTATGGCGTCCTCGGTGTTGAAAGGTGCGCTCGGTAGGTGTGCTAAACGCTGAAATTGTCCCCCCATCCTCATGAAAACGCCTATGGTGCTTGCATAAGCGCACGCGTGTGCATGCATGAACGTGCGGTACACCTAAGGGTCCCGATTTGGGGGTTTGAAGATATGGTCACCCTAATACAGTGTAGCTATTACAGCTAACTGGCTAACCTTAGCTTGTTAACCTTATCACTAGCAAATTACTGTCGGAATGGGTATGTTAGTCGGTGTAACGTCCTGTCCTGTTCGTTGGTCTGTTTTGTCTTATTTTGTTCATGTTTTATGTTTTGTGTTGCGCATTTCCTGTTTTTTTTATTTATTCTACCTCCGTGATTACCTGCCCCGCCCTGATTACTGTCACCTGTCCCTCATTAGTCTCCCATCTGTGAGCGTTCCAGCGATTTCCCTCAAGTGTTCCTTGTATTTGTGACTACTTGGTTTTTGATCTCCTTTTTGGCTTTTTTGACTACGTCTCCGCCTATTCCCTCCTGGATTATCTGCATTGTCGGACTGCTCAACCGTGTACCTTGCTTTTGAGTCCTCTCCGCTGAGAAACCCAGTTGTTACAGTTGGCTAGCTCGCCAAATTACCTCACCAGCTAACACGATCCACGATTTTAAAGGATGTAGCAAACGGTGTTGATTTCCTCCGACAATAAATGATGTAATGGTATAACTGATGATTGCTTTCTACTAGCCAAGAGTGGTGCAAGGCAGGGGTGGCCAACTTGTCTGCTAACAAGCTAAGGTTAGCCAGCTAGCTGTAACTTAGCTACGCGGCATGGATCTGACATTGGTTAATTCGTAACGTTAGCTGATAAAGTTTTTTAAAAACAACAAGCTAGTTAGTATCATGGAGGCTATTGTCCAAATAAAATATAGGAACATTACAGAAACGTTATTCTAAATCACAGTGAATCAGTTTGTTTTGGCCGATGCTCGCTCATGCGATTTGGATTCTAAACAAGGAAGTATGCTTAGCTAAGTCAACAGAAGTCACGTATGTCACTTCAGGTCATATTTTATTGGAGACAGTATATCAGAGGTGAATCTCCCACAACCTTGGAGAGACAGCCTCGCCTTATCAGGACAGTTGCAGTCTGACCAGCCATCCTTGGTGTTCAACTGTTGTGCTCTGAGAGAGACAGGCAATCACCTCCTGCACAACTTTTCAAAAGCTATTTTATTTATTTTCTCTATTTGATTTTGAAATGCAGCCCTTCTTTTACTTAATGAGAGAGGAACATTATACATATCTACAGTATTATATATCTGTATAGTTCAATGTTAAGTGATGATAAATATTGTCAAAATGTTTCTTTATTTGATTTGACAGTCAGTTGTTGATCACATGCAGACGTTGATACAACTGCTAGACTGCTACAACTACTTCAATATATATATCACACTAAATCACAACGCAAGTTAGACATTAGGATGTTCCGGACCGTTGCTTGAGGACATTTTCTCTAACTGGACCTCTTTGAATTTTACTTGAATACCCCTGGTGTAAACTGTGTGAGTCAACTTGAGCCGACATAATGGATGTATTCTTAATAAAGCAAATCACTAAACTCCTCGCAGCTCTGTCTTTGTGTTGCACTTTTTCCTCGTGTACTGAGAGAAAAGACTAGCTGTTGACATTCATTGTAGGTCATACAGATTAGGTTATACTTTTCCATCAAACGTCTGCTACTTATCTTGGCAGGTAATACACGTATTTAAGACTGTGACTCTGCTTCGTTTTGTTTTGTCCACAGTATGATCTTGATCTTGATCAGTATGATTGAAACCTGAGACAATCAAAACGTGTGGGGCAGGCAGACAGTGGACATATTGGTGCTACAGACTGATAGACATCCAATCTCAAACAGATCAGCCTGTGTGATTTACTTAAGATTGCACATAACTGGAAAAAAACTCCCACAAAGCTCATGTAAACTTCCGAAGCCGTTCTGTTTTTTATTGATTGTACAATATAATAATAAAGGTAGATAAAGCACACAACATATCTTGCTGTTTTTAAGCCCGCAAGCTAACCGGCTACGAGCTGTAGCCTTATATTTACTGGACAGATATGAGAGAATATTGATCTTCTCGGCAGCAAGAAAGTGCATTTCCAGACTCGTCATCAGGATGAAGCAAAAAAATAGAAGATACAGTGAAGACAGTGTTTTGTCGTTTTCTCTCTTCTCAGCATCTGTCTGTAGCAGAGGAGGCTGGTCCATAGAGACAGGGGAGGTTACTTCTCTATTTTTGAGAGACATGGGGGAGATATATAAAAAAAGAGTAATTGGTTGAAATAAACCATTACCAAATCTGAGTATCATTCATAAAATAATTTAAAAACCTGTCTGTAAATCATTAAGTAAGACCCGGCAGCCCGACTTTCATGTTTCAAGGACTCAAGGCTGATGATGTAAATGGTTTTGCATATGTGAAACGCTGCTAATCAAAGTATTTCCCCCTCTCCGGTGGATCAAATCAGTACTGACTTTAAGGTTCATTAAATGGTTGACTCAACGTTAACATGTTCAAACACATTTCCCTCAACACAGAACAGGCCTACTGTCAGTCCAGACTCCACAGTGTCTCTTTACAGTATGTTGGTCTCACAGGAGCCAGGCTTCAGTACTTGAAGTGTAACGATGTGTTTAGCAGATTTTCTAAACCAGGGGTAGAAAAAGGCGTAGATCACGGGGTTTAGACAGGAGTTAAAATAGAAAAGACATACAACAAAGGTCGCAGATGAAGCATTGAGCAAGTTATCTTGGCCTGCAAGTAACACACAGAAATACGGGCAGACACATATAAGAAACACGGCGATAACAACACCGAGAGTCCTGGCTGCTTTCATTTCAGATTTCTTAGCAGTTACTTTCACTGAACACCGGAGAGTGACGACTGCAATATGAGACCGCATGGCACGAGCCTGAGACACAGCCACCACAAATACTCTCATATACAGAACTATGATGACGGTAATGGGAATAATGAAGGTCAAAATAAGCTCTGCATATTGTTCTATAGGATTAACAACAATGACACACTCTCCAGAACAGGATGTAAACATGCCTGGTTGTTTCAGGTTATCCCTCAGCAGCAGACTGAAAAAGGACAGAGGAAACATCCAACACAGTGTAACAAAGATTTGAACTCTTTTTGGAGTGACTTTGGTGGAGTAATGCAGAGGTTCACAAATAGCTACATAGCGGTCAACTGATATAAGCATCATGATTCCTACTGAGGCAGAGGTAACAATATATGATGTATACGCGTACAGAATGCACATGAGGTCACCGAGGAACCAGCAGCCGTCTATGAGCACAATTTGGAAGAACATGAGGAGGCCCACGAGGAAATCTGAGACAGCCAGAGAGAGGAGGAGGAGGTTGGTGGGGGTCTGAAGCTGCCTGGAGAGATAAGGGAGCAACATCATTATTTGTACCATCAATTGTCATTCCAGCAGATAAAACCATGACAAACGCAAAAGTATTTTTAGCAATCGTTTCTTTCTGTAAATCTGCCAGAGTTATAAACTACTACTTGAAGTGCGAGATAGCGACGATGACAAGCAGGTTGAGAGTCGCAGTAAGCAGAGAGACGAAGGACAGCGCAATGTAAATAAGCACAGTGTCAGAGTGAGAACGCTCGGGCTTCCTGCAAGAGGTGTTGAGGTTTGGGAAGCAGAGTTCGGTTCCCTCCATCATCAGAGAAAGAGGAGGAGAGGAGAAGCAGCTGAGCTCTAGCAGCTTCCTTACCAAAGCTCTCTGTCATATAACCTATCAAGCTCTTTGTTCCCTCCTCTAACAATCTGTCTTACTTGGGGACTGACGTGTGATTGAGTTGTTATTGTGCTTAACTGGAAAAAAAACCTTGTAGTCTTCCAATACAGTGTTTTTATTTTGTGCTTTATATCAATTATACAATGTCATAATAGAGGCAGACAAAGCACACAACATATCTTGTAGTATTTGTGGCCAAGCTAACCAGCCGATAGCTGTAGCTGTGGCACTGATTTTCTCATCGACAAGAATGCAAATAAGTGGATTTCCCAAAATGTTTAACTATTGCTTTAAGTTCAGGACAAACCACATATAAAGATTGTTTGCCCCGCAAATCCAGCGAGAACAGCAATAGACCATATTCCATTTTCCTCCGACGTCACGCTCAGGGTGGGAAGCTCAAACGCTGTTATCGCGCCATACTTCTGTTTTCCAGGTTTTAAGTCGTGTGGTTGTAGGGAATCTGACTAATCGTTATCATTTCACAGATTGATCAGCAACTGAAAAGACTCCAGAGGAACATCGATAACGATAACTATGGATGTAGTCTGTATTTACATTGCACAGAAATACGTGTTCCAGTGAGCGTAATGTCACATCATGTTACTGACCTGACCAGTGAAGGTGGAGGAGGATGGGGGTGATGTGTGGGTGAAAACCATGGCAGCTGAGTTCTGCACATACTGGAGTTTGTCCAGGGCTGTGCTGGGTACCCCGGACAGGGTTAGGGTTAGCGACCCCATTGCAATAATCCAGATGGGAGGTGATGAAGGCATGGAGGAGGGTCTCTGAGTTATGGTCAGAGTCTGGATATGTTTTTGAAGTGATAGAAAGCAGATTTGGTGACGGATTTCATGTGTGACCGAAATGAGAGGGTGGAGTCCACAATGACACCCAGGTTGCGGACTGGTTGGGGATGGGCAGATGGAGCAGCCGTCCACATCAAGGTGCAGATTCTGGAGCAGGGCCTTGGAAGCCACAACCGTGAGCTCTGTTTGGTTGCAGTTTAGCTTGAGTAGATGAGACGACGTACACACAGAGATAAAATGTGTAATGAACACTGTATTTTTGGCTTGTCCCATAGAGCATGCTAAAAAAGATTTAGAATAAAAGGCTAAAAAGGGGTGATTTTGGGTTTGTTTAATTGGTAGCTCAGTTAAGGATCCTACAGCTACGTTGATAATCAATTCATGATTTTTGCGAGATGTTGTGTCTCATAATCAAAATACTTTTCTCACAATTGACATAAAGATCTCATAATTAAAAGATAAAGATCTTCTCAAATATTTTAAAATTATACTTTCCAAACTCAACAGTACTGTTTCCGACCAAAAACCGCCGTGGTTTCTCAGGATTGCGTGTCATCAGATTAACGGACGCTATTCACTCAGTTAAAGGCAGTTCTTGAACATACAGTTCACAGTGAAGTCTGGATTATCCGCAAAGACACAGTGCTGTTGGAAATGGCGCTCCACCAAACTAGAGGAATCACGTTTAATTTGGCAAGATAGTCTTAGAACTTATAGGAAGGCCCTCTGTAAAGCCAGAGCAGCCTATTACTCAACATTAATAGAAGAGAACAAGAACAACCCCGGGTTTCTCTTCAGCACTGTAGCCAGGCTGACAGAGAGTCACAGCTCTATTGAGCCATGTATTCCTATAAGCCTCAGCAGTAATGACTTCATGAGCTTCTTTAATGATAAAATTCTAACTATTAGAGACAGAATTGATCACCTCCTGTCTTCAGGTGGTACCTTACCTTCAAACACAGGAATCTCAGAAATAGCTGTAAAACCTGATGTATATTTAGATTGCTTTTCTCCCATTGACCTTCACCAAATTACTAAAACTATCTCTTCATCTAAGCCATCAACTTGTCTCTTAGACCCCATCCCAACCTGGCTGCTCAAAGAGGTTTTACCTTTAGTCAGCACTTCTTTACTAGTCATGATCAATCTGTCTTTATTAACAGGCTACGTACCACAGTCCTTTAAAGTTGCTGTAATTAAACCTCTTCTTAAAAAGACCACACTTGATCCAGAGGTTTTAGCCAACTATAGACCTATATCTAACCTCCCCTTTCTCTCCAAGATCCTTGAGAAAGCAGTCGCCAACCAGCTGTGTGACTTTCTACATGACAATAGGCTGCTTGAGGACTTTCAGTCAGGTTTCAGAGCTCATCATAGCACAGAGACGGCACTGGTGAAAGTTACAAATGACCTTCTCACTGCATCAGACAAAGGACTTGTCTCTATACTTGTTTTGTTAGATCTTAGTGCTGCATTCGACACCATTGACCATCATATCCTATTACAGAGACTGGAACATTTAATTGGCATCAAAGGAAGCGCACTAAGCTGGTTTAAGTCGTATTTATCAGATTGATCTCAGTTTGTACATGTTAACGATGAATCCTCCATGTACGCCAAAGTCAGTCATGGAGTTCCACAAGGTTCTGTGCTTGGACCAATACTATTCACCTTATATATGCTTCCTTTAGGGGATATTATTAGAAAACACTCCATACATTTTCATTGCTATGCAGATGATACCCAGCTATATTTATCGATCAAGCCAGAAGAACCTCATCAGTTAGCCAACCTCCAAGCATGCCTTAAGGACATAAAGACCTGGATGACCTGTAATTATCTGATGTTGAACTCAGACAAGACAGAAGTTATTGTTCTTGGCCCTGAACACCTCAGAAATACAGTATCTAAGGATATTGTTACCCTAGATGGCATTGCCCTGGCCTCCAGCGCCACCGTGAGGAATCTCGGAGTTATCTTTGATCAGGACATGTCCTTTAACTCCCACGTAAAACAAACTTCACGGACTGCCTTTTTTCACCTCCGTAATATTGCAAAAATCAGGAAGATCCTGTCTCAAACAGATGCAGAAAAATTAGTCCATGCATTTGTCACGTCTAGGCTGGATTATTGCAATTCCTTATTATCAGGCTGTCCCAATAAGTCCCTGAGGACTCTCCAGCTGATCCAGAATGCTGCAGCACGTGTACTGACAGGAACCAGGAAAAGAGATCATATTTCTCCTGTATTAGCTTCTCTGCACTGGCTCCCTGTAAAATCTAGAATAGAGTTTCAAATCCTTCTCCTCACCTACAAAGCTCTTACTGGTCAGGCACCATCATATCTTAAAGAGCTCATAGTACCCTATTACCCCACTAGAGCACTCCGCTCCCAGAATGCAGGGCTGCTTGTGGTTCCTAGAGTCTCCAAAAACAGAACAGGAGCCAGAGCCTTCAGCTATCAAGCTCCTCTCCTGTGGAATCGGCTCCCAGTTTGGGTCCGGGAGGCAGACACACTCTCTACTTTTAAGAGTAGGCTTAAAACTTTGCTTTTTGATAACGCTTATAGTTAAGGGCTGGCTCAGGCCTGCCTGGACCAGCCCCCTAGTTATGCTGCTATAGGCCTACACTGCTGGGGGACTTCCCATGATGCACTGAGCTTTCCTCCTCTCCCTCTTCATCTTTGCACATTCATCACAGTCCAATGCATGTTACTAACTTTATTTCTTCCCCGGAGTTTCTTTGTGCTTTGTCGACTCGTAGGTCGCTGTGGATCGTGGTCCTGGTACGCCTGGGTGCTGCTGCCGCCATGGGCCTGCCTGACTCTCATCACTACAGTTATTATGTTTAGTCGTAGTTCTGTCACTATTAAAGCTTCTATTATTAATCTCAGCTAATATTACAGCTATTTCTACTGTTAGTGCTGCCATACATCTTTGCCTACCTATCTGTCTGTCTGTCTGTCTGTCTGTCTATCTGTGTCTCTATGTCTATCTCTCTGTCTCTGTCTCTGTCTCTGTCTCTCTCTCTCTCTCTCTCTCCCTAAAACCCAACCGGTCAAAGCAGATGACCGCTCACCTAGAGTCTGGTTCTGCTCGAGGTTTCTGCCTCTTAAAAGGAAGTTGTTCCTTGCTGCTGTCGCCAAAGTGCTTGCTCATGGTGGGAACTGTTGGGTCTCTGTAATAACATTATAAAGAGTCGGTCTAGACCTGCTCCATTTTGTAAAGTGTCATGAGATGACTTTGTTGTGATTTGGCGCTATATAAATAAAATTGAATTGAATTGAATTGAATTGTTGGGTCTTTGGAACGTCACGAACAAAATCGCATTCGCCTCAGTTGTATTGAGTTGTTATCTCAACACCTCTGCAAATCAAACCAACTATCTGTAAGGCTTGAAACCACTCCGGTTGAATGAAAAGTTTTGTTATTTGGGTGAATTGCCCCTTTAAGAAATGATTGCATCATGTGTTGATGTATCGAGGTTGCATTACAAAGTTTTAAAGGTCATGATGTCAAAAAAGTGTCTTGTGTACCTTGATGAATCATGTGTTTCTTGGGCAATGATTGCATCATGTTTTGATGTGAAGACGCTGCATCATGTTGGGAGTTTGTTGTTTTCACCTTTGATTGCAGTGATGTCATCACCTAAGACTGATGCAAGGAGGTGTGAAACCTTTCTGAGCCGGGGAGGTACACATCCATTAGGAGCAGACTAGGAGCTGAACACTGGGAGTTGTTCAGTGTCTACGGGCAAATTAAATGTGAAAGGTCTTAAAAACAGTGTGTGTGTGTGTGTGTGTGTGTGTGTGTGTGTGTGTGTGTGGCGCTGCCTATGGCCCTCTGAGGTTATGTAAAGTGTATTTTCCACCCATGTAGATCAGCTGGTGCACTTTCTTCTGTACATTTGAGTCCACTACAGTACCCACACTAACACTGTAAACAATAATAATAATAATAATAATAATAATAGCAACTCATACGTCTGATAATACTGTAGCCAAAGACTGGAGAAATAATGGAAGCTTTTATCTTGGTATTCATTTTTTTTTTAATCATGTTTAGGTTGTCATGGCCACAAATGATACATGGTTTTTCAGTGTCAGCCACCATCTTGTCATTTCTGCACCCTTTACACATCATGTCACATAAATCTACATATTCTATGGATGTGTCTGATGAGCCAACTTTTTTTCAAATGCGCGGGATGAAATCAGTACGTTCTTCTTTTTACATTCATATCAGTCATCACAAACTTTTCAAAGCGTGGAATATGATGAAGGGTTCTTCTTGCCATCACCATAGTCTAAACATCTGGAGATACAAAAAAAAAAGAATCTTCAAACATGAATCAAATCATTTTAAGGATTATTTTCTCTAAAATCTAGAGTGCTGGGTGATAGGTAGTACGTCCTGTATTCTCTGGCACAGGAAAAGTGTGAGAGCTCACAACCCTGTTATCACCAACTCTGATGAAAAATGCTTTCATTGTCCATTATAGCCATCAAGAGATACTCGTCCTCCGGATCATGAATTGTTTTCAGTTTCAGAAAAACTGAAAACAGTTTGAAAATAAAGATGAATAGATACTATAGATGATAGATGTATGCATTAATATATACACACACAACACAAGGACAACAGCATTTTCACTACAGTATATTAGCCTCACGGGAGCCAGGCTGCAGTATCTGAAATGTAACAATAAGTCTAGTAGCTTTTTTAAACCAGGGGTAGAAAAGGGCATAGATGACGGGGTTTAGACAGGAGTTCAAATACATCAGAAAAATCATAAAGGCCTCAGTTGAAGAACCGATCAAGATGTCGTGGCCTGTGAGAGAGACACAGTAATATGGAGAATAACACATCAGAAACACAACTAGAAGAACACCGAGCGTCCTTGATGCTTTTAGCTCAGATTTATGAACTTTCACACTCTTTGAACGCTTGAGTGAGACAGTTGCAATGTGGGACTTGATGGCACGAGCCTGAGACACAGCCACCAAAAATACACTCATATACAGAACTATGATGACAATAATGGGAATAATAAAAGTGACAACAACATCAACAGCTCCTGCAATGTTGACCACACATTCGCCAACACAGGAATTGTACCTGCCTGGTTGCTTCAGGTTATCATATAAAAGGAAAATGCCATAGAAAACAGAACAAATCCAACACATTAAAACACATATTGTGACAGTTTTTTCAGTGACTTTGGTGGAGTAATGCAGAGGGTCACAAATAGCTACATAACGGTCAACAGATATGAGCACCATGTTTCCTACGGAGGCAGAGATTATGATGACAGGTAACAGATAATACAGAGAACACATGAGGTCGCCCAGGATCCAGCAGTTCTCTGTCAGGAGTGTTTCAATTGGCATCACCAAGAGGCCAACAAGAAAGTCTGAGACAGCTAGAGAGAGGAGGAGGAGGTTGGTGGGGGTGTGGAGCTGCCTGCAGTGAGAGAATATCATCATTGTGAACGCTGTCACCAATATTATCAATAGTAGCTGTGCAAAAAGCAGTAATGACTAAGAACCGCACATTTTCACAACATATAGCAAAATAGTACACCAGCAACCAGTATGTAATGATCTGCGGGCTAGCACATATATGTCAAAATGTATCTGTAAATCCAAAGACAATCTAACAACATTTTAGCATTTTAGCATGAAAGTTATGTGCCTGAAGTGGGAGATGGAGATGATGACCAGCAGGTTGAGAGCTACAGTGAGAAGAGAGATGACGGACAGTAGAATGTAAAGTGAAAATGCAGAGTGAGTAGGCTCCAGCTTCTTGCAGGATGAGTTAAGGAGTTGTGGAAAGCAGAGTTCAGCCTCTTCCATGGTCTCTGTCATTAGAAAGAGGAGGAGAGGCTGAGCTCTGGCAGCTTTTGGACTTGCCTTTAACCTTTAATCTCTCTCTCTGCTACACTGACTTCTCTATTCGTCTGAATATTCATTGCACTCTCAAGGCCCCTCCCTGTGATGTATTGTGGTCTGGTTGGGAGTGGCAGTATGTGGAGTTTTTTTTTACATGTATTTACGTGTGTTAATCGCTTTTTATTGCCAGTGTGTGAACGGATTGTAACGTAACTTAAAAAATGAGCCCTTCCCCAACTTTCAGCTCCCTGTTCAGCTCCCTTACAGCGCCGACAGCTGTATTTTTGTGGATATGACTTGTGATAAACTTCCATATACTCCTTCCTTAATAAAGTACCTGGCAATGAAAATGCTGCATTTATGGCGTCCTCGGTGTTGAAAGGTGCGCTCGGTAGGTGTGCTAAACGCTGAAATTGTCCCCCCATCCTCATGAAAACGCCTATGGTGCTTGCATAAGCGCACGCATGTGCATGCATGAACGTGCGGTACACCTAAGGGTCCCGATTTGGGGGTTTGAAGATATGGTCACCCTAATACAGTGTAGCTATTACAGCTAACTGGCTAACCTGAGCTTGTTAACCTTATCACTAGCAAATTACTGTCGGAATGGGTATGTTAGTCGGTGTAACGTCCTGTCCTGTTCGTTGGTCTGTTTTGTCTTATTTTGTTCATGTTTTATGTTTTGTGTTGCGCATTTCCTGTTTTTTTTATTTATTCTACCTCCGTGATTACCTGCCCCGCCCTGATTACTGTCACCTGTCCCTCATTAGTCTCCCATCTGTGAGCGTTCCAGCGATTTCCCTCAAGTGTTCCTTGTATTTTTGACTACTTGGTTTTTGATCTCCTTTTTGGCTTTTTTGACTACGTCTCCGCCTATTCCCTCCTGGATTATCTGCATTGTCGGACTGCTCAACCGTGTACCTTGCTTTTGAGTCCTCTCCGCTGAGAAACCCAGTTGTTACAGTTGGCTAGCTCGCCAAATTACCTCACCAGCTAACACGATCCACGATTTTAAAGGATGTAGCAAACGGTGTTGATTTCCTCCGACAATAAATGATGTAATGGTATAACTGATGATTGCTTTCTACTAGCCAAGAGCGGTGCAAGGCAGGGGTGGCCAACTTGTCTGCTAACAAGCTAAGGTTAGCCAGCTAGCTGTAACTTAGCTACGCGGCATGGATCTGACATTGGTTAATTCGTAACGTTAGCTAATAAAGTTTTTTTAAAACAACAAGCTAGTTAGTATCATGGAGGCTATTGTCCAAATAAAATATAGGAACATTACAGAAACGTTATTCTAAATCACAGTAAATCAGTCTTGTGAATGTCACATCACTGTTTTGGCCGATGCTCGCTCGCTCGTGCGATTTGGATTCTAAACAAGGAAGTATGCTTAGCTAAGTCAACAGAAGTCACGTATGTCACTTCAGGTCATATTTTATTGGAGACAGTATATCAGAGGTGAATCTCCCACAACCTTGGAGAGACAGCCTCGCCTTATCAGGACAGTTGCAGTCTGACCAGCCATCCTTGGTGTTCAACTGTTGTGCTCTGAGAGAGACAGGCAATCACCTCCTGCACAACTTTTCAAAAGCTATTTTATTTATTTTCTGTATTTGATTTTGAAATGCAGCCCTTCTTTTACTTAATGAGAGAGGAACATTATACATATCTACAGTATTATATATCTGTATAGTTCAATGTTAAGTGATGATAAATATTGTCAAAATGTTTCTTTATTTGATTTGACAGTCAGTTGTTGATCACATGCAGACGTTGATACAACTGCTAGACTGCTACAACTACTTCAATATATATATCACACTAAATCACAACGCAAGTTAGACATTAGGATGTTCCGGACCGTTGCTTGAGGACATTTTCTCTAACTGGACCTCTTTGAATTTTACTTGAATACCCCTGGTGTAAACTGTGTGAGTCAACTTGAGCCGACATAATGGATGTATTCTTAATAAAGCAAATCACTAAACTCCTCGCAGCTCTGTCTTTGTGTTGCACTTTTTCCTCGTGTACTGAGAGAAAAGACTAGCTGTTGACATTCATTGTAGGTCATACAGGTTAGGTTATACTTTTCCATCAAACGTCTGCTACTTATCTTGGCAGGTAATACACGTATTTAAGACTGTGTCTCTGCTTCGTTTTGTTTTGTCCACAGTATGATCTTGATCTTGATCAGTATGATTGAAACCTGAGACAATCAAAACGTGTGGGGCAGGCAGACAGTGGACATATTGGTGCTACAGACTGATAGACATCCAATCTCAAACAGATCAGCCTGTGTGATTTACTTAAGATTGCACATAACTGGAAAAAAACTCCCACAAAGCTCATGTAAACTTCCGAAGCCGTTCTGTTTTTTATTGATTGTACAATATAATAATAAAGGTAGATAAAGCACACAACATATCTTGCTGTTTTTAAGCCCGCAAGCTAACCGGCTACGAGCTGTAGCCTTATATTTACTGGACAGATATGAGAGAATATTGATCTTCTCGGCAGCAAGAAAGTGCATTTCCAGACTCGTCATCAGGATGAAGCAAAAAAATAGAAGATACAGTGAAGACAGTGTTTTGTCGTTTTCTCTCTTCTCAGCATCTGTCTGTAGCAGAGGAGGCTGGTCCATAGAGACAGGGGAGGTTACTTCTCTATTTTTGAGAGACATGGAGGAGATATATAAAAAAAGAGTAATTGGTTGAAATAAACCATTACCAAATCTGAGTATCATTCATAAAATAATTTAAAAACCTGTCTGTAAATCATTAAGTAAGACCCGGCAGCCCGACTTTCATGTTTCAAGGACTCAAGGCTGATGATGTAAATGGTTTTGCATATGTGAAACGCTGCTAATCAAAGTATTTCCCCCTCTCCGGAGGATCAAATCAGTACTGACTTTAAGGTCCATTAGATGGTTGACTCAACGTTAACATGTTCAAACACATTTCCCTCAACACAGAACAGGCCTACTGTCAGTCCAGACTCCACAGTGTCTCTTTACAGTATGTTGGTCTCACAGGAGCCAGGCTTCAGTACTTGAAGTGTAACGATGAGTTTAGCAGATTTTCTAAACCAGGGGTAGAAAAAGGCGTAGATCACGGGGTTTAGACAGGAGTTAAAATAGAAAAGACATATTACAAAGGCAGCAGATGAAGGATTGAGCAAGTTATCTTGGCCTGCAAGTAACACACAGAAATACGGGCAGACACATATAAGAAACACGGCGATAACAACACCGAGAGTCCTGGCTGCTTTCATTTCAGATTTCTTAGCAGTTACTTTCACTGAACACCGGAGAGTGACAACTGCAATATGAGACCGCATGGCACGAGCCTGAGACACAGCCACCACAAATACTCTCATATACAGAACTATGATGACGGTAATGGGAATAATGAAGGTCAAAATAAGCTCTGCATATTGTTCTATAGGATTAACAACAATGACACACTCTCCAGAACAGGATGTAAACATGCCTGGTTGTTTCAGGTTATCCCTCAGCAGCAGACTGAAAAAGGACAGAGGAAACATCCAACACAGTGTAACAAAGATTTGAACTCTTTTTGGAGTGACTTTGGTGGAGTAATGCAGAGGTTCACAAATAGCCACATAGCGGTCAACTGATATAAGCATCATGATTCCTACTGAGGCAGAGGTAACAATATATGATGTATACGCGTACAGAATGCACATGAGGTCACCGAGGAACCAGCAGCCGTCTATGAGCACAATTTGGAAGAACATGAGGAGGCCCACGAGGAAATCTGAGACAGCCAGAGAGAGGAGGAGGAGGTTGGTGGGGGTCTGAAGCTGCCTGGAGAGATAAGGGAGCAACATCATTATTTGTACCATCAATTGTCATTCCAGCAGATAAAACCATGACAAACGCAAAAGTATTTTTAGCAATCGTTTCTTTCTGTAAATCTGCCAGAGTTATAAACTACTACTTGAAGTGCGAGATAGCGACGATGACAAGCAGGTTGAGAGTCGCAGTAAGCAGAGAGACGAAGGACAGCACAATGTAAATAAGCACAGTGTCAGAGTGAGAACGCTCGGGCTTCCTGCAAGAGGTGTTGAGGTTTGGGAAGCAGAGTTCGGTTCCCTCCATCATCAGAGAAAGAGGAGGAGAGGAGAAGCAGCTGAGCTCTAGCAGCTTCCTTACCAAAGCTCTCTGTCATATAACCTATCAAGCTCTTTGTTCCCTCCTCTAACAATCTGTCTTACTTGGGGACTGACGTGTGATTGAGTTGTTATTGTGCTTAACTGGAAAAAAAACCTTGTAGTCTTCCAATACAGTGTTTTTATTTTGTGCTTTATATTAATTATACAATATCATAATAGAGGCAGACAAAGCACACAACATATCTTGTAGTATTTGGGGCCAAGCTAACCAGCCGATAGCTGTAGCTGTGGCACTGATTTTCTCATCGACAAGAATGCAAATAAGTGGATTTCCCAAAATGTTTAACTATTGCTTTAAGTTCAGGACAAACCACATATAAAGATTGTTTGCCCCGCAAATCCAGCGAGAACAGCAATAGACCATATTCCATTTTCCTCCGACGTCACGCTCAGGGTGGGAAGCTCAAACGCTGTTATCGCGCCATACTTCTGTTTTCCAGGTTTTAAGTCGTGTGGTTGTAGGGAATCTGACTAATCGTTATCATTTCACAGATTGATCAGCAACTGAAAAGACTCCAGAGGAACATCGATAACGATAACTATGGATGTAGTCTGTATTAACATTGCACAGAAATACGTGTTCCAGTGAGCGTAATGTCACATCATGTTACTGACCTGACCAGTGAAGGTGGAGGAGGATGGGGGTGATGTGTGGGTGAAAACCATGGCAGCTGAGTTCTGCACATACTGGAGTTTGTCCAGGGCTGTGCTGGGTACCCCGGACAGGGTTAGGGTTAGGGACCCCATTGCAATAATCCAGATGGGAGGTGATGAAGGCATGGAGGAGGGTCTGTGAGTTATGGTCAGAGTCTGGATATGTTTTTGAAGTGATAGAAAGCAGATTTGGTGACGGATTTCATGTGTGACCGAAATGAGAGGGTGGAGTCCACAATGACACCCAGGTTGCGGACTGGTTGGGGATGGGCAGATGGAGCAGCCGTCCACATCAAGGTGCAGATTCTGGAGCAGGGCCTTGGAAGCCACAACCGTGAGCTCTGTTTGGTTGCAGTTTAGCTTGAGTAGATGAGACGACGTACACACAGAGATAAAATGTGTAATGAACACTGTATTTTTGGCTTGTCCCATAGAGCATGCTAAAAAAGATTTAGAATAAAAGGCTAAAAAGGGGTGATTTTGGGTTTGTTTAATTGGTAGCTCAGTTAAGGATCCTACAGCTACGTTGATAATCAATTCATGATTTTTGCGAGATGTTGTGTCTCATGATCAAAATACTTTTCTCACAATTGACATAAAGATCTCATAATTAAAAGATAAAGATCTTCTCAAATATTTTAAAATTATACTTTCCAAACTCAACAGTACTGTTTCCGACCAAAAACCGCCGTGGTTTCTCAGGATTGCGTGTCATCAGTTTAACGGACGCTATTCACTCAGTTAAAGGCAGTTCTTGAACATACAGTTCACAGTGAAGTCTGGATTATCCGCAAAGACACAGTGCTGTTGGGTCTTTGGAACGTCACGAACAACATTGCATTCGCCTCAGTTGTATTGAGTTGTTATCTCAACACCTCTGCAAATCAAACCAACTATCTGTAAGGCTTGAAACCACTCCGGTTGAATGAAATGTTTTGTTATTTGGGTGAATTGCCCCTTTAAGTAATGATTGCATCATGTGTTGATGAATCGAGGTTGCATTACAAAGTTTTAAAGGTCACGATGTCAAAAAAGTGTCTTGTGTACCTTGATGAATCATGTGTTTCTTGGGCAATGATTGCATCATGTTCTGATGTGAAGACGCTGCATCATGTTGGGAGTTTGTTGTTTTCACCTTTGATTGCAGTGATGTCATCACCTAAGACTGATGCAAGGAGGTGTGAAACCTTTCTGAGCCGGGGAGGTACACATCCATTAGGAGCAGTCTAGGAGCTGAACACTGGGAGTTGTTCAGTGTCTACGGGCAAATTAAATGTGAAAGGTCTTAAAAACAGTGTGTGTGTGTGTGTGTGTGTGTGTGTGTGTGTGTGTGTGTGTGTGTGTGGCGCTGCCTATGGCCCTCTGAGGTTATGTAAAGTGTATTTTCCACCCATGTAGATCAGCTGGTGCACTTTCTTCTGTACATTTGAGTCCACTACAGTACCCACACTAACACTGTAAACAATAATAATAATAATAATAATAATAATAATAATAGCAACTCATACGTCTGATAATACTGTAGCCAAAGACTGGAGAAATAATGGAAGCTTTTATCTTGGTGTTAATTGTTTTTAATCATGTTTAGGTTGTCATGGCCACAAATGATACATGGTTTTTCAGTGTCAGCCACAATCTTGTCATTTCTGCACCCTTTACACATCATGTCACATAAATCTACATATTCTATGGATGTGTCTGATGAGCCAACTTTTTTTCAAATGTGCGGGATGAAATCAGTACGTTCTTCTTTTTACATTCATATCAGTCATGACATGAAATTTACAAACTTTTCAAAGCCTGGAATATGATGAAGCGTTCTTATCATCACCATAGTCTAAACATCTGGAGATACAAAAAAAAAAAGAATCTTCAAACATGAATCAAATCATTTTAAGGATTATTTTCTCTAAAATCTAGAGTGCTGTGTGATAGGTAGTACGTCCTGTATTCTCTGGCACAGGAAAAGTGTGAGAGCTCACAACCCTGTTATCACCAACTCTGATGAAAAATGCTTTCATTGTCCATTATAGCCATTAAGAGATACTCGTCCTCCGGATCATGAATTGTTTTCAGTTTCAGAAAAACTGAAAACAGTTTGAAAATAAAGATGAATAGATACTATAGATGATAGATGTATGCATTAATATATACACACACAACACAAGGACAACAGCATTTTCACTACAGTATATTAGCCTCACGGGAGCCAGGCTGCAGTATCTGAAATGTAACAATAAGTCTAGTAGCTTTTTTAAACCAGGGGTAGAAAAGGGCATAGATGACGGGGTTTAGACAGGAGTTCAAATACATCAGAAAAATCATAAAGGCCTCAGTTGGAGAACCGATCAAGATGTCGTGGCCTGTGAGAGAGACACAGTAATATGGAGAATAACACATCAGAAACACAACTATAAGAACACCGAGCGTCCTTGATGCTTTTAGCTCAGATTTATGAACTTTCACACTCTTTGAACACTTGAGTGAGACAGTTGCAATGTGGGACTTGATGGCACGAGCCTGAGACACAGCCACCAAAAATACACTCATATACAGAACTATGATGACAATAATGGGAATAATAAAAGTGACAACAACATCAACAGCTCCTGCAATGTTGACCACACATTCGCCAACACAGGAATTGTACCTGCCTGGTTGCTTCAGGTTATCATATAAAAGGAAAATGCCATAGAAAACAGAACAAATCCAACACATTAAAACACATATTGTGACAGTTTTTTCAGTGACTTTGGTGGAGTAATGCAGAGGGTCACAAATAGCTACATAACGGTCAACAGATATGAGCACCATGTTTCCTACGGAGGCAGAGATTATGATGACAGGTAACAGATAATACAGAGAACACATGAGGTCGCCCAGGATCCAGCAGTTCTCTGTCAGGAGTGTTTCAATTGGCATCACCAAGAGGCCAACAAGAAAGTCTGAGACAGCTAGAGAGAGGAGGAGGAGGTTGGTGGGGGTGTGGAGCTGCCTGCAGTGAGAGAATATCATCATTGTGAACGCTGTCACCAATATTATCAATAGTAGCTGTGCAAAAAGCAGTAATGACTAAGAACCGCACATTTTCACAACATATAGCAAAATAGTACACCAGCAACCAGTATGTAATGATCTGCGGGCTAGCACATATATGTCAAAATGTATCTGTAAATCCAAAGACAATCTAACAACATTTTAGCATTTTAGCATGAAAGTTATGTGCCTGAAGTGGGAGATGGAGATGATGACCAGCAGGTTGAGAGCTACAGTGAGAAGAGAGATGACGGACAGTAGAATGTAAAGTGAAAATGCAGAGTGAGTAGGCTCCAGCTTCTTGCAGGATGAGTTAAGGAGTTGTGGAAAGCAGAGTTCAGCCTCTTCCATGGTCTCTGTCATTAGAAAGAGGAGGAGAGGCTGAGCTCTGGCAGCTTTTGGACTTGCCTTTAACCTTTAACCTCTCTCTCTGCTACACTGACTTCTCTATTCATCTGAATATTCATTGCACTCTCAAGGCCCCTCCCTGTGATGTATTGTGGTCTGGTTGGGAGTGGCAGTATGTGGAGTTTTTTTTTACATGTATTTACGTGTGTTAATCGCTTTTTATTGCCAGTGTGTGAACGGATTGTAACGTAACTTAAAAAATGAGCCCTTCCCCAACTTTCAGCTCCCTGTTCAGCTCCCTTACAGCGCCGACAGCTGTATTTTTGTGGATATGACTTGTGATAAACTTCCATATACTCCTTCCTTAATAAAGTACCTGGCAATGAAAATGCTGCATTTATGGCGTCCTCGGTGTTGAAAGGTGCGCTCGGTAGGTGTGCTAAACGCTGAAATTGTCCCCCCATCCTCATGAAAACGCCTATGGTGCTTGCATAAGCGCACGCATGTGCATGCATGAACGTGCGGTACACCTAAGGGTCCCGATTTGGGGGTTTGAAGATATGGTCACCCTAATACAGTGTAGCTATTACAGCTAACTGGCTAACCTTAGCTTGTTAACCTTATCACTAGCAAATTACTGTCGGAATGGGTATGTTAGTCGGTGTAACGTCCTGTCCTGTTCGTTGGTCTGTTTTGTCTTATTTTGTTCATGTTTTATGTTTTGTGTTGCGCATTTCCTGTTTTTTTTATTTATTCTACCTCCGTGATTACCTGCCCCGCCCTGATTACTGTCACCTGTCCCTCATTAGTCTCCCATCTGTGAGCGTTCCAGCGATTTCCCTCAAGTGTTCCTTGTATTTTTGACTACTTGGTTTTTGATCTCCTTTTTGGCTTTTTTGACTACGTCTCCGCCTATTCCCTCCTGGATTATCTGCATTGTCGGACTGCTCAACCGTGTACCTTGCTTTTGAGTCCTCTCCGCTGAGAAACCCAGTTGTTACAGTTGGCTAGCTCGCCAAATTACCTCACCAGCTAACACGATCCACGATTTTAAAGGATGTAGCAAACGGTGTTGATTTCATCCGACAATAAATGATGTAATGGTATAACTGATGATTGCTTTCTACTAGCCAAGAGCGGTGCAAGGCAGGGGTGGCCAACTTGTCTGCTAACAAGCTAAGGTTAGCCAGCTAGCTGTAACATAGCTACGCGGCATGGATCTGACATTGGTTAATTCGTAACGTTAGCTGATAAAGTTTTTTAAAAACAACAAGCTAGTTAGTATCATGGAGGCTATTGTCCAAATAAAATATAGGAACATTACAGAAACGTTATTCTAAATCACAGTGAATCAGTTTGTTTTGGCCGATGCTCGCTCGTGCGATTTGGATTCTAAACAAGGAAGTATGCTTAGCTAAGTCAACAGAAGTCACGTATGTCACTTCAGGTCATATTTTATTGGAGACAGTATATCAGAGGTGAATCTCCCACAACCTTGGAGAGACAGCCTCGCCTTATCAGGACAGTTGCAGTCTGACCAGCCATCCTTGGTGTTCAACTGTTGTGCTCTGAGAGAGACAGGCAATCACCTCCTGCACAACTTTTCAAAAGCTATTTTATTTATTTTCTGTATTTGATTTTGAAATGCAGCCCTTCTTTTACTTAATGAGAGAGGAACATTATACATATCTACAGTATTATATATCTGTATAGTTCAATGTTAAGTGATGATAAATATTGTCAAAATGTTTCTTTATTTGATTTGACAGTCAGTTGTTGATCACATGCAGACGTTGATACAACTGCTAGACTGCTACAACTACTTCAATATATATATCACACTAAATCACAACGCAAGTTAGACATTAGGATGTTCCGGACCGTTGCTTGAGGACATTTTCTCTAACTGGACCTCTTTGAATTTTACTTGAATACCCCTGGTGTAAACTGTGTGAGTCAACTTGAGCCGACATAATGGATGTGTTTTTAATAAAGCAAATCATTAAACTCCTCGAAGCTCTGTCTTTGTGTTGCACTTTTTCCTCGTGTACTGAGAGAAAAGACTAGCTGTTGACATTCATTGTAGGTCATACAGGTTAGGTTATACTTTTCCATCAAACGTCTGCTACTTATCTTGGCAGGTAATACACGTATTTAAGACTGTGACTCTGCTTCGTTTTGTTTTGTCCACAGTATGATCTTGATCTTGATCAGAATGATTGAAACGTGTGGGGCAGGCAGACAGTGGACATATTGGTGCTACAGACTGATAGACATCCAATCTCAAACAGATCAGCCTGTGTGATTTACTTAAGATTGCACATAACTGGAAAAAAACTCCCACAAAGCTCATGTAAACTTCCGAAGCCGTTCTGTTTTTTATTGATTGTGCAATATAATAATAAAGGTAGATAAAGCACACAACATATCTTGCTGTTTTTAAGCCCGCAAGCTAACCGGCTACGAGCTTTAGCCTTATATTTACTGGACAGATATGAGAGAATATTGATCTTCTCGGCAGCAAGAAAGTGCATTTCCAGACTCGTCATCAGGATGAAGCAAAAAAATAGAAGATACAGTGAAGACAGTGTTTTGTCGTTTTCTCTCTTCTCAGCATCTGTCTGTAGCAGAGGAGGCTGGTCCATAGAGACAGGGGAGGTTACTTCTCTATTTTTGAGAGACATGGGGGAGATATAAAAAAAAAGAGTAATTGGTTGAAATAAACCATTACCAAATCTGAGTATCATTCATAAAATAATTTAAAAACCTGTCTGTAAATCATTAAGTAAGACCCGGCAGCCCGACTTTCATGTTTCAAGGACTCAAGGCTGATGATGTAAATGGTTTTGCATATGTGAAACGCTGCTAATCAAAGTATTTCCCCCTCTCCGGAGGATCAAATCAGTACTGACTTTAAGGTCCATTAGATGGTTGACTCAACGTTAACATGTTCAAACACATTTCCCTCAACACAGAACAGGCCTACTGTCAGTCCAGACTCCACAGTGTCTCTTTACAGTATGTTGGTCTCACAGGTACTGTTCAGTACTTGAAGTGTAACGATGTGTTTAGCAGATTTTCTAAACCAGGGGTAGAAAAAGGCGTAGATCACGGGGTTTAGACAGGAGTTAAAATAGAAAAGACATACAACAAAGGTCGCAGATGAAGCATTGAGCAAGTTATCTTGGCCTGCAAGTAACACACAGAAATACGGGCAGACACATATAAGAAACACGGCGATAACAACACCGAGAGTCCTGGCTGCTTTCATTTCAGATTTCTTAGCAGTTACTTTCACTGAACACTGGAGAGTGACAACTGCAATATGAGACCGCATGGCACGAGCCTGAGACACAGCCACCACAAATACTCTCATATACAGAACTATGATGACGGTAATGGGAATAATGAAGGTCAAAATAAGCTCTGCATATTGTTCTATAGGATTAACAACAATGACACACTCTCCAGAACAGGATGTAAACATGCCTGGTTGTTTCAGGTTATCCCTCAGCAGCAGACTGAAAAAGGACAGAGGAAACATCCAACACAGTGTAACAAAGATTTGAACTCTTTTTGGAGTGACTTTGGTGGAGTAATGCAGAGGTTCACAAATAGCCACATAGCGGTCAACTGATATAAGCATCATGATTCCTACTGAGGCAGAGGTAACAATATATGATGTATACGCGTACAGAATGCACATGAGGTCACCGAGGAACCAGCAGCCGTCTATGAGCACAATTTGGAAGAACATGAGGAGGCCCACGAGGAAATCTGAGACAGCCAGAGAGAGGAGGAGGAGGTTGGTGGGGGTCTGAAGCTGCCTGGAGAGATAAGGGAGCAACATCATTATTTGTACCATCAATTGTCATTCCAGCAGATAAAACCATGACAAACGCAAAAGTATTTTTAGCAATCGTTTCTTTCTGTAAATCTGCCAGAGTTATAAACTACTACTTGAAGTGCGAGATAGCGACGATGACAAGCAGGTTGAGAGTCGCAGTAAGCAGAGAGACGAAGGACAGCGCAATGTAAATAAGCACAGTGTCAGAGTGAGAACGCTCGGGCTTCCTGCAAGAGGTGTTGAGGTTTGGGAAGCAGAGTTCGGTTCCCTCCATCATCAGAGAAAGAGGAGGAGAGGAGAAGCAGCTGAGCTCTAGCAGCTTCCTTACCAAAGCTCTCTGTCATATAACCTATCAAGCTCTTTGTTCCCTCCTCTAACAATCTGTCTTACTTGGGGACTGACGTGTGATTGAGTTGTTATTGTGCTTAACTGGAAAAAAAACCTTGTAGTCTTCCAATACAGTGTTTTTATTTTGTGCTTTATATTAATTATACAATATCATAATAGAGGCAGACAAAGCACACAACATATCTTGTAGTATTTGGGGCCAAGCTAACCAGCCGATAGCTGTAGCTGTGGCACTGATTTTCTCATCGACAAGAATGCAAATAAGTGGATTTCCCAAAATGTTTAACTATTGCTTTAAGTTCAGGACAAACCACATATAAAGATTGTTTCCCCCGCAAATCCAGCGAGAACAGCAATAGACCATATTCCATTTTCCTCCGACGTCACGCTCAGGGTGGGAAGCTCAAACGCTGTTATCGCGCCATACTTCTGTTTTCCAGGTTTTAAGTCGTGTGGTTGTAGGGAATCTGACTAATCGTTATCATTTCACAGATTGATCAGCAACTGAAAAGACAGTGGATAGTGAAAATCCAGAGGAACATCGATAACGATAACTATGGATGTAGTCTGTATTAACATTGCACAGAAATACGTGTTCCAGTGAGCGTAATGTCACATCATGTTACTGACCTGACCAGTGAAGGTGGAGGAGGATGGGGGTGATGTGTGGGTGAAAACCATGGCAGCTGAGTTCTGCACATACTGGAGTTTGTCCAGGGCTGTGCTGGGTACCCCGGACAGGGTTAGGGTTAGGGACCCCATTGCAATAATCCAGATGGGAGGTGATGAAGGCATGGAGGAGGGTCTGTGAGTTATGGTCAGAGTCTGGATATGTTTTTGAAGTGATAGAAAGCAGATTTGGTGACGGATTTCATGTGTGACCGAAATGAGAGGGTGGAGTCCACAATGACACCCAGGTTGGGGACTGGTTGGGGATGGGCAGATGGAGCAGCCGTCCACATCAAGGTGCAGATTCTGGAGCGGGGCCTTGGAAGCCACAACCGTGAGCTCTGTTTGGTTGCAGTTTAGCTTGAGTAGATGAGACGACGTACACACAGAGATAAAATGTGTAATGAACACTGTATTTTTGGCTTGTCCCATAGAGCATGCTAAAAAAGATTTAGAATAAAAGGCTAAAAAGGGGTGATTTTGGGTTTGTTTAATTGGTAGCTCAGTTAAGGATCCTACAGCTACGTTGATAATCAATTCATGATTTTTGCGAGATGTTGTGTCTCATGATCAAAATACTTTTCTCACAATTGACATAAAGATCTCATAATTAAAAGATAAAGATCTTCTCAAATATTTTAAAATTATACTTTCCAAACTCAACAGTACTGTTTCCGACCAAAAACCGCCGTGGTTTCTCAGGATTGCGTGTCATCAGTTTAACGGACGCTATTCACTCAGTTAAAGGCAGTTCTTGAACATACAGTTCACAGTGAAGTCTGGATTATCCGCAAAGACACAGTGCTGTTGGGTCTTTGGAACGTCACGAACAACATTGCATTCGCCTCAGTTGTATTGAGTTGTTATCTCAACACCTCTGCAAATCAAACCAACTATCTGTAAGGCTTGAAACCACTCCGGTTGAATGAAATGTTTTGTTATTTGGGTGAATTGCCCCTTTAAGTAATGATTGCATCATGTGTTGATGAATCGAGGTTGCATTACAAAGTTTTAAAGGTCACGATGTCAAAAAAGTGTCTTGTGTACCTTGATGAATCATGTGTTTCTTGGGCAATGATTGCATCATGTTCTGATGTGAAGACGCTGCATCATGTTGGGAGTTTGTTGTTTTCACCTTTGATTGCAGTGATGTCATCACCTAAGACTGATGCAAGGAGGTGTGAAACCTTTCTGAGCCGGGGAGGTACACATCCATTAGGAGCAGTCTAGGAGCTGAACACTGGGAGTTGTTCAGTGTCTACGGGCAAATTAAATGTGAAAGGTCTTAAAAACAGTGTGTGTGTGTGTGTGTGTGTGTGTGTGTGTGTGTGTGTGTGTGTGTGTGTGTGTGTGTGGCGCTGCCTATGGCCCTCTGAGGTTATGCTAAGTGTATTTTCCACCCATGTAGATCAGCTGGTGCACTTTCTTCTGTACATTTGAGTCCACTACAGTACCCACACTAACACTGTAAACAATAATAATAATAATAATAATAATAATAATAATAGCAACTCATACGTCTGATAATACTGTAGCCAAAGACTGGAGAAATAATGGAAGCTTTTATCTTGGTGTTAATTGTTTTTAATCATGTTTAGGTTGTCATGGCCACAAATGATACATGGTTTTTCAGTGTCAGCCACAATCTTGTCATTTCTGCACCCTTTACACATCATGTCACATAAATCTACATATTCTATGGATGTGTCTGATGAGCCAACTTTTTTTCAAATGTGCGGGATGAAATCAGTACTTTTTTCTTCACACATTCATATCAGTCATGACATGAAATTTACAAACTTTTCAAAGCCTGGAATATGATGAAGCGTTCTTATCATCACCATAGTCTAAACATCTGGAGATACAAAAAAAAAAGAATCTTCAAACATGAATCAAATCATTTTAAGGATTATTTTCTCTAAAATCTAGAGTGCTGTGTGATAGGTAGTACGTCCTGTATTCTCTGGCACAGGAAAAGTGTGAGAGACAACCCTGTTATCACCAACTCTGATGAAAAATGCTTTCATTGTCCATTATAGCCATCAAGAGATACTCGTCCTCCGGATCATGAATTGTTTTCAGTTTCAGAAAAACTGAAAACAGTTTGAAAATAAAGATGAATAGATACTATAGATGATAGATGTATGCATTAATATATACACACACAACACAAGGACAACAGCATTTTCACTACAGTATATTAGCCTCACGGGAGCCAGGCTGCAGTATCTGAAATGTAACTATAAGTCTAGTAGCTTTTTTAAACCAGGGGTAGAAAAGGGCATAGATGACGGGGTTTAGACAGGAGTTCAAATACATCAGAAAAATCATAAAGGCTTCAGTTGGAGAACCGATCAAGATGTCGTGGCCTGTGAGAGAGACACAGTAATATGGAGAATAACACATCAGAAACACAACTAGAAGAACACCGAGCGTCCTTGATGCTTTTAGCTCAGATTTATGAACTTTCACACTCTTTGAACGCTTGAGTGAGACAGTTGCAATGTGGGACTTGATGGCACGAGCCTGAGACACAGCCACCAAAAATACACTCACATACAGAACTATGATGACAGTAATGGGAATAATAAAGCCGACAACAAGATCAACAGCTCCTGCAATGTTGACCACACATTCGCCAACACAGGAATTGTACCTGCCTGGTTGCTTTAGGTTATCATATAAAAGGAAAATGCCATAGAAAACAGAACAAATCCAACACAGGAAAACACATATTGTGACAGTTTTTTCAGTGACTTTGGTGGAGTAATGCAGAGGGTCACAAATAGCTACATAACGGTCAACAGATATGAGCACCATGTTTCCTACGGAGGCAGAGATTATGATGACAGGTAACAGACAATACAGAGAACACATGAGGTCATCCAGGATCCAGCAGTTCTCTGTCAGGAGTGTTTCAATTGGCATCACCAAGAGGCCAACAGCAAAGTCTGAGACAGCTAGAGAGAGGAGGAGGAGGTTGGTGGGGGTGTGGAGCTGCCTGCAGTGAGAGAATATCATCATTGTGAACGCTGTCACCAATATTATCAATAGTAGCTGTGCAAAAAGCAGTAATGACTAAGAACCGCACATTTTCACAACATATAGCAAAATAGTACACCAGCAACCAGTATGTAATGATCTGCGGGCTAGCACATATATGTCAAAATGTATCTGTAAATCCAAAGACAATCTAACAACATTTTAGCATTTTAGCATGAAAGTTATGTGCCTGAAGTGGGAGATGGAGATGATGACCAGCAGGTTGAGAGCTACAGTGAGAAGAGAGATGACGGACAGTAGAATGTAAAGTGAAAATGCAGAGTGAGTAGGCTCCAGCTTCTTGCAGGATGAGTTAAGGAGTTGTGGAAAGCAGAGTTCAGCCTCTTCCATGGTCTCTGTCATTAGAAAGAGGAGGAGAGGCTGAGCTCTGGCAGCTTTCGGACTTGCCTTTAACCTTCTTTTCCTCCCTAAAATCCCGCCCACCTCTCCTCTCTCTCTCTCTCTCTCTCTCTGCTGTACTGACTTGAAATTGCTTGCTAGCTGACGTAGCAAAATGCTGTCTTGAGAGGATAACGTCCACTAATTAATCCAGAATCCCGGCATTTATCTGGCTTGTAAATTGGCTAGCTTGCCATTTACAAATTACTTTTATCAAGTAACATTACGCCAGATCCATACAACATATGGTGACCACACACCCCGGTTGGTCTTGAATTGTCCTGGTTTCAAGCTGTACTGCTGGTGCTCTGTCCCATATAACTTATCAAGCTCTTTGTTCCCTCCTCTAACAATCTGAAAAAACCCCCCACAAAGCTCATGTCGTCTTCCAATACGGCTGTAAGAATTGCTCATATTGATAATAGATGAATGCAGACTGATTTACTGGCCTTCCTTCTTCTACCACATTAAATGCTTTTTTCTTGATGCTGATTTAAACGCATATTTTATCATCATTAATTTCGTTTATTTAAGTTTTAAGCATTATTGGGTTAAAAATGAGTCGGTTAAAATGTTGTAGGTTCGGTAACTTTGGTTTCTCTAAGGTTTCTCTAATCTTAAACTGAGCATAAATAACTAAAAATGCAGCAGGATGAATTAGGCCTGTGATTGAGTTCTTATTGTGTATAGCAAAAAAAAAAAAAAAACAAAGCTCACAAAGCTTTACATGTATGCTTTTTATTGATACAACAGCATAAACCACTACACGTTTTGGTGTTGTTGAGGCCACAGACTGAAGTTGCAGGTTTTAATGTCAACAATTCCCACATTGTTTGCAAGACCTTGCAATTTTGTCCAAACACAGCCCTGCATCCAGTCCTTTTTGGGTTCCAACAATCACATGAAAGCTCTACAGGAGCATGGTAGGACTGTCACCTTCCTTTTCAAAATTGATATGCATCTTTACAGAACCTGTAACTTTGCGTGTCTGTTTTGTCTATAATCTGTAAATCACAAAGGTAGGCCCAGCCACATATTCCACTGAAACATATTTCATGCAATATTTGTTCAGATATCTTACAATATCCGGGTTTATGTGTTCACTTCAAATATTGGGTTGTTCTTTGTTCCAGGCGATGTGACAGTTAATGAATTTGCCTCTGTCAGATGCTGCTAATCAAACCAGTACTCAAATACTACAGAAATCATTTTCACCATGTCAGGGGAAACAACCCCAGAAACCCAAAAGAAGACCAAACAAATCCGAGCTAGAGAAAGATCAACGTGTATGTGGGTATTACATTATTTTTATTATTACAATTATATGTGCTGGCATCGATTCACAGCAATGATAACTGATCCCAGACTCTTCATCAGGACAAAGCCAAAACAGCAATCAATTTGGGCCTTGAGCTGGTGGGTCAGTCCGAATGTCCAAACCTAAGATAACCAAATCCAAGATATGATTAGTTGTTAATCTCTGTATAATACAGATGTGTCTTCTCCAAAACGGCAATGAAATGAAAAAATCGTAAATACACTTTTGTTTGACTTTTTTTTTTTGCCCTGAACACGTCTTCTTCTTCTATGTATCTCAAAATTCATTTTTATCTTATCTTTTCTGATAAACTGAAGTATGTCTTTATGGGGTGAGACAATGCCTGTACTCCTTAAGCAAAATAAACCATTTAAAAACCTGTTGGATTATCTGAAACATTCAGTGTCACAAAGCTGGAAGCAGGGCTGTTTTGTTTTTAGCTCACGGAAAGCTAATGTTTTGGAGATGTATGGTTTTCACGGGACAGTGACTGTTGGTGCCACTAATCAGCAGCAGAGTTGCACTTACCTAACGAGTCCAGGCCATGGTGATGAAGGCAGGGTTCTTATCCTCATATTTTGACATGGCAGATCTGCGCCTTCTCTCAGACTGGCTGCACCTCTGGGAGGCAGTTAAAAGACAGAGAGATGCAGTTTTATGTGGGTCAGCACAGGCTTTTGAGACCCAACAGTGATCCAAACCGACTGACCCTAGCAATAAAAAAAATCTCCTATATTCTTAAATGTTCATGTTTATTTGTGCTTGTGTGTGAGTATATTCAGGAACTGGCCTTACCGGGGCGCAGGTATGACCCTGCCTGACACACAGCTCTACTCTGCAGTGCAAGTAGACATCGCCCATCCTGCCAGAGAATTGGAACGTGTTGAAAGAGAAGTAGTTGGACGTTCCCAGTCCATTGCCCTCCACCTTCACCGTCTGGTCAGCAGGGTTAGGGCATCTGCTCAAAAACAGGAAAGCAGACATGACAGGGACTTGCCAGCCACAACAAATACATGAGTGATCGCGATGAGCATCTGTGAGTGCCTCACCCTTTGATGACGAGGTCGTATCTCAGGCTTCCACTTGGCGAAGGCTGATCGGTCGCCCAGCAGGAGTCAGTCACCACAACGACCAATTTTTCATCCAGCCCATCCGTCTTCAGCTCCACCCAGATTTTCTCGTCCAGCTGAATGTTGGTGTTTGACTGGACGGCTTCCACGCGGTTAGGGTTGGTGTAGGCCTTCATGGTCAGATTGTAATTCCATTCTCCAGAAGTAATCTGCTGGATCACAGAGCTGGAAGGCAAAGACATAATTCAGTCACCCTCCACTCACACGCTTCAATCTGCACAATCTCAGTCAGCCTCTCTGGACTCTGGAACTACATACTGTTCACCCGCCACACACCTGTGTTTGAGCTTGATGGCCAAGCTCTTGATATCCGGCTGACTGTAATAACAGGAGAAGTCAATATGCACTTGGTCGTGACGGTTGATAAGGCCAAACATGGAGCTGTTCCATGTCTTGATGGTGTTCTTGTAGATAATTTGGCTGTTGTTTGCCTAAAAGGTCACACGGACACAGACATTGTTACTGCACATTCAGGCGCGCCTAACAGTTTTAAACAACTGCTTCAATTTAAAAAGAGGGCACCCACCATGACCACTGTGCCACAAGTGTCGCTGCTGTCGAAGCTGAACTTCACCATGTGGGTCAGGTTATCCATTTCACCTTTGCAGGCCTGGTCATTGAGGTGTAAGACAGAGTAGTCGATGCTTTTGTCCTCCAAGAGACAATTAGCCAGAGTTAGCGAAGCAGACTTCTGCCCGCAGACTGTCGGCTCACCTGAGCGCCCATTTCAAAACATTGTATTCATTTAGCTGTGGTCCAAATCATTTACAACAGCACAGATAAGGAACATGTACATGTAAATTCAACAAGTCTTTTTCTTTGCACATTTTTACGTTGAATTTCTTTAACATTAATACTGAATTTTATTACATGCTATTATATGCATGAAAGATTGATAGCTTATAATTATAATTTTTGCCAAAACATTTGGCATTTCAAGTCAAATAACCACTTAGCTGCCAGCTATAGTTTGTAAAATTATGAAAAGCTATATTTCATTCTGTTAAAGCTTAAAACTGTCTCTTTTTTTTTTTTTTTTTAACAGAAGAAGGCAGCCATAACCACATTCTGCTTGATTTTTAATAAAAGGAGAGCATTGGCCCAATCTCTTGGTCTAATCCTCAATGTGAGGTCTATGAACGCTCCACAGTAATTCCATAAATCTGACACAGCTCCCCCTCTGAGAAACCCTCCCAGCCTCTAATGAAAATGCAGTTGTGTGTGTGTCATTGCTGACTCACCAAAAGTGCTTGTCGACCTGTACTTGGAGGCAAACATGGCCCGGCAGAGGCAGCGGGTTTCCCCACCTTCGCTCCTCTCACCACAGAACTCATGAGCACTGCAGAAGCTGTCCTGACAGAAGGCCTGAGCAGCTGCAAACACACACACAGACAGACATGTGAAGACATAGATATTTTAAACTGCCTCAGTAAATGCCGGCCTCCAGTTTGTAGTGAATAAGTGAGTTTTCGATGGATTTCACACAGGTGCTAATCAATACCCGGTACACCCAATTTTTTGCACTCCTGATGCAGGTGTGTTATGAACGTTCTGCTTGCATTGTTAAAGTCTGACTAATGCATTGCAGTGCACTAATGCAATGACCCAGTTTGCAGCTGCAGGAGAGCTCTTTTCCTATTTCTACGATAATACGGGACCTGGTGTCTGCAGGGATTATTATTATTGTCAATTTAATCTGTCTGGATGCTGCTACACCTCAACAAGGCCATGGTAAACTAAAATCTTTACTCATAAAATAGTAATATTTTGCTACATCTTTGACGAACCCACTTAGGCAAAACCTTAATTATTTTGACTTAAAATTTGTATTTTATTTTGTTAATTTTGTTAAAGCAATACTGAAACGTCCCAATGTTCAATAAATGCTTCTACTTGTATGTGTGGGTCTAATGGTATTTTTAGAGGGTAGTTTCTCCAAGTTATCCTTTTTAGGAAACATTTAATTAAGATTGTATAGAGATTACACATATTTACACATGTGTTTTAGCTATAATGCATTACCAGTTTACACTGCAAAGAAGTCCCCTTTGACAAACAAGCAAAAAGGTTCCGCAATCTAGAGAAACTGGCTGGTATCAAACAAACGGAAGAGACTGATAGACAGCCTTACAGCAGCTGGTCTTTGACCTCCAGCTCTCCACAGTGACGTTGCTATGCTGGCTGCAGGCCCTGGCATAGGCCTCCAGGAACTGGCACTTGAGACCATCCACTGCAGGATATTTGCACAAAGTGTCAGTGCAGGCAGTTATGAAGGGCTCTGGATCGATTCGCTTGTTGCAAGCAGCGAAGGGAGCCTGCTTCAGGAGATTACACCTGTTCAAGTGAAAATGTGACATGAAAGTTCAGTCATCAAGGACAGGAAGGCACATGTTCAGTAGAATAAACAAGCTACAGGGATTTTCTGAATAGCGTTGTGCATAGTTTTTATTATCGACTAGATTTTGTGTCTCAGGACAGGGTACACCTGAAACTGTATGTCATACAGGGAACTGTGGTAGAGTCTGCTAAAAGCTGGACCACCACATGATTTACCATTCAGTTGTGGTGTTGCAGTTGATTGTACTGTCAGCAGCGTCTTCGTGCTGTATCTCACAGCTATGGGGCGAGAGAAACAGCAAAATATCAAAGACTGGCCAACAACTTAACACTAAAACTCCAGTATATTTGAAATCCATCCATTCAAATGAGAAGTAGCAGATTATTAGGCGTTGTGTTTGGGGTTTTACCCGGTGGCGCGGTATTCAGAGACCCTCTGTTCACTGAAAGATCTGCTGGAGTTGCCACATAAACCATGCACGGGCGCTCCACTTGGTCCTGGCCGGTTAGACAGAGAGAGAGCGTGACGGATCAACCAAACCTTTAAAGTGGACATGCACAGCAGCACACAAGAGGACAGCTGATTTTAACACACGAAGATATAAGGCCTCTCAGTAGGGGTGAGCAGATCAATACCTAAAGTATTGACACTACAGATCTTGTGTTGAATATCAATATCATTAGAGACTGAACACACGGTTTTGGACTTTAAAATCCATGTGATTAAGTAATTAACAGAAAACGGTAAAAGGGATCAATCATGCATTTCCCTCCTAAATAATGACACATGGCTCTCCCCTACATGGTGGTATATTAGCAGCATTAGTATTAGCACAATATTAGTCACTAATGGCACATTTCGTACTCATCATTGCTCTGTGTCACACTGTTGGATGGACTTTCTTAATGACAAGAAGAAATACTCCTCTCATGATGTTTGTCTGTAGAGCTCTACTGTTAAAATGACCTCACGTCTTCTCTCATTCAAATCCTGTAACTACTGTACGCCATCCAACAAATACTAATATTCATACGTACGCACACAACTAATTTCAGGTATGATGCATCCATTAAATGGAATGAACTGCGAGATTCGTGGGGGGGCCCTTGTAGATGTTAAAGGCTTCGTTATCTGATGCGTTTTATGACTTTGTTGATTGTAGTTTTCCAGCTTTATTTGTGTTGTTTTTATTGTGAGTGTTTCTTGTTCTCGGGGCTCTCTCAGTCTCACTGCCGATTAAATAAGGTTTAAATAAATCCATCTCTGTAATTCTGGCCCTGTTCTGGCCCCTACCCCCCCAACCCCTGAGGTGGACAATTGATTATTTTCTCATGGAGTTGAAAGATTGTGCACATCCATGATTAACTCACACAACTGATTTGAATTATTTTGGCTGATTAGACTTCTTGTTAGCTCTGTTGCACCACGTTTGGGTTGGACAAATTCGATACCACACACAATTACCAGCAGATCTCTGACCACCTTCAACCTGAGCAGAGGTCTAATCAGCACCTGTGTGGGTGGGTGCAGGGCCTTTAATGTCCTTTCTGTCTCATCTGCAAGGATAAAGCTGCCATTGTCCAAGGAAAAAAAAATTCCACCTGGCATTACTCTGCTAAACATTTGTGTACCTGTCATGTGGATCAGTGCGGTGTAGCCATCAAAGAAGACAGAAACCATGTGGTTGGAAGCTGATATCTTAGCAGTCACTCCTGTCTGGTCCCTAGAGAGCTCCACACCGTGGACCACCTGAGCTGTGGCGGTGAGCATCAGCACTTTGTCATTCACCTTCATCACAGCAGAGGAGCAAAAGTGACAGAGGAGACACTCAAACACCACAAAGACATAAAGACACTCTCCTCACCGGGGAAAATATCAAACAAACAAAGCTGTCATGATGTTTTTGGCTTCATATAATAGAGTGATGGGACCTCTTTTGGTTTTTAAACAATTCTGAAGTGATACTTTCCAAAGCGCCTGCATCAGAGATGTGCGGATATCTCCTTGGAAAAAAAAGGTTATTATTCCAAACATGTCTCTAAATTACTTCTCTCCGCAATGGCAGGGGGGCCCACAAAAAGTGTAGTCTAGGGGCTGATGACCACTTTAATCAGGCACTGTCCGGAGTGTACTGAACGTGACTCAAGTAACTGCACTTTACTTGACACAGTAACTAACACATCACTAGAGCGATTGTGCAGTAGGTGACTTACCTGAACTCTGCCACCTTGTTCCAGGGAAATCTGAACACCTGTGCTGTCCAGCTTCAGTATCACGCGGTCCAAAAAGACAACATCTTTGCGCCGTCTTTCCTGGAACACCCCCCACACCTGGAAGCCTCGGATCGACAAGGGCCTCATCAGAGTGTACCCACACCGGTCCGGGACAGAGCGGACTCTGCCTACAAAATCGATGACGGTGGAGCCGGTCACAGTGCACATGGTGTTCAACATGCAACTGAGGGAGGCGAGGAGAGACGGACACAAGCAGCAAATAACACCATCAGCGTTTTGGTGAAGAAGCACTGGAAGCACTCAAGGTAAAAGAAAACAAAACATATATTCATGTGCATGTAGGACAAATTGGTTTATCAAAAGAGTATTTCAAGCAACGGTGAAGAAGTCAGAGGTCAGGGGTCACAGCACCCTAACAGAACAGCTGTAATGTCATTTCTTCCTGTCAAACTGATTAAGATTGAGTTTCATGTGGAAAAACTGCGCTTAGTTGTTTAAAAGCACCTTCAATGTCATCTTCATTGAGCGTTGTGTTAGCAAGTTTCTGTTTTGTCATGTTTGGGAGAGATTTCCTTTGTATCATTTCTTCCAATATTTACCTCCCATCGCCCTGGCAACGCTCCATGGGACCACAGTCACTGACAGCACTAGCGACTCCGCTCACATCACAGGTGACAGTGGAGCAGATGTTTGGGTCCCTCACTGTCGTATTTGTCTTATAAACAACACCTAGGAGTTGGGAAAAGTTTCTGGAGGTAGTTTAAAAAGTTAAACTTTACTCACCGGAGTATAACCTGTAAGCCAATTAAATAACAGCAATTTAAAATGTTCCAATTTTGAGCCCTAAAGTTGGACTTTAGGAACTATTGGATTTACTAACCTGAGAGTCTGCATCCGCTCACATCTGTGATGACGCCCTTATTGGTTTCAGCTGTCTGGAATTTCTGTTTAGAAACTGTCAGGCCATTGACTTGTGCATCTGCCTCCTAGAAAGTGCCAAAACAAAATCACAGTAACTGTCGGACTATAACTGAGATTAATTAATTAACATTTGAAGATTAAAATGCAAACAAGACTAAAGCTGACTGAACTAAAGCTAAAACTAAAATAAACCAAACTATATATTAGGTCTAGGTGTTGCCTTTAAACGAGCCGTTAGGACTTCCACAAAGTTGTGATGTCATAACTATACGGTCACCGCACTCAGCCACGCCCCCAGCAGGTCATCTGATCCAGGCTCAGCACGCCCACCTAGTACAGGGGCGCTCATCCACCTGCTCAATCTGTCTAAGCTATTGGACCTGCTCAGAACTGCAAGTTGTTCAGTTTGTCTAAAACGGCTTGTTTCAGACAGACGGTGAACTGAGGGGCTGCATGAAGGACGAATGTAAGTTACAAAAGGACTTTTTTTGAACTGTGAGTCATGCAAAGCTAGTCTAGTGGATTCCCAGAATAAAAATATAAAGCTGAAACGAGCATAATATGGGACCTTTAACGTATCAAATCCTACATATTTCTCCACATAGTATACTTATACTTACAACATCAACATTTGTGTACCCAGAATATGTCTTGATTGCCAGAATTGCTTGTGTTCCAAAGTTGCCAAGTTCAACTTGTTCGATCTGACAGGAACAGGAAGTGAACAGGACACAGAGACTATTAAGAAATGGTTATTATGTTATTATGTTTTATTTCACACAAAAACAACTGAACTGAAACTGAGACACTCTCACCTCAGATCGTTGGCTGTCTTTTAAAGGTATTATGTTGACACATTTTCCAGAATTCTTAAGGTTTGGCAGAAGTTTGTGAACCCCAGATCCAGTGGGTATTTCATTTGTAAGTACTGCCAGGTCACCTCTGTCAGCTGTCCCTCCAGACATCACAATACAGTCATTTTTGATTCCGGGTTTGTATAAGCCATTGAAGCACACTGCAAATCTGTTAGCATTGAAGGCCACCTGTCCAAAACCCACAGAGGAGACACAAACAGTAAATAACAGCAACAAGAACAGTTTCATCTTGGAAAGGTTTGTTTATTAATTTATCTATTTATGCAGTTGAAAATTGTTCTTTGAAACTAGCATTACATTGTGTGACACACGTGCCTTTTATTTGCAGACTACATTGTGGCTTGAGTGTGTGCACATGCCCTGTAGGTGTGACATTTTTTTGCCTGCTCTCGCTCGACTCCACCCCCTGCATGTGCAAATGACCCACGGACTGAAAGAGACACATCTTGGTCGCACGCTGTGACTCGTGACTCACTGGTGAGCCGTAAACGGCACCATGTTCAGCTTCATGTCAGCGCCCAAGTGCTGAATCTTGGCATTTGTATATTGGAGGAGACCAAATACAGCTAATTTAAAGCTAACTTGAGAACATGTTAATTCATGTGTTACCTACCTGCGAGTGACACTGGTAATTCATTATGTTGATCACATGAACTAATAATGTCTTGCTTATTTATTATTACTATTATCAGTCCTTATTCTGGTCCCGATGTTCCCCCCTCCCTGCAGAGGTGATCCCCACTGACGGTGGATACAAAAGCACAATAATGACAGTCGGTGGAAAGACATGCGCATGTTTTAAACATGAGTTTACATCACTCACATAGACTTTGTCATATTTCTGTCCATAATAGGTGATGGGGCACGATGTGATGTTCATCTCCCCTGAACTGGTGAATGTCTGATTTGCTGCAGCAGTACCTGAAGATATGGAGACACATGCTTTGTACACAGCATACAGTATGTGTTCTTACACCAATAGACCAAAGAGTATGATGTGTTCATATTTGTTCATATTTGACCCGGTCAAGGAAATTCCATCTTAATTGGTTGTTGTTAGTGAGATTGCTCTCTATTTTGGCATATCATGACCATAGACTGTATGGTGGTGAAGGTGACAGCTCCCCAAAAGTGGAGCCAAAAAAATCTCGATCGCCCCCTGGTGGCTGGCTACAGTATAGATCATAAGCCCCGCCTCCCCCATGTTAGCGAATGGGACATGGGCGAAACTAAAAAAATCAAAGTACACGTCAAATACATTTTTCCCAAAGATGGTTTCTGTCGTTTCATATAGTTCTTATCACGCTGATGTTTGTTCAAGTGTTGGTTTTTCTGATCAGTTTGGTTTTAATTACTTATTTGATGCTATAAAAACGGGGCGAAACGTCATGATTGACTGTGGTGTGCTCGCGATTGGGTTGGGTGGGTGTATGGGCGGGACCTCGCACCGCGGCTCCAACCCCCCTCCCAATCACCACTGCACAGACTCTGGAATCCGGGAGAGTTTGGCTTCATTTTTGGACAGTGGGAGGAGGTGGGGACGCGTCGGCCATCTTTATATACAGTTTATGATTGTGATTTTAGAATTAGTTCTATCTGACTTTTTTTTTGTCAAAAATTTGGTTTTTACATGACACTGTCAAGTTAACATTTTGTGTAGCTTTATTCTTATTTTTATTATATGCATTAATGGCCCAATAATTAAAAATTCCTATCTCTAAAGTCATTCTGTGACTTGGATCTGTAAGGTTTCAATCAAGTTTAAAAGGAATAGTTTGACATTTTGGAAAATACGCTCATTTGCTTTCTTGCAGAGCGTTGAGAAGATTGGCGTCTGCTAAATACGTAGCTGGACTCAGAAGCTGGTTAGCTTAGCTTAGCATAAAGACTGGAAACGGGGGGAAAACACTTAGCCTGGCTCTGTCCAAAGGTAAAAAAAATACATCTACCAACACCTCTTAAGCTCAGAAATGAACACATAATATCTTTAAAATAATAATAGTTATGTGCCAGACTGTTTCTGGTCGTCTGGCAAGGTACAAAAGGAACGCAGTGTGAATAAAGTCAGTGTGGCTGTGTTTGAGAAGCCTTCTTACCTGTATGCAGGCTGAGTGCAGCCAGGTAAAGTATGAAGCAAAACATGTTGGCGGTCCACGGACAGCGACCTGAAGCACAGTTGGATAGAAAAATGTTTGATACATGTAGTGAAGCGACGAAATATTCTCATAATTCTCATCATATTCGTATAATATGAAATTGCATATTTACCTTTTTGTAATTTTAATATTTTTCTTCTTGTCACTCCCTCTTCCTAATAAATAAATGCATTTTAACAATCCTAAAGAGATCCCGCATATGGATGAATTTTTACCTGAAAGTTCAAATGCATTCTGTTCGATGCGTTTCCAATGTTACTAAATAAATTCAGTCATACTGTCTTTATGGCAGCTTTAAGCAAAACTTGTGTCTCCTCCTTTAATAGCCAGCCTTAATTCTATTTCAATCTTAATGCTAACAGAGATAAAATATTTCACTCTAGAACAAAGTGTTGTACTAACAGATGCACTTAAATGTAGTATTCAAAAAAAAAAAAGAAGAAATAAACAGTCAGAACTTACATTAAGCAGACATTGACTTATGTATAAATTACTAATTTTATCAGTAACTGTGCTAAAATATCAGTATATTATTTATTACAGTAATGTGGGAGCAGCTTGAGCGTGCTGGCGTTCCCCACAATTTGCCTTCATCTCACTGATTTCAGAACAGCATGTCTCAAAATAAAAAGTCTGCTCCCACACACTGTCAACAAGGGGAATCTATTTAATATGTTTCGAAATGTAGCACAGTGTGCACGAGTTGGTGTTTTATTTTGAAAAATAAAAAAATATCTGTATACAGGTATGCAAAGATCACAGGAATAATATATCTGAAAAATGTCCCGGATGTCCGCGCGTCAAAAGAAAAAATCCTTGCATTTTTACTTTCCTATCTGAGTATTTGCTGTTATTTTCAGAATATTTTGTATTTGTGTTTTTTTATTTCGAGAAATTACCCCCAAAATGTTGCAAAAAGCTGTTGGAAGAGTCCGAATGATTCAAATGTGTGCAGACAAGAGGTGAGCCAAAAGTTTCCAGGTTTTCTTACCCTCTGGATGAATTGTAGGAGAGCAGGGAAGTCTAGCAGCTCTGTGTTTGAGGAAACGTTTCAGTGGATGCTTCAGCATTTGGTGCGATTTGTCTGCCTCGTCTCTTTATGTGGAGGACATGGCACACTCCCTCTCTGTCTTTATACATGTCAACCATCTTGTTTACTCCCCAGCAGAGTGGAAGAAGAAATTCTCACAGATTCTTGACCTGCTAAAGACCTTTTGTCTTCCCAAACTGGCTTCTGTCACGGCACATTCCAGTTTCCAAACACTCTGTAATTAACTGAGATACTGATGCAGACTGTGACTACAACTCGACAATGTCAGGTGTCAAACTCATCAATGCATGATTGCTGTCATTCTCAGATCCCATTTTGAAGGAGCACAGCTTATTTAGCTGACTTATTTAGCATGTTAGAATATATTATTTACCAACAATATATATAAATCTTTCTTGTAATTTATCATGAGAAATGCAGCTGAAAGAGTCTTGTGACAATCTTAAAACATGCAATATATAATACAGCATAGAGTATCACATGGCCTTCATGTAAAAACCAGCCAATGTATTGATTAGTAATTGTTTAGGTTTAGTTGTTTAGCTTTTGTCTTTGATGCAGAATACAGAGTCTGTGTTACGTCTATATTTAGTTTTCAAATACACATTGTGTGTGTGTGATCTATAACTGGTTGGGCATGCGGTGTGTTTAAAAAAGTTGCACAAGACAAAAGAAAATACGTTCTGAAGCTCAAATGTACAGTTCAGATAAAGAGAGATCTGGTCTGGAATGCAACAGGGCAGGAAAGAGTTTGACAGTTCTCATTCTAAGAGTTTCACCTCCGGGGAAGAAGTCTGACAGATGTTAAGCCCAGGTGTGGCCAGCCAGTCACAAACACCAGCACCAAAAAATAGTCACGCTCACACACACACACACAAAACTCCAAATGCCAGTAAGATAACAATAACAGCACTCTCTTTTCATGGGTGCGTTTTGCTTTTTTTGACTAACATTCGGTGTTTGCCACGAGCCTTTTGAAAACCGAACTTCACACGTGTGTGTCAGGGAGGACGGCTCAATGCTTGGATTTTGTGTCAGAGTACGGGAAAGCTTGTTTAAGATTCACACAGTTTTCCGTCTCCAGATTTGCAGCCTTTCCACATGTAGATCACGAAAGCTGTTCTAAAAACTCTCTTGGAGATTTTCAAGCAGTGTTGCATTTGTTGCTGCATTCACTTTTGGCATGTTACCTGCTGCTTGTTCACTTGCAACAAACCTGTTTTGTTTTTGTTTTGTTTTATTTACAAGGAACCGATATGTGATCAGTCCTTTTATGAAGTGCGTGGTTATGTTCCATTAACTTAAGAGATATTAGGGCAATAATTTACATATATGATGTAACTAAAGATTTGATTTCATATCAGATAAAAAGGACAACATTTAGGTGAATGAGAAGAACCACGTGTGCTGGCAAAATTTGTTGTTGACTAACCCCAGTACAGCCAGGGAAAGGAGGAGTGTAACTAGAGACATATAATATATCTAAAGCAGTGGTTGATCCTTTGTTCCTTTTGAGAGCACAGGCCATTCATGACTGCCCCCATCCAACCCAAGTCTCTCTTCTTGCCAAGTCAGGCATGATGAGGTTTCATCAGTGTTGTGTAAAAGGAAAGAGGGGAGACTGCAAGTTTATACACCTCTTAGATATTTAAAAAAAAAAAAAATATATATATATATATATATATTATGTGACTAAATCAATACAATGATTGTACTACTTGTCTGATACCTTCTACCTATGGAGTCTAATAATGAATTTAACAATTCAAAATTCTGAATTGAGGTGTGTTAAAGGCTCTGACTTAGGGCCATTAACAGGGCACCACTCCCAGGCAGACAATGTAAAGGTAACACATCATATCATACATTACTGTATATAACACCAAATCCAGAGAATAAAGACGAGAGGAAACATAAGTAGGTTTCTGTGACATGCACTTTATAAAATGCAAGTTGCACATATTTTACATTTGTCCTGACTTAATATCTTCTGTCTTGTCAGAGCCTACACAGTCTCTCTCTACAGTATGTTGGCATCACAGGAGTCAGGCTGAAGTACCTTAAATGTTACAATGAGCTTCATAGATTTTAGAAACCAGGGGTAGCAAAAAGCATACACCGCCGGGTTTAGACAAGAGTTAAAATAGAACAACCAGTTCTCTAAGGGCACAGATGTAACGCCAAACAAGGTGTTCTGTCCTACAAAAGAGTGAATGTAATATGGGCAAAGGCATGTCAGAAACACAACTACAACAACACCGAGAGTCCTGGCTGCTTTCATCTCAGATTTCTTAGCAGTTACTTTCCCTGAACGCTGAAGTGTCACAGCTGTAATGTGGGACCGCATGGCTCGAGCCTGAGACACAGCCACCACAAATACTCTCATATACAGAACTATGATGACAGTGACAGGACCAATAAAGGTCAAAATAAGGTCAGCAACTCCTGCTATGTGGTTAATGACAACCACACACTCTCCAGAGCAGGAATTATACCTGCCTGGTTGTTTCAAGTGATCCTTCATTATCAGACTGTTGTATAGAACAGAACAGACCCAACAAAGGCAAGTACAGATTGTAACTCCTCTCACAGTGATTTGGGTGGAGTAATGCAGAGGGCTACAAATGGCTAGATAGCGGTCGACTGATATGAGCACCATGGTTCCTACTGAGGCAGAGGTAACAATGAAGTTTAAAACAGAAAACAAAGCACACATGAGGTCACTGAGAAACCAGCAGCCGTCTAGGAGGAGAATCTGAAAGGAATTCAGGAGGCCCACGAAGAAATCTGAGACAGCCAGGGAGAGGAGGAGGAGGTTGGTGGGGGTATGAAGCTGCCTTGATTGAAAGAGGGGCATCACATCATTATTTGTAGTATCAACTGCAAATCCATTTTAATATTCAGCAGACATAATCCATAAGTCAAATGAGTAATAATAAGTATTGTTTAAAATCACAAGTCAACACATAACTTTGATAAATTGATGAAATATTTGGCTACTTGAAGTGTGAGATGGAGATGATGACCAGCAGGTTGAGCGTTGCGGTGAGCAGAGAGATGGAGGACAGCACAATGTAAATAAGCACAGTCTCAGTGTGTGGGCGCTTTTGCTTCCAACAGGAGGAGTTGAGTTGTGGAAAGCAGAGTTCACTTTCCTCCAGGGTTTCCATCATCAGAGAAAAAGGATGAGAGGAGAGACTGCTGAGCTGTGGCAGCGTTGTGACCGAATCTCCCTATCAAAGAGCTGATTTATCTCTTTTCTCCGCTTCATCCCCTCGCCCTTTTTTGCCCTACTACAGCTGTTTTTTCTCTCTAGTCCCTCCTCCCTATTTTGCCTTCTGAAGTCTTCCTTTTCATCTTGCACTTCCTTAGTCACAATGTTTGTCAAGTGGTTAAAAATACAGCCAACTCTATAACAGTCCAACAGAAGTACAGAAGGAATATATATTTTAAGGAGAGAGGGCCCCAACCATTGACGTTAGTCACACACACACAACACCTACATAGCTCTTAATGGTCATTAATATTATTACCACTATCATTATCATTACTATTACTTTACATCTCAAGCAAGCGAGAGGAGAACAAATTTAAGTTTTGGCGGCAGCAATATAATTGGCTGATGGAGATCGTGGCAAAATCTGGTTAGAGTAAATGCCTATATGATTAGCTGATTATAGAAACAGGAAGAGAGAGAGGGATGTGAATTAATGAGCGAAAGATAGTCTTCCTGATTGAACTTACGCTGAGCTGAGAGAAATGAGTGAACAAATATCTTATTGACACATGTATAATAAAGAGGAGAAATGTTGAAGTCTTTGGCGATTAGACCCCATCATATTTTAAGGGGGTAGAGAAGCATTGAGTAGTATAGGAAACCCCCCCAAAACAGGAAAGAAAGACAAGAAAGGAACGACGCAACCTGACACAATAAGATTCGATCCTTACCTTACCAGACCTCTAATAAAATATGATGAGATGAGACAATTAGACAGAGAAATGCATAGCTGAAAAGACAGAATTATTGCCCTGGCTGCTTTCGTCTCAGATTTCTTAGCAGTTACTTTCTTTGGACGCTGAAGTGTCACAGCTGCAATGTGGGACTGCATGGCTTGTGCCTGAGACACAGCCACCACAAATACTCTCACATACAGACACCCTGGAGTGGTTCTCCTCCTATCTATCAAACAGAAAATGTTTTATCTGATTCATTCATGTCTTCAAGTGCACAGACATCTGGTGTACCTCAAGGACCATTTCTTGGACCCATTCTGTTCTCTCTATATCTGCTACCATTGGGTCATATCATTCATCACCATAACATCCCATTTCACTGTTATGCAAACGACATAAGTTATATCGACACAGTTATATCTCCTCCTATAAACCTTTTAAAATGCAATAAGCTGGTGACACTACAGAGCTCGGGCGCGGCTAAGACCCTGGGTGTTATCTTTTGCCCGTGAGCTAAGCTTTGCACAAAACAATTTTGTACAATCACGTTTCGACCACCTTGGAATATTCCCAAGATTAGAGAAACGTTATCTGTTGTTATCTAGCGTAACCTCTTGTTTACCTGCCTCAGTGCCTGAGATGAAGCTAAACTTCAGACTATACAGAACTTTGTAGACAGACTTCTGGCGAAGACCAAACGTTCTTATTTGTTTCCATAATACAGCTCCGTTGTGCAACCACTTGATTTTAAGTTTATCTTAAAAACTGCTTAAACCCCTCTACATTTTGGATGATTTATTTGTAAGTTTCTTTTATACAGTCTTTGTATTTTGCTAC